>NC_060209.1:182136000-182489500 GCF_021130785.1 Homalodisca vitripennis | reverse complement strand
AGTATACACGAAACTTGAACATTTAAAATGCAAAACAGAACTGAATATCACTTATAAAAACATCCAAGTCCATTCAATATCTGGATGAACAATCAGTTCTGTTTACAGATACTCCGGCACGAGACTGTCAGGTGAAGTTGAACAAGTCTCAAACAAACCTCCTTCACTGGATCTCTGGATGAACCAACAGTTCTCGTATTATCGCTCGCGCCGGAGTCCTCTCACGTACACACCGCCTCGGGCGCTCACCTTGCTGACCTCCCCCTCCAGTACTTCCAGACGGCGGGAACATGGGCCCCGACGTCACACACCCCCAGCCAAATTAAGGGTGGTTGTTGGGGTGGATACCCTCTAGGAATTCGTCTTCTTCATTCTTCCAGGCCCTGGCAGCTGGTCCCTTGGTTGTGTTCAGCTGGGCGGCTGGGTCACGTGCACAAGTCACCATGGCGTCTACCCTCACGTTTCGCCGCGTATCGCTAACAGTGTGGCTAGCGGTCGGGGTTCTCCAACAGTCAATATTTGTCTTTAGATGTGGAGGAAACACATGGGGAATAACGACACTGCGGCAGCCACTTCTCAGGGACAGTCATTTACACTGGCACATAAAGTCTCTGGCGTTGGGACGGCTCGATCACACATAAAGTCTCTGGCGTTGGGACGGCCCGATCACGAGCCTCAGTCGTTCGCTCCCATCGGTACCGCTTCACTAATACATTTCCAGGGAAAGTTTATTAATTTTAATGTTATTCCAGCAACAGGCAATGGATCGTTCCTCACAAAGGTTTGCCTTCTACAAAACATGTTGTCCTACGAGAGCCTATCTACCTACTCTAGTTAGCAATGTTTGCTATTGGTGTAATCGCATTTATTTGACAGAAACATTAGTTCATATAAACTTACTCTTAAATACCCGCGGTGGTGTCCATTCCCTTATATTATACATATATCCTTACGTGTAGGTATATTCGACATTTTATATTAAAATACATTAATCAACTTTACATGTCTTTATAACTACTTGAAGCGAGAAATTATAATTGTATATGAATAGATGAGTTCATGACACATTCCGGAACCATTCAGCTGTTCTGTGCGAGTCATACAAAACAAAATATATTAATCCTCTATATTGCCCTTTCTTATGATCTAGTACAATGACGATATTCCAATTCAAACATGACAATATTATTATCAGAACTATTTACCAAATTACTAACTAGTACATTAATCCTTATTATCTACCCATGCTATAACTTACTATTGCAAAAACACTTTTTTTTTATAGATAATAACCTTACAAAGTGGATATTATTATAGGGACCCAAACTAAATAATTGTAATTATAATTCCACGACAAGGCTATTCTAGATATTTGACATCTTCCTACTCATTAACATAGACAAGTGAAACAAACTATAGCAGGACATTATAAGCGTAACCATGTACTACAGGATACAGATATTTTACAGTGCAAGAGGTGGTACAAAGTTTTGTAACTGAAGTTGTGCACAGCGGCAGTGTCTACGTGACAAAAGTAGCTGTGGTCAGCAGTAGCCGTCCGGCCTCTCTGGTCACCTGACCTCTCGGGTCACCGGCCTGGCTCTGAGCTACTGGACTTCCCACCGGTGCTCTAAGACTTAGCATGAAATGACTTCGTTTTTCAGCAAAGCTCTTACCTCTTAAATTTTACTCTTTACATACATCTAACTATCTTTTAACATAACTACCTCAATACCACACAAGAATATTTTAATAGCTAACTATACCCGAACGACTTATAAGTTACTTTGTATGCATTGACAAGCTAATACTTGATTATTTTTATTCCCCAATTTACAAACAAATTACAAAAACAAATACTTATTTCTTAACATTGGTTAGCATAACCATATACAACATTTGGTTTCGTATACAGTGTTACAATCTTAGAAACTAACTTGTCAACGATTAATTCATAATTACGTTAATGACAACTGGAAGAACAACATAAATTATTATTAACTGTTTTACATCAGTGTTATAATACAATAGGCAATTATATTTTACTAACAAATTATTATGTCATTGCGACGTACCAATCCTCTTAAACATTAAGTCTTAACCAAATCTAGGAATTCTAAAACTATTTCAAGGGTCCCCTGTATTTACAGAATAATTATGAGTTTACAATTTAATTATTATTAGTCAAAATCAACTTCTAACCATTCCATGCTGATATTGGCGTATGTATACGTACCGCTGAAAACAGAACATGTATTTCACCTAGTCAATCATAATAAACAGTTTTGAAATATAAACTCTTATATTAGCTAATACTCATATTCACTCACATTCACTCTGAGTGGCCACTCGGTTTTTTTTTTCATTCAAACTTTCACACTCCCCACATTTTCATTCACACACTGGACTTACATGTTTACGAATTCATGATAACAATAATCTCCTGAAATAATATATTTTATACATTTTATTAATCATACACGTTCACAGTTATACAGTTTACCTCGAAGTTTACCTATGGTTACAACGATTACCTGGTATCCTTTATACCTGATCACGAACTTGGTCCCACCATTCAAGAGTGATTCTCAGCTCCTTCCCATCGACCTCCGTGATAGGTAAGTTCTTTGGCAAGCCATCGTCTCTGACGTCACGTTTGGCGGTCATCGCTATGTCGTCGCCTTTTCGTCTCGATACCTTGGATCTCCAGTTTACCCATAATCCCACGACGTACCGACAACCAATCAGAACCAATATTATTATAATGCCACAAAATAAATCCACAATAAATTGTTCCTGATTCGGGGAGAATATTTCATTTTCTGCTCTCACAAATGCTCCTATACCTAAGCCTACTAGATGGGGATTTCTCACAACAATTATGGTTAGTAAACAAAAATAAATGGAGTGCAGCACGGCTGACAGTGATGTATACATGTCCCTCTCCACTGACAAAACCTTAAGCGTCGGGCTCTCTAACTTTCTATGTTCTGAAAAAGATAAATTCCAGTGCGGCAGCTGACTAGGCCATTCGTTGTCTAAGCATTCGTCTAGTGTCTCGAAAGTGCTGGAAACATGATTAATTTTAGAGGTGATTTTCAAAGTTTTTAATTTTGACCACGAAGCTGGAAGTATGTGTGCCACAGCTAACTTATCCGCTTCCTGTCTACACGGATAGCTTTCTGAAACCAAAATGTGGGAGTCAGCGACTAAGCTACAATCACACGGCACTCTCACGTGTAGTGCACCCAGGCTCTTACGCTCTGTTATCTTAACTGTAGTGTTCGAAGTGTATCTGCACACAAACTCTAAATGCTCAACAATATGGGTTAGTACATAGGTGAAGTCGTCTATCTGGGTGATAAGTGGCACGTCACCTGATACACATGAAAATACACATAGTGAGCTCAGCTCTTGTATGGTCGCACCCATAAATGTTTTTCTAGGGCAACGTGATCCGGACACAGCATCACCGGCGTATCTAGGGACATAGCATAGTGGATTAATATTCGGCTGACAGTGCTGCAAGGCTGCTCCCTGTATCACTACCATACTGTCTTCACTGTTAACCACAAATGACGTTTCCTGCTTAATGGTACAAGTCTGGTTATTCCACGCAAAAGGTATTATTAAAGGGGTATACAATCTCCATTGGGACGTAAGTTTCTTGATTGGAATCTGCAAATTTATTAAGATTGAGTTACCAGAAATTACACAATCAGCTATTTCTAACTTAAGGTATTTAGACACTTCCTCCACTGGTATCGCTAGGTCATAGCTGTCCGCTTTTAATGCAACTGTTAATTTTGTTAAATCCTCTCTTAGCAGTTATTATATCTACAGTTATTATAGAATTCGGGATCTTCCCCTCTCGACATTGACTCAATATCTCTAGGCGTGTAACAAGTTGTAACAATTGTAACTGACGTACTGTATGGTGCGCGCTCACCTGTAACAAACTAAAACTCTTGTGATCATTTCTCTGTTCGTTTGTGAATTCCTGCTTCTGAAATAGATCGATTAACTTGGTTATGTTAACGCCAACATCCACGACACGTGCGAAGGTCCTCTCTACTTCTGCACTGTAATTCTTCATACCTAAATTGACATTCTCTATTTCTGAAAAGGCTTCAGTTACTTGCTCACTTAAGCTATTTTCAAATTTTGACATTTAATATTGATTAGTGAATAAAGGTTTTAACTGTCGTTTAGTCGTTACTCCACAGCACCAATGGGCGAAATCTCCTATCACACTTAAACTCCTCTGGACTCTAGCAGACATACTATTAGACTTTACATATACATCGGATTTCCCACTGAGGCTCGAGTTCAGCCATTTCACTTGCTGTCCTATTCTTTTATCGGCCTGAAGAATCCATGCGAACAACATACATTGGGGATCATTTAATACTCTGTTACAAAAACCATTATTCTGTGGCAGTGACAAATGAGCCATATCGACCTCTGGCAACACACTTTGATACACTAGAGGAACTGATGACTCGTACATCACCATCTCGGGTATCTCTTTCCAGTACACCCCTGTAGTTACAGATATCGGCACCCGGGTGTCGCTGTGCATCCCGGTAACTGCGACTGCAAACAAAATACACATACACGTAACTAGATACATCACCGCTATCTGGTATTCCATAGCCGCTCACCTCGTTCCTGTCTCTGTCAGGACTTAGGTACACACACAAGTAACACAATTAAACAAGAAATAAAATGTTAAACACTGTACGATAAATAGCAATTATTTGAAAATTATTAAATCAGTTCTGAGAATAAACGTATATATATATATATATATATATATATATATATATAATGAACCACGATTATGGGACTCAGGTTGTCTTCAGTTCACTTATGTCCACGCGACACCGACACTAACTGAACTAATTGTCCTCAGCAAGGTCTTCACACTCTCCCCTTCCGTTCGAACTTTGATCTTGCTGACGGCACGTTCATAGTTCATTCACCGGCTATTTATTGTCGTGAAGCACACCTTCATGAGTTCCTCATTTCGTGCACTAATGTTAAGGTTTTACTACCACTCACTACAATTCACAATAAATTGGAAAGTCCAAAAATTGAACATGGTCCTACATTAATAATTATTAATCTACCTTTTACTAATTATTATTTACAACTACTTTTAGTCCATTTTTTTTTTTTTTTTTTTTTACCATAACCCTCTCACAGTGTCCTAGGGTAGTACCGCTTCAGCCGACTAACGTGAATTGTGTCCTGGAACGGAGGCTTCTTTCCTTTGGTGACTAGTATCACGTAGTTCACGTCCGATAGCTTAGCCTCGACCTGGTATGGTCCATACCATCTGTGTAGCAGCTTAGTCGATCTACCCTTCTTGCGGATGGGAGTCCACACCATTACTTGTTCCCCTGGTTCAAATTCCACATGTCGATGGGTCCTATCAAACCTCTGTTTCTGCTTCTTCTGTGTACCGCTGACTATCTTCTGTACGTCTTCACGGCACTTCTGAACTCTCTCCAGCACTTCCTCGACTTGTGGGTCCTCTGACGCATGTTGGCGTAGGGACACGTCTATGGGGAGTCGTGCTTCTCGACCATACATAAGGAAAAAGGGTGTGTGTCGAGTGGTCTCTTGTACAGATGTGTTATAGCTAAAGCAAGTAAGGCTTACATACAAATCCCAGTCTCTCTGGTTAGTGCTGACATAATTCGACAGCATTTGGGCCAAAGTACCGTTAAAATGTTCTGTCAGTCCATTACACATGGGGTGGTAGGCAGTTGTAAATACTGGTCGTATTCCCAATCCTTTTAACAATTCTTTCACCAAGGAGGATGTGAAATTCGTCCCTCTATCTGACAATATCTTCTTTGGGCATCCGAACTTACAGATTATCCTGTTTACTAGGAACCTCGCTGTTGTTTCAGCAGTCGTGGTTCTCGTTGCCTCGGCCTCTGCCCACTTTGTGGCGTAGTCTACTGCTACGATTATATACACATTCCCTTTCGCTGACCTCGGAAACGGTCCCAAGAAGTCCACTCCTATGGTATCTAATGGCTGTCCCACGGGAATAGGTTGTAAGAGCCCTGCGGCTGCTCGTTTGGGTGTCTTGCGACTCTGGCAGTCCGGGCACGTTTTTACGTATCGTTCAACTTCCTTAACCATATTTGGCCAGTAGTATCTGCTTTTTATCTTGAAGAATGTTTTACTGAACCCCAGATGGCCGCCAGATAACGGACTGTCATGACATTCAAATAACACCTCATCTCTGATACTTTTTGGGATCACTAGTAACTTCTTGTGACCTACATGTGCGACATTCTTCTTATATAGTAACCCGTCTTCAACCATAAAGCTCTTAGCCAACCGTCGATCTGCGCTAGCTGCTCCGTCGGGGTCTTGAACTGCTTCTATTATCCTCTTGCAATCGGGATCTTCTCTCTGTAGACTGGTGAGATCTTTCAGGTTAATTGCTAACATTGGGATATCATTGGTCTTGTCCTGATCCTCCGGATCGTCTACCCCTCCGTGATTCCTTGATAGACAGTCTGGTACCACGTGCAATCTCCCTTGCTTGTGTTTAATCTTGTAGTCAAATTCCATAAGTTTGAGAGCCCAACGGCCCAGTCTGCCCGATAGGTCTCTGTTCTTGTCTAACCAACATAGCGCGTGGTGGTCCACCACTATAGTAAACTTTCGGCCCCACAAGAACTGCCTAAAATGTTGCGCCGCCCAGACCACAGCGATGCACTCTTTCTCAGTTGTAGTGTATTTCTTCTCGGCGTCCGATAACCTTCGCGAACCATACGCTACTGGAAGCACTGTCTCTCCATCCTTTTGCATAAGGGCTGCGCCTACTCCTTGGTCACTCGCATCAGTGTGCAAACTCAATGGGCAACTTTGGGTCAAAATGTCTCAGAATTGGAGCTGATGTTAGGCGCTCCTTCAGATCTACAAAGGCTGCCTCCTGTTCAGGACCCCAATGGAATCTTACACCCTTCCTGGTAAGATGGACTAAAGGACCAACTACCTTAGAGAAATTCGGCACAAAAGATCTGTAATAATTACACATACCAATAAAGGATCGCAGAGCTCTTAGTCGTCTTGGAGCCTCAAAGTCTTTTACTACTTGTATCTTGTCAGGGTTGGGACTTATACCCTGGGCGTTTACCGTATGTCCTAAGATCTTGACTTCGCTATACCCGAACGAACATTTGGTTGGATTAAGAGTCATAGAGGCTGATCTAAGCCTTTCCAAGACCTGCCTTAATCTGCTCAGCATGTCATCATATGCTGGTGCCATGACCAATACGTCATCGAGGTAAACCAGACAGCTCCCCCATTTCAACCCTGCTAGTACCTGGTCCATACATCTCTGGAACACTGCTGGGCTAGTCTTGAGTCCAAAGGGGGGTACATTCCCACTCCCAAAGGCCGTCTGCCGTTATAAAAGCAGTTTTGTGCTTATCCTCCTCCTTAATTGGTATTTGCCAATAACCAGAGTTCATGTCGAGGGTGCAGAACCATTGACATCCGTTCAAGTATGTCAATATATCTCCAATTAATGGTAAGGGATACGCTAGATCTTGGATACATAGGTTCAATTTACGGTAATCTACACAGAACCTCCATGTGTCGTTCTTCTTCTTTACGAGTACAACTGGGGATGCGTAAGCGCTGTTACTTTTCCGGATGACTCCTTTCGTTAGCATTTCATCCACCTGCTCCCTGATAATCTCTCGCTCACGATGCGACACCCTATAGGGAGGTTGATGCACTGGGGTATCGTCAGTGAGCGGAATGGCCAGTTCACACACATTTGTTCGTCCTATTTGAGATTTCTTCCAGGCAAAGCGGTCTCTAAACTCTGTCAGCAGTTTAAGTAGGGCTTTTCTTTTCTCTGGGGATAATTGCGGATTAATATCTATGTTCGCCTCCTCAAGCTCGCTCTTTTCTTGTCTTGCTCCCTCGACTTCGCTGGTCGGTTCTTCTCGCAGTTCACAGATTTCATATACCTCCGCTAACACTTCGCCTCTTTGTAGGCACCTTTTATTATCTGCCAGATTCATCACCAATACTTGGTTAGGTGGCTCGGCGTGAGTCAATCCGTAGGGCACTAGAACAGATTTTTCTCTAAATATTCCTTCCTTTGGTTCCATAACTCCTAAAGTGGGCAACAAACCTTCGTACTTAATTTTCAGGAGTCTCTGACTTCTTGGAGGGAGTTCAGTATGATATATGGTCTCAATGAGACAGAATAAACCACGAAAAAAATTGAAACCATTGGAGAACTAACACGCAATCAAAAGTATAATAACTTTTAATACCAATAAATACACAATTACAGACCAGTAAATATTTCTAATTGCAAACGAAATTGTTCCACTAAGAGGTATCAACTTTAATCACCGAATAATAAATATTTTCTAAATATTTTGAAGTATTATCAGGACTCTCTGTATTGAGACCGGCTATACACTATTGTAAGAAGCATTGGACAACCACGGTGCAAAAACAAAATTTTTGCCTCAAATTGCTATTTATCTTATTTATTTATTTGGTCTCCGTATTTGAGCATTGACAAACTAACAGGTAAAGAACAGTTTTATCAACTAAAAGTTACTAGCAACTAATTTGACACAAGCATATGTACCACTAAATCTCCCAACTTGCACACGTGATGCGTAAACATTATTAGTAACGGTTTGACTGCTATCGGACCCGAAGTCTCAATTTTCACGTAAAAATTAAAAGAATTTCGCACGTAATTGCGTTTCACGGCCTACTCAAGGGAGATACAGCAAAATATTATTTTAACTTTATTGTAGACCACACTATACACTTTGATAATGTGTTTCCCACGAGAAAGGACACAGTTAAAGCTTTCACAAACTAACGGGTAAACAAAAGTTTCAACACCAATAAGTTATTACCAAATCATTTGACACAAGTATACACAGAACTTAATATGCAAATTTGTAAACGATATGAAAGAACATCATTGAATAACGACGATAACTGTAATTCCGTTAATAATATATGGTCTCCGTGTTTGAGGGCCTCGCCGTGGCGAGACTGGATACGTCATGATTGCATTTATAGCATTGACAAACTAACGGACAAACAAGTTTTATTAACTATAAGTTATTATTAACTAATTTGACACAAATATACGTACCGCTAAATCTCCCAACTTGCACACGTGATGTGTAAACAATATTCAATAAGTTATTACCAAATCATTTGACACAAGTATATAAACAACTAAATTTGTACACGATATGAGTGAACATCATTAACCAACGATTGCTGTAATTTTGTTAATAATATATGGTCTCAGTGTTTGCCGGCCTCCCCGTGGCGAGACTGGATACGTCGTGCTTACAATACATGACATACTAACGGGGCAAACAACATTTTTATGAGCTAAAAGTTACTTGCAACTAATTTGACAGAAATATGTGTAGCGATAAATCTCCCAACCTGCACACGTGATGCGTAAACATTATTACTAACGGTTTGACCGCTATCGGACCCGAAATCTCAATTTTCACGTAAATTTTACCAGAATTTCGAACGTAATCGCGTTTTACGTGCCTAAACAAGGTAGATACTGCAAAATACTACTTGAGTTTTTTGTAGACAACATTATACACTAAATACTGTTTAATAATGTGTTTTACCAGGAGAAATGACACAGTAGGGGACACGTAAACGGAAAACATCAAGTCCGAATTGAACCACCAACCAAATCGCTCCTGTCCCCGAATTCCGCTTATCCCCGAAGTTAGCCAATACCCAAATGGGGGCCTGGGGGCGTAGCCCCCAGCGAGCCGAAGGCGAGTCATCACATATTACTCTCGCCTGTATCTGTTGTCTTTCTTCAAACTGTATGTGCTTCAACCACGAGGGGTCTGGAGGTGGACGCAAATACTTGGCGTCTTTTTCCGCGCTGAGGAAATCTACTGAGATTTTTCTTCCGTTGGCGATTATAAATTGGGCTCTTCTCCTCGAGAAATCTATTGTTGTACCAAACTTCAGGTGGAAATCGTTTACCCAGGATACAACAGTCACCCACTCCTTTGGCCACAAACACTGGGAACAATATCACACAGTGGCTGATTTCTAAGATAATTTCTATTCTACCCAAAATCTGTACCGGCTCATCGGTGGCTGTCTTAACATTCATTCCTTGTACTGCTTTAATCCTGTCTCTCACGTTGGCTACCAGATTCTCATCAACACAACTCACACAGGCCCCAGTATCTAATATTATTGGCATTGTCCTCTGATTTAATTTTCCTTTTATTTCCAATACTCCCACGGTTCTAACAGTACTGGCCTCGGGACGAGGGAATTCCTTGGGTATAGCGTGGGTAAAATCTCCACGGCGATACTCATGGCGTGGATTACGGTTGTATCTCCTCCATGTGTCATACCATTCTCGGCGCTCATGTTCTTGGCACAAGACGCTCATCCTCTGTTGTCGGGAGCTCATTCTAGCGGAACCACTCGCTCCCTGATTTAGTGGTTCCCTCTGTCGTTTCCCTGATTTCCTGAGCGACAGGCAACAGCATAATGACCGGGTCTATTGCACTGGTAGCATATCACTCGACCGTCACTAGTTCTTCCACGATTCGAGGTGGAGTAGGCTCCTCTTGCTCTCCCTCAGTTCCACCTTCCATATTGTTCACCATCTTGTGCTCTTCTTTCCCTCGGAACTTCGAACTGAACCCTTGGCTGTTGCTTATTGTTCTCAGTCATGCGGCCTCGTGTATCTCAATTCTTCTCCTGCTGTTCTAGAATACTCATGCTTAACTTGGCAAATTCAGATGTTAAGTTTTCTAGTTTTGCTTTCTAGCTCCTGTGTTCTTTCCGTCTTGGATGGCTGACTGGCGTTCCCTGTAGTTGTCGCCTTCGATGAGACTTCCCCCAGTAGGTGGTCTACCCGCTGTCCAGCCATGAAACGTGCGGTCTGGATCTTCCTTACGTTAGCCAGTAGGCTTTCTAGAGTGTCATTGGTCATCACCATCACTTTCTCCAATAGAGATGGCCTTAATCCTCTTAAAACATGTTTGATCTTAGTTCTCTCGTTCATTCCGGGGTCCACTTTTGAACATAAATTTAACACATCTTGTACATACGATTCTACGGGCTCCTCCTCCCCTTGCATCCGCATGCGCAGTCGGAACTCCATCTGTTCATCCCAAGCGATTGCTTGGAACGTATCCTTCATTCCATTCTTTACCCGCTCCCAGGTGATTTTGGCTCCTAAAGATTGCTCTAGGTTTTCGTACCATTTCAGAGCGGCCCCTTCAAGGTAACAGGGGAGAATAACCAACATCTTATCCTCGTTCCAGCCATTGGCCTTTGCCACTCTTCCAAATTGGGCTAGATACTCCTCCACGTTGTCCTCCATTCCGCCCCTGAACTTTCCTGGAGTAATAACAGGCCCCCTGGCTTCAGCCATAGCTTCTACTTCCTCTTCACCGTCAGGACCACTACCAGGTAGGGGAATTAAATCGACTTCAGCTACGGTTCTTACTTCCTCAAGATGTCTTTGGGGTTGTCCTGGTTCTTCGGGAACCTCACTAACTGATGTCAGCCTTGACTGACTTCTTGTTTTTACACTAAACTTGATGTTTGGGGACGACATACGATTGCTCCACCCTATCACGAATTAAGATTTAAATAAAAACCAAATCAGAACAAAATTAAATCAAAACAAAATCAAAATCACAATCACAATCCAAATCAAATCAACAATTTAAATATACATATTCCCCTGAACACAAGGGTTATTCAAAACACCACAACATTTCAATGCCGCGACAGTCGTCGTACCAATTGGGTTTGACCTGGCCTACCCATGGACAAGCTCTCTTTTTTTTAACTACTTTATAAAAACAAAAACTATTTCTCAAAATTATTCTATTCACCAATAAAAAGAAACAGCTTTGTTTACATCACGGGTAGGTTGCCTCCCTTACCGGTACCTTGGTTCGACGCACTGTGGCTGCTAAATAGGCTACTCTTACAACTACAAAATTATGTTCGGCTTACAAGCTACGAGAAAACAAATAAAATTATTTACTCCAGATTACACTTTGCTTTCAAAAGGTAACTACAATTATTTGGATCAAAAACTAACTTTCTCTCTTGTTCTTTCAATCTACATTTCTTTTTCAACTTAATCAATTTAATTAAAAAAAAAACAATCCGAATTTTAAAAAGAAATATTCACTATTATATTATATTACTATTAAATATTATATTACTAACCTGGGATCGTTAATCCGTCTTTGGTTCTGGATCACCTCAGGATACCCGGCTGCCTCCACCAATTTGTCACGCCTCCTGCTCAGCTGGGGCGAAGGGGGTGTACTCAGGAACCAAACGCAGCTCAGATTACAGCAACTTTATTAACTTAAAGAACAACACTTCCGAACCCACGGACACCACGCGTCACGACCATCACTAGGCTAAGCCCTACACTAGATCGGCCCTCAGGGAGCTCGGACGTCCGCTCGCGCCGGAGTCCTCTCACGTACACACCGCCTCGGGCGCTCACCTTGCTGACCTCCCCCTCCAGTACTTCCAGACGGCGGGAACATGGGCCCCGACGTCACATTATAGTGAAGGTTAAATAATTTAAACTAATTATATCTGTGCTAACACTGCTCTTCAGTATACACGAAACTTGAACATTTAAAATACAAAACAGAGCTGAATATCACTTACGCAAACATCAAAGTCCATTCAATATCTGGATGAACAATCATTTCTCATTACAGACACTCCGGGTCGAGACTGTCAGGTGCAGCTGTACACGTTTCAAACAATCCTCCTTCACTTGATATCTAAATGAATCCAAGGTTATATTTTTTGAGAATATGAATCGGTTCCAAATCTCTTCATGTCCTCCAAATCACAAGATTGTCCTCACCACTGTAAATACACAAAAATTGTATATAATGTTATATTAAGCAATTTTTATTCAAGATAGGTCACAGTTAATAAAACTCAAGGTATATATTAAAAATCCATCGTTAGTAATAATAAAAATTTACCTGACGTTCTTTTGAGGAAATTTAAGAAATTTAAAGTTATATTTTTGTATAGTTTTTCGACGTAATTCGAGATTTGATATTTAATGGAACAAATACTTGACCCATATGTTACGTGGGATTTTGAAATAAATGAGCATTTACAAAAAATATACTTAAACTCAAAACAATATACAATAATATACCATATAGTTGTGCTGATTCCGTTTTCTGTCTAATCTACACCAATCGACTCCCAAGTTTTGCCGGTATCCAGATCATCATTTTCTTCGGAGTAGTTTGTTTATGATTTAAGGAGTTGTCGATAATCTCTTGGTATCTTCTTCAATCTCAAGTTATAAACAGAGCTTTGAAACTGTGTTCACATCCATGTAATAAATGGGTCCGAATATGTAAATTGGTTATGGGTTACATCTTTACGTGTAAAAAGGCGTGAACGCTTTAATAATAACGAAAGGCTAATACAAAATAATTTACAGGTCTGATAATATAATTACTTTTATGGCTACTATGCTCATAGATTGAAGTCCTTGCTTTAAATAGGTGGTGAGCAGAATAACATTATAGTTCGATACTACGGTGAGTATAACAGTCGCATTCTAAAGATCAGAATGAATCAATGTGGGAGGGCTATCTATCTATGAAGGAGCCCCCATTCCTAGTAGCACTCGGTCGATTGATGCCATAAATCATGATATAAAGGGCTAAATTTTAAATAAGGTCACGGAATAAACAGTGTTGTCGTCAAAGTTTAAAGAAATTGCGTTAAATGCAGCAGTATAAGTTCGAACCCATACATACTAGTTAAATAATGAGCGAAGTTTATAAAAGAAGGTCAGTATATTAATATACTAAGATCTATACAATGCCACAACAACAGGATGTAAGGTGAGCAATACCACAGTAGATACCTTACAAACAAATACTTCAAGAACCACCAAAGTCCTATCAAAACCTTAAATTATTTTATCATGATCCCGTTAACTTTCACCTAAACAAGACTCCGGTAATTTAAGAAGGGCCGATTGTGCTTAAATTGTACTCATTGTATTGTATTCTTAGAGTTTCTGGTTATATCCGTATTTGTATTTCCAAAATATCCCCAGTAAAATTTTAATGAATTGACTTAAGTTTGCATATCCAAACTGTCCATGAACAGATACGATCACCAAATTTATTAGTTCCTGATCGTTTACTACTGCAATATATAAAATCCAAGATTTTGTAACTCGACCACCAAGAACTGCGAACGAAACGAAGAAGCCGTCAAGCAATTCATATTATAACTAAAATTTAGAGTTGACCTTTTGCAATAGACTTTATTTAAGCATAAATAAAAATCTTTAGGTAGTACAGAAACTTCTAGTAGTGCAAAATTAATTTCAGTAATTTATCAATTAATAAAAAAACCTTAATATTTGGTAGTGCTTCCAAATGTTCTTGTTTCACCACCAGTGAAGATGTATAATATATTCATGTATAAATCAGAAATAATTATTTTTGAAATTAATTCCAAATCGTTGGTAATTAAAAGACCAACAGTCGCTGAATTTCCGAACAGAAAGTACTCTAAAAACTTTTCATAATACCCATCCTGTCAATTTCGGGTTATTCTTACGGCACAGTGTAATGAATTCAAATTGTATTCAATGAAACGGAACGTCGAACGCCTTGTAATTCCGCCGGCAAATAGCATCGCCTGGCGGTAACAATAGCTATCGCTGAATCTTATTTACATTTGATAAATTCATCTTATCATCCTACAGTTTTATTTTCTAGTTTTATCCTACTGGTACAACACACTACGTCATGCAAGCTACAAACACTTGAACTAGTATACATTATGTTACACGACCCATATTTACAAGTTTTCACTTCAATAAGATTGCAACAATTGATTAACCAGCGGAATCTATACTACAAAATAGTGAAATGTTTTGTTTCAGATGAACTTATCCTTTTAATATTTTAATTGGTAATGAAAGTACAAAAATATTGTGCTTTCTCCGTTTCAAAGAAAAGTTAAAACGGAAATCATGCTTTTTGTTCCGTTCCGAAGTCATAAAATATTCAAAGTATGCAAATCCTTTCAGTGTTGAGGGGACGCTTCGCGGGAGGTTGGGAAACTTACGTTATACGCCAGGAACACTTTGTAAAAGTATTTCGTAACTTTCAACTCTTCAAATATATATTCTTGCTTAACCGATTCAAAGATTAGTGCAATAAAATAATATAGCATTTACATTAAAACATTCCATACTATAAATGTGAAATATTTCGTACTAAATATACGTATAAATTATGCAAAACTGTTATCATAGTTTTATATGTAAAATTCTGGGCTGTTTATTCCTTGAATGTTATTTAATGTCTATCGAACACTGGTTGATCTATACCGGGTGTCCCAAAGTATCAACCTCCATCTCCCCAGCATATTTTTTGGATATCCCCCCCTGTTGAGAATATTCACACCTTCTTTGAGAATAGTTATTACATCATCTAAGGACGTTTCATGTTGTATAATGTCAGTGGAGGGAGGATAGAGCTAGAAAATGTTAAATGGGATGAAGTAACTTTATTTTCATCTTGTTGGTTTTGTCTCAAAGCCTTTCATTTACTTGAGTTACTGCCGCCCACCATTTTATTACGGGGTTGCGTATTCAATTTTAAATCCTGTACAAATCTCCTCAGGTAACGTTTTACATCCCCAAAAGAAAATTTAAAATGTTTAATTATTCAAAATTTAAAGTTGTGTAAGACTTTTGAGACAACGAGTATATTAAGCTTGTCTTAAAATAGTTGAAAAACATTATAAAATGAAACTAATTAAAGGAAACAAGATAATTCTTACGTCAGTTCTATGGCCGTTATAAATAATTTGCTTCTTACACAGTCCTAAGTTGATTTATGATCTTCTGTACAAATATGCTTAAGCAAAGAAACCAAGCTTTGTCATCCCGAGGAGACAAAGCAAGTAGACATTTTCTCTTGTGTGCTCAGCGCTGTCACAGTTTCCATGTTCTATGTCACCCACTGTCCTTCCTTTATTGTTGTTTAAACTAATTTACACCTTAAAGGAGTTTACATATGTATTCACCTATTTCCGAAAATTATTAACCGTACATTAAAGCTAAGAAACAGAACCGTTTTTAATAGAAATCAAAGTACAATTTCTTACTTAATAGTACAAGTAAATTACTATAGTATATATTTGTATATATTACGTTCACTACTGACATTTTGATACTAAACCATCATAAACATTCTTCCATACTCATCACATTCTTCAGTGCCAATATATATATATATATATATATATATATATATATATATATATAGTTTCTTTCTATGTTCGGTCCTACCCTACTTTTAGCACAGATAGTACATTTGTACAGGATACTGTTCAAAGTACCATGAACAAATTTATTTGATTTAACTAAAAATATCTGCCTAATATTCCTAAAACATTGAACATTTTTTTAAACACTGTTAATGAAAAATGCAAAGAAAAAAAACAGTAAAAAATCTTGCTATGTAAAATTACTGAAATAATATTACAGAAGAATACCTCCTAACAACGTTAACAATTTAGAACATTCAATTTAAATTCTTTATATTTATCATGAAAGTCTGCTAATAAAATGAGCTAACTTTTGTAATGTAAAAATGAGAATAAATTATTTACCACTATATTGACTAAATTTGTTATTAATAAATTAAGCTGGAAAAATCTTAATTGCTAATTCACCTTTTCCATTTAATTTAATCTATTTAATGTTCAGCACGAATGTTGTATTTTACACGGTATATTTTACAGGGTAATATTTTAACGGAATTTATTGCTTAAAGCGTTAAAAGGAGGTAAATCGTAGGAAATTCGGAACTCGAGCGGTAAACGACAACTCGTCGAATACGGTTGTCGGTGACGCGAACCGAGGATTTTATCCTCTACCAAAACGCTCAACGCGCCTAAAGAAGTTTTCACTTCAAAAATTTTTTGTATTTATGATATGATGACGTAATTATATGATGTATGGTCATGGTATTACGATAAGGCACAATAATACATATTATATGTTAAATTAAAATATTTTAGCATTTACAAAATGAAGCTCTTACACCTTTAATTATTTTCTAATATGAGTAAAAAATCTTTAATTTATACATAAAAAGCTAAGTAGAGAAGAGGTTAAGAGGTGTAGCAGTGAAACATGCTAGCTATGGTAGTATTGTCTTAAATGTGACGTTGTCTTTGTTGGTTTGAAAATGAAAAAATCTATGAAACACGAAGGAGAATGGAGAATATAAGATTTATTACAATTTGCTGATGTAAACTTGGGTATCTCGACCACTGTATTTACATAAGTCTTTTAAAGCTAGTCTTGACATGGAGGAAGTCTTTAGCATGAAATTAGAAATGGGTCTTAAATATCCTGTATATTATATCCTGTAACTGTATGCAATGCCACATACAGTATCCAGTAAGCCAGTCTTACTAGGCTCCCAGATAACTTACTCATTTAACTGCTTATAAAGTATGGAGAACAGATATTATCGAAATACTTTTTATTGCATTTGTATAAAGCAACTGTTACTTCAATCGAAATATCCTTAACTTGTAAGACAGTTCAGAAAATGTAAAGGAAGTCAAGTGATCAGGGTATTATTTAGTCAGATGCTCGGATAAAGTATGAAAATACACAAAGTATACAGCTTTAAATGCACTGTCTGCAATATTAGGATAAACGAAATAAAAATCATTAAAGTTAGTTCAAATGTCAATTTAAATTTTAACTGATTTGCTTGTTGTATGTGATTCAGTTGAATTTTGTAGAAATCTTCTTGTCCCTTACAAATTCGTTTTAGGAATCGTCTCCTTGATTGATTAAAGATCGATAATTATCTCTTCTTCGTATTATTTATAAATACAATTTTTGGATTTATTAGGATATTATTAGGAATTAATCGTTTTCTTGGTTGTACTATAGCTGAAAGTTTCGTAAAAAGAATTTTGCTTGTAGCACAAGAAACTGGATGTATACCTTATTCTTTTAGACTGTATATATCAACGTTCTATCAATAGGATACACAATGTTTCAGTGAAACTCCTTAATAAAAACTTAAAAAAAACATGTAATCTTGCCGATATAGGTTACATCCATGTAAAAAATAATAGGAATTCTGTGATTCTCGGGAAACAATCTAATATAGAAAGGTCGATTTGTACTATATGTCTATTTACTCAATAATAAATAAACATATTGGAAAAGTAGAAAGATATAAAATAATAAAATAGTATATTGCATGAGACTTGATTTAAAACCGAATCAAACAGTTATCTAATACATCCTGCTTGTATTGTCAAAGAAAGGTCAATCTAACCCTTCCGTATACACACAACTAACTTTGCTTCAGAATACTCAACTTCCTTCTGTGTGAGTTTGCATCCGTTTGCTAACAACTTAACTCAAATCAATAATTCAGTAATATTTTTAGAAATACAACATAGATGCTTAGTTTTATTTCAAATATGATGTAGTATTCACGGCTAACTTTATATTATACGTTGCTTGTTTCAGTTAATGGTCTTAAAGAATCAAAAATATGTCTATTTATTAATACATAAAATAATACGTACTAATATATTAGGTAATTTCATCAGCCAGGGAGTTTCACAACTGTATGCAAAGTTATAGAGAGCACTGCAATTCTTTAACGAAAAAAAAAATTATAATTTGATGAAAATTATATTCCTGTAATATAATAAATTTGTATAGGTTTTATTGGCAAATGTTTTTGGTAGTATATATATATATACTACCAAAAACAACATATATATAAGTATATGCGGTTCTGTGGTATTGTTGCTTGAAAAATCTAAAAACTGATTAATTTTATACTGTATCTGGAAAAATATTTTTTATTAAAAGTATCACCTTTTATTATTTTTCCTTAATATTTTTGATCAGATTGTGTTATTAAGATTATGAACTTTAACCGTCCGCCATCTTGATACGGGCTACGATAATATTTTTTCTTTCTTTGAGACAAGAACTTCAATAGTGCCAAATATGGCTTTTTTATCTCAACTGGTTTCTGAAAAAAAAAATATATATACAGACACACTTGGTACCTTTTACATCAATTTAAAATATATTCAAATTAAAATTTATTGTATCAATCACTATCAAAAAGATAAATTAATTTATGCTGGCCATCTAGCTAACTAAATTAATTTTCTGTCCTCATTTTTGTCGCATAATCCAAAACATTGAGCAACAACGATACTCTTTTAATAAATATCACTCAGTACTTTGTGTCAAAAATAAAGTAGGGCCAACAACAAAGAACTGAATATTTACGAAACACTTGTTAAGTTACACAAAGTAGAGGCCTGTACAAATTTCTAATTCACTTCATTGCGTGTAACTCACAAAGATAAAGGGGTTAATATAATTTCTTTTTATCAAACAATATTTTTTTGCTACTCCAACATGCAATTATCGGTTGTATTTTCCTAAATAACTGTAACGATTTAGATAATACAACACACGAAACTGAAATATATGCGCTGCCATATCTAAATAACTTGTAATATATTTAAGATCATTTTAAAATTTAATGTCTAATAAAGATTTAAAAAATATTTTTTTCTCGAAAATGATAAAAGGGTAAACTATAAACTACATATTGCTGCTCGTATTACGTAGCACAGTATAAAGACTAAGGAAGGCTATTGAAAACTAAAGATCTCTTAAATAAATATTTGGAAATTGTTTAAAGAAACACACAAGTAAAAGATAAAGGGTAGTCCTTGTAAAAAGAGAAAAGTTACAAAAAATGTTCATAAAATGGTACAATACAAAGAATAATAAATTCACCCTATGTATACCCGTGATTAGTTAGTGCCGAGTCTGCCCATCCTCTATATATCTGATAAGACACCTTTTTAGTCTACATTTGATATAAATGGCAGCAAAAACTTACAGAACTAACATGTTAATTGTATAAGGTTTTTTATTTGTAAATTTATAACACAATCATAAATAATATATTTTAATTTTTCTCACTCCTTACCAAGTAGTAGGATTTAAAAAAGCAGCTGGTACACAATTCTTTTGTGTTACAATTAAATTGCATGTAATTCAAATTATTATAATTTTCGTTTAAAATTAAAATGGCGTATTTATTTTCTTTTAAGCAGGTCAATTCTCGGTATCTCCACCACAGTAGACTCGTCTGGTCCTACAAGCGAATAGTGCCTTATAAGTATTAAAGAAAACATAAAAAAATAATTTTTCTGTTTCTTCAGACACCTTCTTTATAAATATTTCCGATTGCTAAGATGCTAGCATATGATTCGTTAACAGATATTTTATGAGTTATGAATACGTTAAGAAGAATTCAAATTATTAATTAAGAGGTTAGCAGGAATGTTGTTGTTTAACTTAACGTGATGAGTTTAAATTTTCCTTTAAATATTACCTTAAAGTAATTTATTATTTATTCTACAATCATTTCAAAATTAATGTTTTGTAAAGTAATAAGTAGTTATAAAATAAATAAGAAATGTAAGGTAGACGATTGAAACGCTACATTATTAGCTACTAACTGCCTTAGCTATTCTGCATAACAAAGTTAAACACCAACTTTCAATTTGATTTGTTCAAAGGAATATTTCATAAGCAATATGGAACAACCAAAAGTTTGAAGTAGAAGTATTTTTATTGTTGACTTTCTTTGTTCGACAAGAGGATTCTTCCTTACACAGATATCTACAAAATTTCCCTTTTTTAGAGCACTGTATTAATAAGCATCATTTTATAGTACATTTTTGACTAGTTTTAAAAATAAAAAATTTTATTTGGTACAAAACCATTACTAGCAAATATACAGTTTGATTAAATATAAATTGAAAACTAAGGAGAATATAGATTGTAGTGTTTTTGAGAGAATTCTCATAATTTGTTATGTGGACGGTTATTCATTCATTATATTCAACTATAAACAGTTTCGTATCACGACTAGCTGACTTTTGAGTAACAAACGATAGAACTATATAATTTAACGTATTCCTAACATGATAAAAGTCAAGTTAACAGTATTGAAGAAAAATTCTTTAGGGGAAACCGGGGCTGACGAGTTGGTTGTCACAAAGCTTATAAAACCTACCACAAGAGTTCGTTGGTGTCTCTGATACGTCTAGTACCATTGCACTTCAGTAAGGGTGGTGTGGTTAAGGGTTTAGTTCGCAATTTTCAAAGAAAGACAGATAGTGGGAAAGTATCTGCAGATGTTATATAGAGAACAGCATGTGCTGTAAAATTTGGTCACTGTAGTATAAGTTTTATCAGCTGGTGGTATATATAAATTATTGCACTCTTGCAAGAAATAGCCATAAAATACCTGAAGATGAACTGGAGGATGAAAAAGAACGGTACCATCCGTAGTGTTGGCTATCTCAAAATAGACATCTTTTCAATGAGTAAAATGGAAATATTTTAGTTTTTAATTGCATATCCTTCGCGATTCAGAGATATATTTTGGACTCTCTCAAAAGCAAGTCAGGAAATTAGCTAACTAGTTAGCTGTAGCTAACTCCTTCAGGTATAGATACTATATACAATTTTATTAGGTGCAAAGAATATACTCTTCATAGTTAGCGTTTATTTGATAACACCATTATAATGTTCTGTAAGTAATGCATTCCATAACAACTCTCTGACTGATGTAGTTGTTGGATGTATAATGTATTAACAAATCCTCAATTTGCTCAAAACATATTTATGAGTCAATAAGAGCATTACTGAAACAAGAAACTAACATGATTATAACGTTAGCAGTTACACTAAATCATGTTGTGGAATAAAAAGAAGCGCCTATACTATGTTTCTACAAATATTACAGAAATGTCGATTTGAGCTAAGTTGTTAACAATCGGATGCAAACTCACACAGAAGGAAGTTGAGGATTCTAAACCAAAGTTAGTGCTGTGTATACGGAAGGGTTAACTTCTCCCGTCTTTGGGAATACAAACAGGATGTGTTATATGACGTTCATTGTGCACTATTTTCGAAATATTGGAATTGGTTTCATAGTGGCCGTATCTCAATATTCATCTACGTAAAAATTAAGGTAAAATAATAAGGAACATTGTAAATTCATTGTGGTTTCGTTATCACGCACCATTTGATACCTGAATTCTTAGCACTACAGAATATCAGAATGTACAGATTACGTGTAAAATAGAACCAAAAAAGTACCTAATTGATAGATAGATAGGTAGTAGTAGTAGATTGTAATCTAATATTTAATTTAATTTACGTGAACATCTGGAACAGGAATATCAGTGACAGTCATAATTAATGTTTGACAACCTTGACTGCGCCACTATATCTTGTTGCTAATGACAGGTGACATCATTTTGACTGATGTGAAGTAGGGGAATGTCACATGATTTATTCATAACGGTAGTCCAAAACGCAACATTAACAACTAAGTGGCAAGAACAGACCGCACGCCGACTCTGACATCAACAATGTATGGCGGCTTTGAGTAGGACTAACATGCCGCGTCTTCCTCCATGTTTTTTATCAAACTGTCCTTACCTACTTACCCAGGTCCTTACAGAGACGATGTTTCGTACGGTGGGTTAGATTTACTTTCAGCATATAAATACATTGAAGAGGAAATACCTCTGGTCATATGCAGTGTTGTGCAGTTTTTGAACTGTCTTTTAAGTTGAAATTAGCTTAGTGAAGCGTTGACTGCTTAAATATCACTTAATATGTTGAACCTATACCCGAAATAGCTGCGTAAATTACTAGAGAGTTTTGAACTACTTATATTACACTGCTGATTTGTATTTAGACCAAATTGTTTCCGAATATACACAAAACAAGCATACTTTTGCATACAAATGGTGTACAGAAAATAAATACACTTTCTGACAGCTTCGGATTAAAATTCATCTCTTTCTATTCTCTTAAAAGCGATCAAGATTCAGTAAAGTTCGGGTAGTCATTCCCATTTAAATACACAATCGTAAAATTAGTCCATAAACTTAGGTCTGGAAAACAGGAGGTGTAATATTGTTAATGGGATGTTTATAAATTATATACTTTGGGAATTTATTCTTTAAGTCTAGGTAAACAAAACAGATATAAAACCCGTTATGGGAATAATGCAGATAATAATGAATTTTTAACTATTGTAATACATGGCGAATAATGCCAAAGACGTGAAAACAATAAATATTTTCCCGAGTTGCGTTATGATGGGATGAAGGACGACATAATATAAGCAGTGCTTATATAAGTAGTTCAAAACTCTCTAGTAATTAACGCAGTTATTTTTGGGTATAGGACAACATATTAAGTGATATTTAAGCAGTCAACGCTTCACTGAGCTAATTTCAACTTAAAAGACAGTTCAAAAACTACACAACACTGCATATGACCAGAGGTATTTCCTCTTCAATGTATTTATATGCTGAAAGTAAATCTAACCCACCGTACGAAACATCGTCTCTGTAAGGACCTGGGTAAGTAGGTAAGGACAGTTTGATAAAAAACATGGAGGAAGACGCGGCATGTTAGTCCTACTCAAAGCCGCCATACATTGTTGATGTCAGAGTCGGCGTGCGGTCTGTTCTTGCCACTTAGTTGTTAATGTTGCGTTTTGGACTACCGTTATGAATAAATCATGTGACATTCCCCTACTTCACATCAGTCAAAATGATGTCACCTGTCATTAGCAACAAGATATAGTGGCGCAGTCAAGGTTGTCAAACATTAATTATGACTGTCACTGATATTCCTGTTCCAGATGTTCACGTAAATTAAATTAAATATTAGATTACAATCTACTACTACTACCTATCTATCTATCAATTAGGTACTTTTTTGGTTCTATTTTACACGTAATCTGTACATTCTGATATTCTGTAGTGCTAAGAATTCAGGTATCAAATGGTGCGTGATAACGAAACCACAATGAATTTACAATGTTCCTTATTATTTTACTTTAATTTTGACGTAGATGATTATTCAGATACGGCCACTATGAAACCAATTTCAATATTTCGAAAATAGTGCACAATGAACGTCATATAACAAATCCTGTATTCCCAAAGACGGGAGAAGTTAACCCTTCCGTATACACAGCACTAACTTTGGTTTAGAATCCTCAACTTCCTTCTGTGTGAGTTTGCATCCGATTGTTAACAACTTAGCTCAAATCGACATTTCTGTAATATTTCTAGAAACATAGTATAGGCGCTTCTTTTTATTCCACAATATGATTTAGTGTAACTGCTAACGTTATAATCATGTTAGTTACTTGTTTCAGTAATGCTCTTATTGAATCACAAATATGTTTGACCAAAACTGAAGATTAAATATATTATAAATCCCACAACTACATCGGCCAGGGAGTTGTTAAGAGTCTACGGAATGCATTACTTAGAGAACATTTAAATGGTGTTATCAAATAAACGCTAACTATGAAGAGTATATTCTTTGAATTTAATAAATTGTATATAGTATCTATTTATTTTTAAATATATTGTAGTGTTAATAACTCAGCTAACTATGGGTAAAGAATAATATTTTTCTTATATATTTTCCTCCTCCCCTCCCCTACATACTATCTAATACGTTTCAAAACTAATTTGAATTAAGTACTTAAATGGAGATATTTTCCGATAATAATACATTCATAAATTGACAAAAAAGTTCTGTGCTAATATTTGATAATGCGTAAGAGTAAACTGATGTTATCAACCATTGCATTTATATGAAATGATAACGAATCAGTATGTTAATTGGAAACGTTCAGAAGATCATTTGAAGATCGCCGAGTTGAAATAAATCTTTAACGGTCACGTTTAGAATTATCTCCTGTGCCAAATGACTCATCATACATTCCTCATATACATAGAAGGAGATGATCAGTTCTGTTTCAGAATGGTACTTGATTTTTAAATAAAATAAATTAAATGTGTAGTCTAGAACTATGTGTTAGTAAACGTATTTGAAAGTTGAAGTTCGTTTAGACATGTACTTCAACATGAAATTTTTAGTAAAGGAGACATCAATTTGTCTGATAGCTTAGGTTTAATTCTTCTACAGTTTGGAATTGAATCAGCATTAGCATGACTTTTTTTCTTCATATCGGATTGTCGTTATCTAACTTAATAGTTCTACTCGGCGCTTTGATTTTGTTATTTCCCCCACGTGTTCGCTTTGTTACAAAAATAACGTTAAAACAAGCATACGGGTTACTTAAGACTGGTCGTACATTCAAATCTTCAAAATAATCTGTTTGCTGCTGTAACAAATCGCCTTGAAACAAATAAGGATAGTGAAAGATTTGTAATATTATTACGGATGAGTATAAATATTCGTCATATAAATTAATAGTAACATTTCTAACAATATTTCACTCAATAATATTACGATTACAATGAATGCGAACAAAAACGTCAAGGCTGTCACTTTTACATCCTTGTTAAATGTATTTCGTGGTAAAAGTTATTGTAAATTATCTTATTGTAATACATCAAAAGATAATTAAGTCATTCTGCCCACCGAGCTAACTATATTAGAATTTCCGACTTTATTTTCGTCGTATCGTCCACACCACTGAGATAACGATTCTCTTTTAATAAATGTCACTTAGTCCTTTGTTCAGAAAATAAAGTGGGACCATCAACAAAGAACTGAATATTTATGAAAAAATTGGTAAATTACTCAAAGTAGGCCTGTAAAAGTTTGTAATTCACTTTACTCTCTGTAATTCACAGAGACAAAGCATTGATATACTTGTAATTTCCTCTTATTAAAACATATTTTGTCCCACTCCACCCTATAATTATTATATACAATTATTATATATAATAACTTTAACGACTTGCTTGGATAATATAACAGTCGAGACAAAAATAGTGGCACTAGTATACCGAAATCACTTGTAATGTATTTAAGGACATTTTTTAAAATACTATACCAAATGAAGAGTTTAAAAACATTTTTTTAAGATTAGATGTTTTTCATTATCCCTATGACGTAGCACATTATAAATATTGAAGATAACAATAGGGATCACATAAAGGAAAAGATTAAAGGGTGGTCCCTAATAAAAAAAAAAATACAAAAAAGGTTTTTTGAAATGATATACTGATGCATAACAAATTCACCCTATATACGAGTACGTCCGTGGGTTATTTTGTTGTTAGTGCTGATCCTGCTCATCCTGTATGGATCTGAAAAGAAGATAACCTATTCCTTCTATAAATGATCAAATAGCAGCCAAACCTTTCACAACTAAAGGGTTATGTTAAAATATATTATTTTTAGTATTTCATTAAGAATCAATTAATATGAATTAATTTTATCTTAATCCTAACCAAGTAGCAGGGTAAAAAAATAAATAAAAAGCAGCTGGTACACAATTCTTTTATGTAGCTATTAAATTGCATCTCATTCAAACTATTTTAATTTTTTATAATTAAAATGATGTATTTATAACAACGAAATCGTTTGTTTACTTTTTTTAAGCTAGTCAGTTGTTAGCCTCTCCATCATAAACTCGTCTTTTCAAACACGGGAATAGTGTCCTAGAAAAGACTTGGGAAAACACATAAAACATAACAGAGAAAAAGCAACTAAACTGTTATTTCAGAAGCGTTTTTTTAAGTATTTAATATTGGCTATAAGTTTCGTTAATGGAAATGTTCTCTAACATGAACAAATTACGAGTAATTAAAACTATTAGAAGTTAACAAGCGTTTTTTTGTTGTTGTACTTAATGTTAGTGATAAACGATAACTTAGCAGTAATAAAGAAAATACTTGCTAGAATTTTAGGAGAGACAGGACAACCAGTCACATAACTTATCAAATTTGCCACAAGATTTCGTTGACGTCTCAGATACGTTCACTACCTTTCTACGTCAGTAAGGGTTTGTCAGTCGTGAATAGTTGGTTTAAATGTATATTTTCTTAAGCATTGTGAAGTATTTTGTAAACTTTTTGTTAGTGAGTAATTCTGTGTACCATTAAGATTTGTATCATTGTACGCTTTGATGCAGATAGTTTTAGATATTTAGTAAAGGAAACATACTTTCAGATCTGTTAAAGTATACATGAGGTGGACATTTAACAGTTTTTATCATCGTTCTAGTATGTATGGAGGTTAGTACGAGTTTTAAATTTCCGGATTTTTACCGATTTCTCATGATGGTGTCTATCAGTGTGACCATCCTTGATGTAAACAAACATGGTTCTAGCGAGCCTATCACTATAGACTAGTTGGATTTCTTTAATGACTGCTTGTGTCTCCAGAGACACATTTACCATACCTTAGACCTCGTGATGGTGTCTATCAATATGACCATCCTTGATGTAAACAAACATGGTTCTAGCGAGCCTATCACTATAGACTAGTTGGATTTCTTTAATGACTGCTTGTGTCTCCAGAGACACATTTACCATACCTTAGACCTCGTGATGGTGTCTATCAATATGACCATCCTTGATGTAAACAAACATGGTTCTAGCGAGCCTATCACTATAGACTAGTTGGATTTCTTTAATGACTGCTTTTGTCTCCAGAGACACATTACCATACCTTAGATGTCAGACAAGTGATCTAGATGATGCCGTAATTGGAGGGCACGCGTCTATTCAACATTAATTCACTACGGACGAATCAATAACAAATGTATATTCAGTGAGGGTACACCACAATTTGTGCTTTATGGGAACTGCCAGCGTATAGTATAGAAGTACATGTGTTTATTGATCCGTATTATACAAATAAAAAATCAACTTAATACACCTTAGCTTAGAAATTATAATTAATTGTATTTCACGCCAAAACCACAGTTTATTTAAACCCATCTATAAAGGAGTGAAGATGTTATATACAACATTTTAATTTTACAATAAGAAAGGTTCTGTGAGTTAATAGCTTAGCACGCTCATCCGACAAGTTATACACTCGGGTTCGAGTCCCTATTGGTAAATTCGTTATGGGCCATCACTTATTAAATTATTATTTATGGTCCATAGAGTTAGGGAATTTAGACTGTGTTTACAATGAAACGTTTTTAATATTAAAAATTATTATTTTATAAATACTAGCATCGGTACAAATGTCTTCGTTCTAAGTTTAAAATTACTACTTAAAAGATATTCGTATTCATGAATTAGTACCTAGATACGATCATCATTGAATAATATTTTTTCTCAACTCAACTTGAGATTACATTAACGGAGTAGGTAAAACCGATAAAAGAACAGCTATTGCAGCGGTAGCGGTAGCGGTAGCAGCGGTGTGGTATTGATCCCTGTCCCAAGGGAGACCAGAGACGTTGCTACTTTAAAACCCCCATCTCCGGTCCTGTCATATACAATTTGTTCCTTCCGGCATCTTGTTCTCTACCACTTGTCTCATGTCCAAGTAAAAGTTAAATCTTAAATTAAAACGTTGTTCTCTAACACTTTGTATAAAGTAATCATATAAAGCTATAGTTCGTTTTATTCGATTAAAGAACCATTTAAATCACAACAGTTTTACTTAATATTTTTTTTACGACTAATGTATACTCTATAGAGGCAGAACGTTCAAAAATGTTGATGAATCAATTCTATAGAATTATGCCTGATTTCACTTTGTTTAGCTTCGTTTTAACTGGATTGCATGACACATTAAAGCTTTTAGTATTTATTCTTTTAGGGTTATTTATAACCGTTTTATAAAAAATACGGAATCAAAATTTTTGATTCCTAAAAATTTGTATTTTCTCCATTTCGTTAGTTGCCACGAAATGTTGAAAGGGCCATTAATGTATTTTTGTTATATTACAGTTATTATTAAAGGAAATGTAACCTCCTAATTACATATATAGCCAATGGCGCAGTGTAGTGGGTACGGCGGTTATCGCAAGATAACCAGATCAAGCAACGCCGAGCGTGGCTGCTGCTTGGACAGGTGACCGCTGAGCGATCCTGTCCTTGCAAGCGGCCCGCCTGCCCGGCCATTGGTGGTGGTTCGGAAGTCACCTTTAAGCCGTTGGTCCCCAGGTTAAGTGTTAGAGAGGGCTTCTTAGCCCTAACTTCGCCTGGTAAAATAAGACATTCTTTACTTTTTTTTTACTTTATATAGACATGCAAATTTAATGTAAACAGTTTCAGAGTTATGATTTTGTTAATGTGGTCTGGTAAACGCTAAGCAATGGGAAATAAGCAATAGTGTAATAGTCACACTTTTGTTTACTTTCACTTAGATAACAACTTAATGAGGAAAATAGCTACAGCACAAAGTGAATAGTAGTTTTAGTTTAACCTGCATTATCACCATGTATAATCTAAACTTAACTCCTTTTGCTTAGACTGTGCGGCCACAGGTTTTCTAACCGATACTGTCATCTATTTTTTTCTACTAAAAATTCTATATTTATAATTTTCCCATTGTTGAAATGTATCAGACCAGCGTCAACATGAGATAAATTACAAAACTATACTTCACATTGCAACACGGGATTAAATCTTTTCAGTTAGTGATTCATAGAGTCTAAAGGCAATTTTATCAATAGTTATGAAACAGTGAAAATTAATGTTACATGAAATTAAGTTGAAGTTCCAAATATTCTATTAATACGAGAGATTATAAAAAATTTAAATAACGCTAAGTACAGTGGAATAATGTTTAATTTAGACATAATTTATGTTTGAAATCTACAAAGAAACGTTCGTTACAGTTGACAGACAGCGATGATGTTACTTTATAACATTCCTAACCAGAGATATCTAAGTATCGCTCCAATTTGTTACATTTATACATTTTTTGCAAATTAAATTTTATTCTTTACTTTTAAATGAAAAATTATCATAATTTGGAGAATTTTCACTGTAGTAGTACAGATGAACCACATCGTTTATTAAGAAATTGGAGTTATACAGTATTTTAAACATTTAGAAAAGGATCATTACATATAGCCGGCTGGAGATACTTAAACTTTTTAACTTTGGACATTAAATATGTTGTTCTGAATTACTAAAATTATTCCCGTCCATTAACAAAATAAAAACAATATTGTCTATATAATACAACTGTTTACCTTCAATGGGTGTGAATTTGTAAAAGAAAGTCAAAGAAACGCCAGACGAAATATTAAAAGTTTATAATTTTGAAATAATACTACTTAAAGTTAATGAAAAGATACCAACAATTTCATTAACTGAGAGTGAGAACAATGAATGAAAGAAAGTTCATTTAAATATTTTTCAAAGTGACATAAACCACCCCTCTAAACATCGACTTGCTGTAATACTCAGTTAAGTTCGCGTCTTCTGTATTTTCCTAGTTGAACCATTTCGAATTTGAAAGTGTTTATAAAACATAGTTTAAAATGTATAAAAAATTAAATATGGCCCAGAAGTACAAGGTGTTAAAATTACTTTACCACTCCAAACAGACATAAAACCTTAAATGTTCTACTTAAAGTAATAAAATTACAACAAAATATGTGCCTCTTTCTCAAGTTTTGTGATAATGATTACACTTAATTTTGACGTGCTTCACTTTGTAACACGCAATTAATAAATTTTCATTCCAACTTGAACTAAACACAACGCATTTTATCATCGATTTCAGCACACGTTTCCCTGGTTCTTTCTCTCAGTTATCTTTTGGTGTTTACCTTTATATTAATTTTTCAAATAGTATAATTTTACGTCCCGAATTTAGCTTTGAGCAATCTTAAACCATATATTGCTTTAAGTGATAAAAATTATTAAATGTGTTCTTATTTTAGCTTATGTTTCAATTAGTGTATGTATCAAGGAGACTTGGAAAAATCGGTGTTTTGGGTTGGGGAGAACAACAAACTAAAGAGAGGTAGGTATATGAGGAGGGGATAACAGGGTTATCAACAATCACGTGCGAATTTGAGCTGAAACATTAGATCTATCAATTGTTTTTTAAGATATTTTAAAAGATTTTTTGGGTATTTTTTCTGTATTAATTTATTTAAACACTGTTAATACCTCCATAGTTAAGTTTATTCATCTTTTATACCATTATAGTGAGGACTATTTATAGTTTTATTGTTTTATTAGTTGAGTGCTGAAAACATTAACATTCAGAAAAGAGAAATACTTAAAATAATAAATGGTTGCCACTCTATCTATTATATCAAATAAAAAATTATGGTTGCCTGTAAAGTAGGTTTTACGGGCGAAGATTTTACGTGACAACGTCTTTTTCTCGTTAGAATATTTATTGATATGAATATTATTAAATTGCACAATAGGAACAAGGAATTGAATGAAAATAAGAATTGCACAAATTTTAACTATAGAAATATATTTTGTTTACTAAAACATTGTACATAATTTGAAATTAATTAAAATTTGTTATTGTATATGGTAAAGTTGAATAAAACATTTACTAAAATTGGAATTTGAAATTCTTGCTAAACACAGTTAAATTCTAACTTCGCGCGTGGTGATTGGTCGGTTTAGTTCGTTTGTTTGGTCGCACTGTTATGACAGGTTAGAGGTTATAATTTGTTATTTTAAATGTTTGACTAGCAATACGCGCTGTTTCTTCTCAATCGACTGAATTACGATTGATTGCAGAGTGATTTAAACTAATAATTTACTTAACACTATCAACATTTGTCAATAGTATGACATAACCTATAAACTCAGTTTCTCAACTTTTGTGTCAATCTAACAATTAATCAATCAATCATAGTTTACAATAATGAAATATCAGTGTACAATTATTTACCTTTATTGTTGTAGTTGTTGTAAATGACGAATCTAAGCACTCCACATTTTCACGAATAAACATAGTTATCTGCTTTATCCCGTGCGGCGGACGGACCCACTGGACGGGCATCGTAACGTTACCGGGCGTTACACTTTTTCATGAGTGACTCCGAGCCGCAACCTAATTTAAGACGTTGTCACGTCAAAAGGTAAGAAGTATGCTTTGAATAAAAAAATTCAATTTCATCTTTCAAGATTCCATTACCAGCGATTGTATAAATATACCCCTTACATAATTTCATTTCTAACTCTCTCTCTATCAAGATGTAAAATAAATATGATTCAGTTTTTAGAAACTTTTGCTCAGTGAATCCATTTAAGCAAGTAACCGTTAATACATTTACATTTAAGACGAAGGTGTATTCAGGTAGACTTTTATTAGGGGTTTAGTAAATTAGTTTAATAGCAACTGATACTGCCTAGTAAATGATTATTTCGTGCTGTGTTTTGCAGTTCATTAGAAAGAATAAATTGCCCTATGTTACTGGATCAGTGAAATCTGTTTCCCGTTCACGAGTGATAATACCAACCGTGTTAATGTACAAACACTATCAGCTGTTACGACAAATCTAAGTTAATTAACAACAGCCGGTTAGCCCTGTGTTGCGGGCTCGTTAGCTTTACTATGTTTGTAAACATTTAATATAGATGTTCTTTTTTCATTCTGCTAAATGAAGCTGCCTTCCGTTGTTATGTTATAATATATACCTACAGTTTCGCCTGACAGAATGTGTTCAACTATCAGAGATTATATTTGATCAAAGTTGAAATCTTTATTAACATCAAATACATTATTTTAATGTTGAATTACGTATTAACAAATGTATCAATGCATTGCATGACATGAATAACTTGTTACTTTATCCTACTGAGACTAATACACTTTTAGAAAGACAAACAGAACATTAAAGCAAATTAAGGACTTAATAGATCTGGATTATATTTCGAGAGAGCCGTAAGCATATATCATGCCTTTGGCAGGGCAATTTCAGAAGTATAGGGTTCTCTGATTAATAGCAGTAATTTCAAATTAAAAGAATAAGTGTAACCAGAAACCATCTTTAATGGATGATTTTTATGCTCTAAATGAATGTTTATGTTTACAAATTTGGTATAATAGTCTAGTCAGTGTGATGCGTAAAATAGAAAATAGGGATAAAACTATTATGAAGCAAATATTTGAGGGCTCTGGTATCAAACCCGACTAAGTCCATTTTTTATTGAAATTGAATTATGGGTAGAGACGTACACAATGTACATTTCTACATCACCAGAGAATATTTTTGAGTTTCAAATCCGAATATAAACCTGTATTATTTGCATTTGAAAACTGGTATTAGTATCAGACCTAGCTATCTCCAACAAAGTGAGTTGAAATCAAACCCAACTATCTCCAACAGCCAATGAGAAGCCGGTATAGTAGTCATGTGACCAACCACATGTAAACACGATCAACAATGTTTAGTGACTATTGAGGTTAAGTTTGTTGTAAGCGGGTCTGCACCTATTAATTGCAGTCTAGTTTTGATCTTTATTATGACATTTTAATGGCTACTTATCTTCATGCAGTGTTAAAAAAGTAATAATTAAAGATTATGGGTGTGTTGTGTCATCTACGAAGGCACGGAAACGGATAAGACTACAAGATAAATGGAAGAATAACGTTGCAAAGCGGCTCAAGTAAGTTTAGGCCTATGCTAAACCCTACAGTTTTCGTAAAAATTATCCCTTCAGTTATAATGGTTTTATTCTTGAAGGGACATGGCTTAGTGATATTATAAAATCCTGTATGGTCGAAGGCTCGAAAATTTTACTAGAGAGCCTAGATCCATGCAGTTTAAGTTTCATGTTATGAGATGTGATGGCGTTTATGTACCTATCTGTAAACAAGCCTTTCTAAAAATACTGCAAATTACTCGAGCCAGAGTTGACTATGTAGCCAAACATTTTGTTGCTAAATGTACAGTTCTTACAGAAAAAAGGGGTGGTGATAGGAAATCACGTATGTTGAATACTAAAAAGGAAACAGTTATCTAAGTTTTATCTGCTCTTTAAACTGCATCGAGTCCCACTATTACCGAGGCAAATCTGTTCGAAAATACATGTCTTCAGATCTTAGCATAAATAGGCTATGTTCTATGTATAATGAGAAAGCCCCTTCAGATGACTTGAAAGTTAAAAAGTCGTACTTCAGGACACGTCTCCAACAGAAACTTCAACCTTGGTTTTAAAAGTCCAAAAATCGACGCATGCTCTACCTGCATAGTTCTGGATGAAAAACTGAAAATGGAAAAGGATCCTGACAAAACAAATGGATGGTTGCCTGTAAAGTCGGTTTTACGGGCGAAGATTTTACGTGACAACATCTTTTTTCTCGGTAGAATATTTATTGATATGAATATTATTAAATTGCACAATAGGAACAAGGAATTGAATGAAAATAAGAGTTGCACAAATTTTAACTATAGAAATATATTTTGTTTACTAAAACATTGTACATAATTTGAAATTAATTAAAATTTGTTATTGTAAATGGTAAAGTTGAATAAAACATTTACTAAAATTGGAATTTGAAATTATTGCTAAACACAAACTCCGCGCGTGGTGATTGGTCGGTTTAGTTCGTTTGTTTGGTCGCACTGTTATGACAGGTTAGAGGTTATAATTTGTTATTTTAAATGTTTGACTAGCAATACGCGCTGTTTCTTCTCAATCGACTGAATTACGATTGATTGCAGAGTGATTTCAACTAATAATTTACTTAACACTATCAACATTTGTCAATAGTATGACATAACCTATAAACTCAGTTTCTCAACTTTTGTGTCAATCTAACAATTAATCAATCAATCATAGTTTACGATAATGAAATATCAGTGTACAATTATTTACCTTTATTGTTGTAGTTGTTGTAAATGACGAATCTAAGCACTCCACATTTTCACGAATAAACATAGTTATCTGCTTTATCCCGTGCGGCGGACCCACAGTTATCTGCTTTATCCCGTGCGGCGGACCCACTGGACGGGCATCGTAACGTTACCGGGCGTTACACTTTTTCATGAGTGACTCCGAGCCGCAACCTAATTTAAGACGTTGTCACGTCAAAAACCTTGTTCATGGTAAACAAACGTGTTCATAAGTTAAGAGCAAAGTCTTTTTTTTAAGTTGTTGAAAGACAAAGATGAAAATTTGCTTATATTATCCTTTGATCTGCAGAAGAACTTGCCCTTGCCAAAGGTTCCTGATCAACAAGCCTACTATTCTAGGCGACTTTACTTACACAACTTTACTGTCGTGCAAGGACACTCTAAGACTCAGCTTAATAAAAGCACTTGTACCAGATACTGCTGGACAGAGGACGAATTTGCAAAAGGCTCTAACCAGATAGCCTCAGCTGTCTTTCATAAGCTAAATTCAATCGACCTAAAGCCCTTCAATAAAGACAGATTAATGGCTGATGCTTGTGGGGGCCAGAACAAGGACCAGGGCATTATTTGCATGTGTTCTAAGTGGCTTCTTGATGCACCAAATAATATAAAGTGTCTTGAAGTAATCTTTCCTGTTCGCGGACACTCATTTATTCCACCCGATCGTGTTTTCGGGAAAACAGAGAATGACATTAGAAAACACGAAGTGATTGCGAACCCTGACGAATACTTAGAGATGATCGGCAACAGTGCAACCATTCAAAACTTTTGTAAAGACTGTGAGGTAAAAGACTGGTTGAGCGAAGCTAAGCGGGTCTTTAAACCCACTGCTTCTTGGCATTATAAGATTTCCGTATGCAAGCGGTTCCTGTTCCAAAGATCGAAAACAGACAGACACAATGTTTCGGTAAAAGGTGAAGAACATTACAACACCTCATTGACTAAGTTTAAGTTAATTTGTAAGAAGAACCACCAAACTATTGACATCAACCCCACAGAAATAAAGAAGGGAAATATGAAAAACGTCAAACCTAAAAAAATAGAAGACGTCCGAAAACTTCTTGAAATCCACTATGGGGAAGCCTGGCGTGATGTAGAAAAACTAGGATATTTCAAAAAGGTTATTGAGGACTACAACCCTGCAATGCCTGCATTAAATGCCGCTCCTGATGAGGAGGATATTCTGTGTGTGCCACAGGAAGAAACTGAAGAATTTTAAATGAATCTAGTTTCTGTTTAGAACTTTTTGTGTGTTATGAAAGTGTTACAAAAGTATTAATTTATAAAAGTTAACTTAAATTTGTAGGAAATGAACTGTTTTGAGTTATTGACAGAATTTAAGTTTTTATGTATATTAACAAAACCAAAGAGTACAGTTTCTGCTGATTTGTATACAATCATAACGTATTTCATTTATGTTTCCTTTATTACTTCGACCATATAGGTCATTTATTTAAGTATTAAAATAGTACAACCAATCAAAGATACTACAGTAATGTAATATAGACCTATTTTATTGATTTATAAAACATTAAAAGTGTTTTAGAAGAGAAACAAATCCCACAATATTTTTTTTTAACTTACAGAGCGACGGTCCTTACCCCCCACACTTTAAAAAATCTCGTTTTTCAGAATAGTAGGTAAAATCCATGAAAATATTTATTATTATTTATATTCTTTAAATGGTTACCTTCTAATTAGGATTGTATAATTGTTCATTTTTATACCATGAATGCATGTATAAACAAAAAAAATATTTTAGGATATATAACAGGCGTTTTTTCCAAAGAAATTTCAAAAATAAGTTTCAAATATAAACTTTTTGTAACACTTTTACAAGCGGCGATTGAATACTTTTTAAACAGAACCACTTTTTCAAGAAATTTTAGTCGCTATTAATCGTGTTGGTTGTAACACGTTAAGAAATGCTTTATTAATTGGATTCTTCCAACGAAGGATCGTTTTCAATGACTTTTATTTTGTGCTACATTGAAGTGAGTCGACAGAATTCAGAGTGCTCCTTTGATCCAAACACAACACAAAAGTGATAAGTACAGAGTGAGAGGCCGAACACGGGCTATCTGCCAGTCAGCACAGCACATTACGGTTGAAGGCACACTTCGCAATACTGCTGATCAAAAGCTGGCAGATGAAAGTATAGTCCTTTCAGAAGTCCCAATCAAGTTGACGACCATCAGGAGAGGTACTTTCCAGTGAAAGAGTCTTTGTATCGTGCAAATTGGCAGATACGGATTGAATTGATTTAACTTATTACTGAGTGTGAAGAGACAAACTGTTTGATCAAACATTATATTTTCTTCCATGTTAAATGACTGTCACTTAATCTGGGATTTAAATTAAATTGATAGCACTATTGTAAATCACAGTTTCAAATATACATGTATAACAATAGTTTAAAATTAACGTTATTAATTAACACTTAATTACAGCGAATACTTACAGTTATTCTTTATACTTTTATAAATAATTGAATTACAATGTCAGGAACGCGTAAATATAAAGCGACATTAAGATTTGCATTTGTGACAGTAGTTTTACGTGTCACCAAAAAGTGTTCCTCTAATATTTGCCATTATATAGTAAAATTTTAAAATTTGTAATAAAATAAAACAGTTTGACAGCAGCATCGTTCTTTAAGTATGTTTACTAGGCACGACTAAGAATTTTATGGCCTGTTGACAGTAACATGCCAGGTTTGCTTAGAGGCCCAAACCTCATTGTGTTAGAAACAACGCCTTACAATGACAATATATTCATTGTCTGCTTTTGTATTAGTTATAAACCTATAATTACCTCTAGGCAGTGGAGGAATGGTGCCAAATTTTCAGTGATGCGTTGATGTCTTTAATAACATTTAATATTAAAAATATATTAAATGATTTATTAATCCCAAAACGCAAGTAGGAAGTGAACCACAATTAAATGCATTGTGGATTATTTTTTAGCTTGATTTATTATACTATGAACAATACTATAAGTTATTTAACGACAAGAACAGGACGTGATCTATGTTAATGATATAAGTTTACGCGCAATGTGAAAACCGTCAACGTAAATTTGTTGTTAAATATAACATGAAAAGAAATTGAAGAGAAATAAAAGAAAGATATATTGTACGATCTTATTATACAGTTCTTAATATTGACTTAGCCAGCCTTTAACATTATTTGTGTCACACTACTATATTTCATATCGTTTAATTTTTAATTCTTGTTTAAGCACGTCAATTTTCTGTTTACTTTAGTATAATAATTAAACATTTCAGTGAATATATGGTAGTACTTACTGCGTTGTGGGTATAGAGAATCGCAATTACATTCTCAGTCAACTTAACTGTCTTGAGGTAATTGTATTTCAACTATAAATAAATAATTGAAAGCTGCTTAATTATCTAGTGTAAATACTACTACATAATACGGATTTTAAGTTTAAAATAAACTTAATCATTTAATATACTTCTTGTGAAAGAAAATTTGATAGAATGTACTTTCCTATTTTAAAGTAAAGTTAATTACGAAATCATGCTCTCTGTTATTCTTTAAAGTGTTAAATAGCGATAAAACTTTAAAAAACCACAAAAACGACAAAAATGACAAGCTATTATACATTTCGAGTAGATATTCTATATAATAGGTGGATTCATTACTTTTTAATATACATTGTTAATAAAAGATTTTGTTACATACAAAGATAAACCACATTTAATTATTTTGCAACATGAACGAATAATCAAACAGCCAAGTTTAACCTGTAGTTTGCAGAGGAACATGCTAACCGTGTTAGTATTAGCGTAACTTTATCAATATCTGTTACGTTTAGCTTATGAAACATCTATCTTCAACGAATATTTGGAAAAACAGTTCGTATAATGTAGAGATGTAAGCTTATATCACTTAATCACTTGGTTTACTTGATGATTTTAAATGTATGGAATGCTTAATAGGTACGTGTCTAAAATCTTTAGAACCAAATCATAAATGAAATTTCCCTTGATGTCCCTATTTCATTGAGGCAAAAATGTTTGTGACGTCCTCTATAATATCCAGTAAGCTGTTGGAATAGGAAATCGGTCCAATTCCGCTATTCTTACGGCGGTGCGAAATGCTTTATCAATTTATCCACGTATCACTTAAGGAAAAGTATTATAACAATATTGTAACGTATATACTTTTAGAGCACTTTTTACTTCATCCCCTAAATCCTTACATTTTAAGATTATTCAAAACTATAAGTTTTTGTAAAAAGTTATAATAAAATCAGGATGGTATCCAGTTGAACACCAGTTATACATTCCAATGAAGTAGATAAATATATAAAGTAAGAATGTCTTAAATACACAGTCTGCAATATTAAGGTAAACGTAAGTAAGAAAACCTTTATCTCTGTGTCTAAAGAGCAATTTAGATTTTAACTGTTCACCTGTTGTGTGATCCAGTGGAGTTTTAGAGGAACCTTCTTGTACCTTACAAATTCTTTTTAAGGAATAACATTTATTAAAATATTGGCTGTCGACCATCGCATATTGAAAACTTATTTATCATCTTACCGATTGGATGCAGATTGATAACTATTCTTATATAATTCTAAGACAACTGATACAACTCTTATATCGTTCTTAACAACATTAAAAACAACAACAACAAGACAACTGGCCAAGAAAATTGTTGTAGTTACATTTGATATTGTTATGTTATGTTATTATATTGTTAATGTTTTAGACGGACTTTTTAGAAACATTGCTTCTTTTACAGAAAATAAAACAGATTTATATTATATATCTTTAGGTTTTATAAAATCAACGTTCTATAAATAAGATAGAAACCTTTATTAGTTTTAAAACACCACAATATTTATAAGTTTATGCCTTTTTTGTATTATTATGAATGTTATGTTTTCTTGGTTGGGGTAACTGTTCATGTTTTAGAAGGACTTTTTAGAAACATTGCTTTTTTACAGAAAATAAACCAGATTTATATTATATACCTATAGGTTTCATAAAACCAACGTTCTATCAATAAGATAAAAACCTTTATTAGTTTTAAACATCACAACATTGCTTGTTTTAAAGAAAATAAAACAGATTTATATTATATACCTTTAGGTTTTATAAATTCAATTTTAATATAGAATAGTCTATGTAATATATGTCCATTCAATTGATCAGTAAGAAATATAGGAAGAAAGAGTACACTATTATGTTAATATGAGACTAGATTAAGAACTGAAATCAAATATTGCACAATGCACATATAATCATATTACATGTATAGTCATATAACACATCCTGCTTGTCTTCTCGAAGGAGATGAAGTTATCCCTTCCGTATACACAGGACTAACTTAGGTATACAACTCTCAACTGCCTTCTATGTTAGTTTGCATCCGTTTGTTAACATATTAATTTAAACTGACAATTCTGAAATATTTTCAGATCCACAGTATAGTTAGTTCGCTTTGTTCCACAACAAAATGTAGTATTCACTGCTAAAGTAGTAATAATGTCAGTTAATTGTTACAGTTAATGCTCTTATTGACAAAACATTTATTTCAAGATTTCAGAAGATTTATTAATATATACGTCAAACACTGACATCAATCAGAGATTTGTGAACTGTATGTTGAACTACATTCCATTATGCCAAATTTTAAAAAACATTATATTTGTTTTAGCTAAGATACGCTGATTATGAAAATTATTTTATTTTAATCTAATAAATTTGATATAATATCCATTTATTTTTAAATATACAGGGGTGCTTAAAAGTCTTGTAACGGAGTAATTCTTCTGAACTTGTAAACGTACGTACATAAAACTTTGATCAGTGACATAGGGCATAAATTGTTTTGTAAATGTATGATGCAATCAATAGGTCTTCACCACTTCAGGGGGATGGCCCTTAAAGAGTCTGTATAAAATATTGTAAGCATAGGTCGATGTGCCATAAGTAATTTTGTTATTATTAGCAGTAGTACAGTAATTTGTAGACTAACAGTTGTTGTGTGAGAAATTACATTATTGGCAGCTGATATCAAACGGCTTGGCCGATTTAAAGTTTTTTTACCAAAATACAGCATTTTTATTAGCTTCAATTTGAAGTGATACAAGGTATTAGTTGCCATTTCGGGGGGGGGGGGACATAGGGGTGAGCCTCCCTATTATTAAATATTCTTTTTTGTTCCCCCAATTAGTACTATACACTTTTGATACTTGGGCAATTAAGTATTTCAATACGAGTTTGAAGTGTTCAAATGAACACCCTGCATTTGGGAACTGCTAGCGTGTATTGTGGAAGTACATATCTTTATTTACCAAAAATAAAATTCAGCTGAATATACCTTTCCTTAGGAATTTTATAAAATACCACAACTTTCAAATCATACTCAAAACTCAAAATTCATACCACAACTACGACTTATTTAGACCTATCTATGACGGAAAGAAGTTGTCAAATACAAACGTTTTTTAGAAAATAAGAAGGGTTCTGTTAGATAATAGGTTATCATGCTCAATTAAGTTAACACTCGGGTTCGAGTCCCACCTTAATGAGTTCATTATGGTGATAATTTATTAAATAAAATTAGGGTATTTGGAGAATTTTTACTTATGTTACAAATGTCTTCTTTATGAGTCGACTATTAATTACAGTTGCAAGATGTTACCATTCGTGAGTTAATACCTAAATATGAACATCATTGAACAACATTGATTCTCAACTCAACGTGAGACTATAATCCGTACATTAATAGGAGTAGATAAAACCGATACAAGAACAGCTATTGCAGCGGTAGCGGTAGCTGCGGTGTGTTATTGATCCCTGTCCCAAGGGAGACCAGAGAGACGTTGCTACTTTAAAGCCCATCTCCGGTCCTGGCATATACAATTTGTTTTTTCCGGCATCTTGTTCTCTACCACTTGTCTCATGTCCAAGTAAAAGTTAAATCTTAAATTAAGATACATAAATACACACACAAATAAAGTTCCGTTCATTTGTTACACAAATCGTATAAATTCCAAAAATTCTTACTTAAATATTTTTGAAATGAACAATTTCTTATTTATATACTAGAGATTGTTTAAAAAATGAAAGTGACTCTAAGTAAAGTGAAATAATTTATATTGTTTAATAATATAATCCTTCAAACATCAATTTATGTTTGAAATTTACAAAGAATTGAGTTTTAGAAACGTTTCTTACAGTTGAGTGACTGCGATAATATTTCACACACAAATATCGATGAGGATTATATAAAAATATACTATTATTAACGAATAACTATTCTACTTTATACATATCTGATAAACGAAATTTTATTATTTACTTTTATTAAGGAAAAAAATCATAATTTGGAGAATTATTACTGTAGTAAAACTCGACCACTTTATTTATCAGGAAGATGAAATTAAATTTTATAAATTTAGAAAAGAATCATTTCATATAGGCGAATAATGATAAGCATATGTCATAAAAAGTTTGGGCAATTTTTGTAACTAATAATAGTATATAGCTTTTGACTTATTACATTATTTCCTATCAATTACAAGAATCTTAATAATTAGTCTAATTAAATGCAAGTATGAAGTTCAGCTTCAATGGATGTTAGTTTATAAAGGAAACCCAAAGAGACCATTCTAAATAATTAAAGTAATGAGGTTGAAATAATGCTACATAAATTTAAAGCAAAGACATGAAACATTTAATTATCTCAGTGAGAGAACAATGATTGAAAGAAAGTTCATTTAAATGTTTTCAAAGTGACATAAAACAACCCTCTAGACATCGACTTACAGTAATACTCTGCTAAGTTTGTGTCTTCTGTACTTTCTTAGTTAAAACATTTTTATCTTAAAGCGTTTATAAAACATACTTTAAAACATTTATAATACTGTCTAAAAGTAAATAGAGTATCATGGTTTTATTACAGACATATGCTGTGGTCCTAAGAACCTCGAATGAAAAACTGTAATTTAGGAGGGTGGAGAGTAAAACTTTTTTGAGTAATTACAATTGGCTGCAACTCTTCTAGTTGTGTAAGAGCAAATTCTCAAACATGACAATGTAAATGTTTCTATTGATTATGTTTTATTGGGTAAAAAGGGCTAATTACTCTATCGTATTAAATCCCACAACAAAGATTAACTTTTTTACTATCCTTGTAAATATGAGAGAGATTACAGAGTGTTAATTAAAAAAACTTTAAAGCTTAAAACAAAGCATTTATTTTTCCCTGAGCTTTACATAGTAATGTAATCTTTCACCCCCTAATATCTTACAGTTTTGCGTATATAATTTATCTCATTACAGAAAAGTATACTAGTCAGAGAAATATATGTTTTCAGATTATTATAGACGTGGTTTAAGTTATATACCATAAGTAACAATCTAAAACCACTTTTATTAAAATAGAATAATGTTATTTCCAGAATTTATATTTACCTAATCGTAAACCATATACAAAGATAATGTGTACTTCATCTTTATACATGTTTTTTTTTAAAAGATCTACAACTACATTTAAAACTTTTTCAAATGGTATAATGTTACTTCCTGAATTTTAGCTTTAGGCAATCGTAAACCACATATAGGTTCAAATCGTTACAATTTCATTATTTTAGCTTATATCTCAATTAGCCCATAAATCTAGGGAGCGGGGTTTCTGAGTGGAGGGGGGCTTAACAAACTATAGAGGGATAGGTGTAGGAAGAATAGATAACACAGTTTTCAACATTCACGCAAGAATTTGAGCTGGAGCTTTAGTCTATCAAGTTGATTGAAAGTTAATTTGAGAGATTTTCGGTAATTCTTTCTGTTATTTCACTATTTTTGCCACTGTTTATACCTCCACGGGGAAGTGTCTCCATTGTTTCTACCAGCATAGTGAAGAGTACTTATAGTTTTTCTGTTTTATAAATGAGAGTTGAAAACAGAAAACCTTCACATGAGAAATTAATTTCACTCAATCTGTGCTACTACAATATTGAAAAACATGTCCGAATTTAAAAAAACTTTTGAAATATATCCCTTACGTCATTTTGTAAAACATACATTATTCCGTTTTTTAGAATATTTTGCTCAGTGACTGTCTATACATTTTATTTTAAGTTAAATGTATTCAGATAGAATTCAATCTGTAGTATATTGAATTATATTTATAACATGTGATATGGTATAGTAAATGATTTCGTAAGGCGTTCATTAGAGCAATTAAACTGCTGCATGTTACCGGATAAGTGAAATCAGTTGTATGTTCACGAGTGATACACCAACCGTGATAATAATGTACAAACACTATCAGCTGTTGTGACAAATCCAAGTTAATTAACAACAGCCGGCCAGCCTTATGTTTGCGGGCGTATTAGCTTTGCCATGTTTGCGATTATTATTATTATTATTTAACGGAGGTGTTGTTATTTTACTCTGAGTAATAAAGTAGCCTTCACTTGTTATGTTTTTAGATGTAACTAATGAAAAAATGTTTTAAATGGTCATAGATTGTAACAAAACGAAATGATTATTAACATCAAATACTTGGTTTGAAAATGGTATTAACAAATGTAACAATGGGTTACCTGACATGAATTGTTGCTTTATCCTACTGGTACTAATATAATTTTTAAAATACAAACAGAACATGAAAGCAAATTGAGGACTTGATAGATCTGGCTGTTATATCCGGAATGCTGAAAGCATATCTTACGCCTTTAGCGGAGCAATTTCCGAAATATGGGGTTCTTTGGTAGAAAGTGACTTCAATTTGGCAGAGTAAGTGTAACCAGAAACCGTCTACAATATTTTTAACGGTCTAAATGAATTGTTATGTGTAAAATTTAGGATATAATAGTCCAGTCAGTGTGATCCGTAAAATAGGCAATATGGAGAAAAACTATTATAAAGCTGATAATACTCCTATCAACTACTAACCTATATATACTCGTATCTGGCCAAAAGCACTTATAACTCCACTCAATGTTCAGTTTCGCGTTTTCAAACTTTTGGTTTACACCCAATATCCTTTTTTTACTCAGTATGGAAGTATTGAAGATTTATTTTTATCCAGAATTGTTTAAAAATAAGGTAATGTAACTCATTTTGTTAATCCTCCTTGTTTAGTAGACAATTAACGAAACATTAAAATCTTAGCGTTTTGCAATCATATTTTTATATCTTTTACATTATAGCCTTTTTTGTTTTGTACTATTTCGCAAATTTGTTTCCGTAATATTTGCAGATCATATTTTAAATTTTCCATAAATATAAACAACTTTATAGTATGATATAATGTCAAGGTTAAAGAGTGTCTAGAGAGCATATGAGTCACGAGATGAACCGTCCAACTCCCCATAGTCACTCACGTATCAACAATGAGTTTAACTTTTATATCTTAAAACTTGAATTAGGTATTGATGAATTACGTCAACTCCTAAAACCAATCCTTAACCCAATGGCTTGTTCACCGTATAGCGATATAAATATTTTTGTAGGCCCTAATATAAACTTAATAATATAAACGCGTAATTAAACCACTGCTTTATATCATGACCTTATCGCCAACATTTGCTTATTATTCGCATGTTAAACAAATAATGTTCCGGGCCAGGTAATGAAAAATGAAAGTGTAATTACAATCTACATGGACCGTATCGTTATTCAAATAATGTTTTACTTGTACGAGTATATTCGTGTGGTAATTAACGTATTAGAAATAAGCGTACAAACAATACTTTACTCGTATATTAATAGTCTCACGCGATCCTTGCCATCAAAAGTAATTTTCTGTCTACTTTAATACAGTTTATTTTTAATTCCTTAATTTAATGTTCTTATTCATTAAAATTCATTTATCATACATGATGTGTAAATAAGAAATTCTTTAACAGATCTTCCAATATGTCATTTGAATGATTCAGTTCTAAAATATACAATTGAGGGTAAATGTATCATAATACTACCAAGTGTTATCTCGTTTCATAAGAAACTATTAGCATTAATAATTCTTTATATTATCACCGCTAAGCCACGAAGAATGTCGTTAGTAGATCCCCATAGAGCTAAAGTCGTTTACTTTTTAAAAATTCTTAAAGAAACGCATGACACCACAATAAACTGTCTAAAATAATAGTAGTAAATATGAAAATTTTTATAATATATATAACGTTTTTCTATGACGTGTAGAAAAGGAAAATGCTCATATGCGGTGAAGAGGTAATCACTATTTCCGTAACGGGTTTTATGAAAGGAAGAGTCCCCTGTTTGATTAAAATACAATTGATTATTCATTGTATTTTTGTCACTACACACAATTTGCCTGATTTATTTTTCTGCTGGATCGCACCAAAACCAAGGGCAAAAACATGGACAAAAAGTGTTGTGTATTGGCCATATTTTAAGTCTATTGATATTTTGAGTGTGGTTTGATAAAATTTAAAAATAGTGTAAAGAGAACAGTTCAAAAAAATAATTTTATATTTCTAGACAGAAAACTAATTAATATTAGCGCTATGACTAGACTGAGTAGAATACTTCTGAAACATTATACTATATAAAGTGGAAGGTTTTTTTATAAAATGTTACACTTAAATTTAAATAAAATTTATTTTTACAAAACGTAGTTATGTAAACAGCAGATTTCGTTGCATGAATATTAAACTAAATCTAGGTATTCTTAGATATGGTTTTGCCAAAATGTGAAGCCAATAAATATTTTGATAAAGCGAGGCATGAAGTGATGCAATAAAATCCGACAGTAATGGGTAGCTTAAATCTGGATTCCCAGGACTACTAGGTTGAGAGTACCATTTCCTATAGCCTATATTTCAATGTCCTATAGAACAACCTTATGGATTTCCAGGAGCGACATATCACTAACCGTAAATTTCGAGATTCTGGGGTGCAATGGTAATTCAATAGGTCTAGTCTACTGCGGAGTTGACTGTTGGAGTTGGTGGGGTTCAAAACCTAAGTATCAGAGGTTCTTGCTAGACTCAACAAGGGTGTGCCTCCCCTTGCCTGCTTTGACTGGAGAGGCTGGTTCAGAGCTGGCCTCTCCTTCTTTCGGGGAGCACGACTTTGAGATTAGTGCCCTAATTCTTCTTCATGGATCTCGATAGGAGGCGGCCCCTACCCCCAGCCTTACTCATACTGAATATCCTGTCACTCAGGAAGCAGCGCTAAGGCTTTTATAGGACTAGTAGCAATTTATAAACTTCTTGTCCTAAGAGAATAAAAAAATATAGTTTTAGTGTGCATGCTAGTTGTTGGAATGTCATCATTAGATTTATAATTGCCAAGACCAAAAAGGACATTTGGTTTGGTTCCGGAATGACAAGATATTCTGGATGGGTAAATTTGGGGCCGTCTCCTGTCGAGATCTATCAGAAACTATTTCGGGAATTAACCATAATAGTAGAATTAAGCATAGCAATTAAAAAGAAACCATACTTTCGGTATTAGATAAAAAAGACTTGCAGTTAGCGGGGTAGAAATACATTTACTATATGTAAGCCAAGTCCATAAATATTATCAATAACGGAGTGTTAAGGGAATTTTACAAGAGCAGTTTATAGCTCTTGGAAAATACTTCCTCAACTTTTATTAGGCAATTTGTCAATAAAAATATTAAAGGCCGAACAAAAACTATAAGAAATCTAAGAACAATAAATACCTCGGGCTGTAAATTTTCTTATGGAATAATGCAATGAACTTTATATTGCTGAATTTACATTTGAACTAGCTATCACCTAGTAAAAGTTGTTGCATTACAAAAGGACTGTAGTCACTCAAACGTTACTGTGAGAAAAAGAAAAGGTATTTACGGGTATTTCACCATTTATATTTTCCGTTACAAAGACTCCCCTCCGAATATATTTCGTCTTTTGATGTAATAGTTAAAATATAAACAGTGTTTTAATAATTTTCATTACAAAATTTAGTATATTGTTTCATTACCAAATGTAGCCAAATACTAAATTCAACCATCGTTCTATCTATTTTTATTTACCATCCATCCATCCATCTGTAAGCGTCATTTATAAAATCGTAATTTAAAGACTAATAGCTAAACTTAAAACCAAACTATTCTGTATTCCGTGTGTTAAACCATCCGAATTAAATCATAATATAGGATCCAACAATATATATTCATGAAAAAGTAAAGTATAAGTGCAAATTTTAGACATCTGAGTTACTAAGGTATGCCAAGTTACCTAAAAATACATTTCTTTCAATCACTCATGCTTTTCAATCAAAAATAGGAAATTGCAGAAGCCCGCAAATTAAAGACGACGTCGAAAGAACCTCATTGTAACTTCTGATTTTAATAAGTAATAATGTCTGATACCCTGGGCAGGTGTTTTAAAACGAACTCTTTACTGACAAATTACGAGTAATTAAGTGAAATTTTCTACTTATTACATTATATGTATAGTAAATTAACTAATTAATGTGCAGCAAATTAAGTAAAACTGTTTCTGAGTAACACATGGAGTATTTGATCAGTAATTTTATTTATTTAATTTTTTGTTTATTTTTTTATTCCTCCTCAGACAAACACAGACAGACGTAAAATAAAACACTTAATGAACAATTTTAGTATGTTACCAGAGTTATTTTTACGTAACTTTTACTTGTAGCGTATATTCTTACTAATAACCTAAAAGCACTATTAAATGTATTCGTAAGCGATATATTTTTAGAACAAAAACACATTTCACAATGTAAGTATTTATAAAAACCAACACCATAGTTTGTAAAGGAAACAACTGTTGTCTCGTAATAATAATTGAATTAGTGATAATCAGCTTCGTAGTATACCAATAATGTGCTTTGTGTTAATTGTAATAATGTAAATTGTTTTGCAAAGCTCATAATTTTAGAAACTAGCTGAGTGGATTTTATGTGCTATCTCATTCTTAATGTAACTTCATTTACACAAAAATAAAGGAAGGACAGTGGTTGGAAAAGAACTTGGAAACTGTGACAGCGCTGAGCACACAACAGCTAATGTCTACTGCTTTGCCTCCTCGGGATGACACAGTCTGTTGCCTTTGCGTAAGAATATTAGTACTGGTGATAATACATCAACATAGAATATGTAAGGAACAAATTAGTTTTAACTGTCTTACAAACGGACGATGTTCTTAAATGATGCCTTTATTTTCTTGTTTAAGGAAATCAGTTAAATTTTATTAAGTGTTCATTTTGTGACATAGGTTTTTCAAACAAAAAGTTCTATTCAACATTAACTTTTGAGTGATTGAGAATTGAGACACCTGAAGAGCTTTATAACAGATTCCAAATCTAAAACGCAACACCGAATCGAGTGAAAGATTTCATACAATATTTCTCACGTTACCGTATTAAATGGTTGGAGTGAAGTTAATAAAAAGTATCGGTTTGAAACATGTATTACAAAAGTAATCTGTAGAAGATCAAACGACGTACAGTAAATTAAACTTGTTGTTATACTAATTTTTAGATAAGTTTGTTTCTTATATAAAAACATAATTTTAAGTAAGATATTTGTATTTTATTTGTGTATTATGTCGCAGTATGAAAGTTGTTACTGTTTAATCGAAATTAGACGAAACCTAAATCATTATCTTCTTGTATGGAAAATGTTATCGTTGACTTCCCATTTTTGTCATAAAATAGCGTAGTGGTCACGTAGTAGTAGGAAATAACTTACAAGATACATTTCTTTTACTCAAGTATTCATTTCTTTACTGATAATTGTTTAAGTTTAGGTTTAAAATCAACTAAGCAATTTTTGTAATTAATACAAATATGTTAAATAATTAATTGTAACTTTTAATAAATATCAAATTTATTTGATGACCTCGGCTGCACTTTGAAACTTGCCACCACTTCTTTATCGGTCAGAGGTAATAAGTTTATAATTGATATAAGAACTGGGCATTACAGGGCATTGTTTCCAGCACAATTACGTATGGGATTAATTAAATAGGAGGTCATGTTTTGTATCACTTAAAATGGCATAAGTCAGAAAAACACGTACCGTCACAAATGCAAAATGTTAGGTGCTTTTCACTAGTCTTTTTCTCCTATCTAGTGACAAAGACTTGACTCCTGGATTCAAGCATCAACATCTATCTGAGGAATTCAAAACATACGGCGACGAAGAAGCTCAGAACGAATTTTCTACATCGTATTGACATCTAGACTGCAATCAAATGTACTCTGAATGAAGTGTTATTCTTATTGTCACATCTGATGCATAATAGAGTGCACTATTTTCTAGTCTAGTGCACATTTGTTTTTTCATAAATATTTAAAAATTTGTATGCCACCATAATAACTAGGGTTCTTGTTTTTTATATTGTTTAAATACTTTAAAATATGATGAGTCGTGTACAAGTTATAGATGGTTTATGTGAGGAACGGAACATGACGTCTATCTTGTGTAATCGAAGTAATGTTGTTGTTCTATTACGTAACTACAGGAGAGGCTCAGGGGGTGCAGCTACAGTGATGGTAGCAAGAACTGCTCGTCTTCCTGACAGTTATGTTCTCTGATATTTATGTTACACTTTGCTCCTCGGTTACAGCTAGCATTGTATCACACCTTGTCTCGACTGCTTTACACTATCAAATTAACAATACTGAGCTTGAATAATTTAATAAATTATAGATCCTTTTATTTATATCTATAACATTAAAACTTTATTATAAAAATTTTCTTATTTCGTTTAAGATGTAATTTTTTTTTATTTTTTAACATATTTTCCCTACTAATTCTAACTATTCTCGTCTCTAAATTTGTAATTCAAGATTTAAGAATAAGGATCAAGCACTAAGATTAAATAGTAACAATATTTTAATTAAATAAAAACAACATAGTTAAATTATATGCAGAATCAAAATTTATTGTATTATATAACCAGGCTTAAATGGACTTCAAGATCTTATTTTGCTTATTCTTTAAGAAAAAATAGTCCAAATATTATCAAGATGTCAATATTAAAACTACTGGTGTATGGGTTAGACATTTTAATGTATTCCACAAACATACAAAATGTGAGTTAAATTTCCAAACCTCACCAGATGTTATTGTAATAGTATTCCGGATGTTGGTAATGTTATTGCACTTTACTAATATATGTATAAAACCATGGGTGAACTGTCCAACATGACCATATTTCTTCTCTAAATTCAGGATGGCAGTGATACTATTGTATATTAATATGACATGTATAACAATTGTATGATAAGTAAATTGTGTTATTTATAGGCTTGGTAGCCTGATTATAAATCTTTTATCTCATGTACATATTACGCAATTTTGCTTCTTTTTTAATGAGGAAATAATTATAAAAATTATCCTAGGAAATTATTTAAATCGATACATTATTCTCGAATAACAGTAGGCCTACACGGTATCACAACTAAACAATGATTTGTTATATACAAGAAACGAATAACAGGGTTACCTCATACTAATAAAGATTTAGCCTGATACGACATGACGTCCCCATGAATATTAGTATTATAATACTGTAGAGAACATTCAACAAAAAAAAGTTTACATTAATCCACCGTCCATTCATTAGCGAGCTGTGCATTAACATTTGTTGTGAAATGGCTCCATTAAGGCTTAACAAGTATTTCTCTGTTAAAACTGTAATAACTCGGAATCAGCTTTCATGAAGTATTTGTCCATTAGTGTTATTTGTTACTTACTAAAACAGACAAACAACAGTTCGTTAGCTTATTGATAAGTATGAAACATCTTGATCTACAAATTAGACAATTATTTCGGAAGTAATTCCCAGACAGATTGAATTTTCCCCAATAACAGCCAAATGTATGATGTAAAATTTCCCCAAAATCCCCGATTCTTACCTTGTGTTTCCTCTCCCTCTCCACAACTTTCTTAACCTTTAATTTGGAGACCTTTGGAAAATAATATATTACTGTTATCTACAAATATTATACAGGTGCTTCTTTGAGTTTTTTAATTATGTTTACTTATTATATGCCTGCAAAATGTTTCCAAAATCTTTTCTAAACCTTACAGTTTCAGGACAATCACGGCACCAGCAAAAATAGCGTTTTAACGAGACCACTGTAAATTATAATTGAGATGAATAGTAAAAAAAACAATGCGTTTCAAGAGAATTGCCCAATTTAAACTAGTATATTTATTTACGAAACCGCTTCACACAAATAGACTGAAATACTCACAGGGGAATAAAGGTTACAAAGAATGTTTAAAATGTTCCACATGGCCTTCATGAACTGCACATCCTCTAGTGAACAGATTAATTAATTATAAAATTTGCACAAGTTGTCTTTATCCAATGATACAATCTAAATTCTATTGATTTTACTTACAATCTAAAATCAATATCATAAGTAAAGGGAGTAAATGCATTGTTCTCATGTACCTCCACAGGGAAAGGTCACGTAGCGTGAGAAGCCTTATCTTGCAGTGTTGTGGGCACTATCTACATGTGATAGTGTGGTAGTGATTTAAGACACACCGCGACCGCGACACGCAATCTTGTTTAATGATGTGAAATAAATCACTTCCGTAATAATGCAGTATGTCACATACTTAGCGTCCACTCCTTTCACTGTTTGTGCCTCTAAAAACTAGGGCAAATAAACCTTGGATTGTTAAAACTACACTTGGGATGAACTTAGTTCATGTTCAGCAGTTTAATTAAGTTTATAAAATTGTGGCGGTTAACAATATTATCGATATAAAACGCCCTCATCAGTAAATATCACCACCTGAAAAATATTTAATATTCTAGTGTACCTCTGATAAAAATCGCTGAAGGCAAAACAGCTAATTAACTAGCACGAAGAGCTTTTACGAGTTTTAATCGGGAGGGCTTCATGGCCAAACATCGCCATCACTACAACGACCAATCTTCTTTGGGTGACTGAGAACCACAACTAGTACGATAGATACTGGTATTAAACTGTAAAGTCTCGTCTGGCACGCCTATAACTCTTAATGATAAATGCTTAGAATATATTTTAAACTCCTACAAAATAAAAATATAGGATTGTTCTGTTACTATTATTGTTACTAGGTGGAGAGGGTTATTGTTGTCACATATTGCTTATAAGTTAAGAATTCTCTACTCATAGTGTGTTTTTCTTAATATTTGAGTATAACTTAAAACGTAAAATTTGTTACGTTCCAAATGATATTTTCATCTTTAATATCTATAATCATAAAAAGAATATGGCTGCAATTCAATTATTTATTATTTTAGTTCCATTCCCAATCACGTATATCATAAATACTGTAGTGGAGTGTCGCTTAAGAACTTTTGGTTGGTCACGCTCTGTCGTCCTTCATGACAACTCCTCAGATTTTTCAAAAAGTAAAATCGTAGTTCCCACTTACCTAAACATAGTCTACACGCTTTATATTTCTGTACAATGTTCCTATTGTTAAAAACTGAAGTATATTTATATTTATTTGTTCGCATATTTATATCTCTGTCAACAAATATGGAAGTTTAAAAAATGTAAACATGTCAAGATGCTCTTTATTGGTCTTTAAAAGAATGTATATATATTTTTATAAACATGGAAGATAATTATTAACAATAATAAGAAACTAAAACCTTTTAAACATTTCATTTTACACATTTTTGTTTCGGCAAATGATGGCTTGTAAATTTATCAGCGTTGATTTGAGTTCTCTATTGAATATTTTAATTTAATTTCAAGAATTGGGTTTATCCTGTTTTTATGATTGATATTTAGAATATCAATCAATAAGGGTTTTGGCAAAATCCTCTTTAGTATGTATACTTTGCTGAGCCTAATTTCCACTTAACGTCAAGAAAGAATTGAGTTAAAGATTTGAAATTAGCATGTAACGTAATTTATACATGGACAACAGAGTCCAATGAAGGACATGACTATCCATTACACATTACGATTTGGCTTTATTGAACTTTTATCCAAATTCGAAGCCAATGTACAGTAGTGTATGATCTTTTATATATACCTACTTATACAGAGGCAGATTCGTATGATACAAATTTATGGTATGAGGAAATGGTTGTTTGTTACAAAAGAAACACAGAGCACAAGTAGAGAATGAAAAGCTGTCACTGATGTCAAAGACCAACAAACATCAAAGGATCTCCAGCACAAAACCATTCCCAGATATTATGTTTTGTTTGTGTTTGTATTGTATTTACCGCGAACCCATCAGAATGCAAGGGTCAAAACGTTATTCCAGTAAAATATTACTTTTGATGGTTTCCCCATTAGTAATACGAATACTCAATATTAGAACGTGTATCTTTATCGTCAATACAATCAAATAAATTTATAAGTACTTTCTACTTAACTAATCGCAAAGAGTGTTTTAAATTTCAACCGGTAACGAAAAACTTTAAAACAAAATAAAAAATGTATTAAAAAGGCTTTTATATTTATATATTTGAAGAAATCCGAATTAAGAACAAATACACCAACACACTGAAAAACAAGCTGAACAAGGAACAGGTTCAAAGTTGCAAAGAGGTTTAACCTAAGGAACTGTATTTATGTTTGTGGTTAATATAATCATTTAGTTTTACAAGCATACTTCCTCACATATTCTTGTATTTCACTAATCATAAAGAGGAGCGAAGCACTTTAAAACCAATTAATAATTATTGAACGTTGTTTTATTAAATAGAATTAAACAATACAAAAGATATAAACCAATACGCGAAATATTAATCCGACTTCCAATAGACCCAAATGGACAACTATAAAGTGGACAGAATTTAAATAAAAATTTCTTACGTGAATGGATAAATTTCCAGAAGACAAGAAGGATAAATCTGCAAGTTTTCTTTCAAAAACTAAATACTAAAAAAGAAAAAATGTTTTGTGTATGTTATATACAGGATGGAAATTAGGTCCTGGTAGAGCGACATATAATATATAAACGGATTGAGATATCGATATAAAATCTTGACTTAATTTCTACCCTTTATACGTGACGTTCGAAAGAAATGTTTATAAAAAATAGATTTTTTTTTCAGAAACATATTGCAATACTAATCCTTTATCCAGAAGAAGAGAGAGAGAAGATCTTAGAGTTCTGAGAGTAGTAACTCTATAAATTGCAGTAACACCAAATGGTTATAGTAAAATTCTATATGTTTTAATAATTTTCAGAAAACGGGAAGATAAATCAGGTGCTAATCTTATCAAAAACATTACCAATTAAAACCCTATCAAACCATCAATAATTATTTAAAACAATTGATTATTATATTTTCTGAAGAGGCCTTGGCGTATTTATTAGCTGAACGTTAGCGAAGATCGAATTTAATTAATAATCCTAAATTAGATTTGTGAGGTACTACAAATAACAACATACAATAAATGCTCAATGACCCACGCGCACAAGTAATATTGTCGTGAAAATACACTGTGCTCTGAATGTTGCTTAGCCTCAAATGGAAACTCCTAATTAAGTCACTCTACCTTTAGACGTAGCGGATATACCCATCCTTGAAGAAAATAAAGTCACGAGAAATGACACTAAGGGTTGTGGAAATTGCATTGAACGTGGGTACACTAACTGGCTACTCTTTTATTTATTAAATGTAATTTTGGTTCCATATATTATATATATATATATATATATATATATATATATATATATATATATATACCGTAGTAGGGTTAGTTAAATTTTAATAAAAATAAATTTTGAAATACATTTACAGTTCATAGGAATGTGAAAATTGTATAGTAAACACATGTTTGTTTAATGATTTATTTAATTTACTCATCTAAGACTTTGATACAAATTACCAAAACGGATTATTGTATTTATTATTATTTGTAATTGTGGTACTTGCATTCATACAACCTATAATATATATTATAATTATGTAACATACTACCTGATAATCTAATTTGAGTTGTGATATTGTGAAATGAATTCCTTGTAAAGTTACCAATAACTTTATATAATTAAATAGCAGTTTGGTTTATTACTATTCTTTTTGAGATATTTTAGGTGATAGATTGTAACTATGATAACATACTACCTAAATATTTCACTCGTTAAAAATTTTAAATACTTTTATATAATTAAATAGCTGTTTCTTTTATAACTATTCTTTTTCATTTATTCTTTTAAATCTAAAAAATATACGAAAGAAACTAGAAGAAGAGGTAATATTATAAAAGAAATAGAAAAATATAATATGCAAAAGCAATAAAAGTCCTGATATAAAATCAAGTAGAGTTACTTTTAAAGTTGTCCCAATCTGTTAAGATAAAACATAGGATTCTAAAAATATAAAAAGTTAAAAATAATAGTACATATAAATCATTCAAAATGATAATCTTTGAATATTTCATATTTCTTATTTTGAGCATAGAAAAAGATTATGTTGATTGTAAAATAGTTTTAGTTGTGGCCAATCAGAAATTCATAAAATACCTATTTTAATGCACAATATGCATAAATAATTTAGTAACAACTGTTTATTTTTTTATTAACAACGAATTTCATTAATACTGGTTCAAAAAGTTCATGAAAACTGGTTTTGAGTCGATACATTTTTATTGTATTCATTGTAGTACTTGTTAAGCCTTAATAGAACCATTTCACATTAAATGTTAATGCACAGTTCCCTAATGAATGTTCAGCGAACTAATATAAACTTCTTGTTGTATGTTCTCTACATAATAATCATAATATATATATATATATATATATATATATATATATATATATATATATTATTAGAAACTTTATTTTTTAACTTGATCAAATTATGATATTGTCTCATGAATCTCTGCATTGGTTTCATTAAACTTAAAATATAAATTGTTTTTTTTTTGCAATACTTTTTATTATTTATTATTTGGCCTATACAATTATAAATGATTAAATAATTTGTTTGAATATTTTTTGCATTTATTTAACAATTCACCTTTGACCTTGTGACCACCATCCAAAAATTCTGAACAGTTTTATATGCCGGACTATAGAAAGTTACAGATCATTCAGTCAGTGAATGTATTGCATTTCTATTATTATTCCCATTCAACCTTTGGCAACATCGTATCGAAGGAGACCTAGAAAATGATTCCAAAATTAAAGAACCTATCCGCCCGCTTCTTTTATTTTCTGCGACAGTTAAGTGTTTGTCTATTGGGAGGCAGCCAACACGGTCTTGCAAAATTGTGACTTCTATATAATCCACAAAACATACAAGTAGGAAAAAACCAGTATGTGTGAAAGAAACTCTAAGTGGACTGGGAGTGGAACATTTACAATATCAGTAGTTTACAGTATCCGTCACGATAAATAGTTTTATTTTATAAAAATAAGGCTAGAAAACGACAGGAGAAGTTTATTATACTTAAGCATATTTGTATAATGGTCTTTCTGATTGCTTAAAGCTGCTTATATTTTGTTCCAATTTCAAACTTAAGCATATGTCCTAGTCTTATGTTGCATGAGTACTATGAGTCTTATGTTTGATATGAATTTTTAATCTTCTGTTCTGTCGGTTCCCTTTTCATTCAGTATTATTGGCGTTTTTCATAAATTAATTTAAATATTTGTTTAAAAATTAAATTTCTTGTAAATAACTCCATTCTTTTTAAATAACAGGTCTTGATATGTATTTTCTCTCATGATTACTTTGCGATATTTTGAGTTTTATATTTCTTAACGGCACATATTCTTCAACAATTGTAATAAAACAATTTTGTATATATCCTCTATCTGACTTAAATGATTTAGCTTTACATTATGTTTACATTGTAATAGAAAATTCGGGGATAACAGGAAATTTGAGTCTTTTCAAAATAAATACAAGTCTGTTTTGGAATGAGTGATAAACAATGTTATGTTCTGAATAAAAAAGCACGATTTACTCACTGTTTAGGTATTGTTAATCATTTATTACCTCTACTAAAATATGTACCTATCATTCGTCTTTAACGTTTCCTCAGTTTCCTGTAAAACATAACTCAATAATGTGCTATATACCAATATAAATCCCTTTCTTCTTTTGTTAACACAAGAAACCAAGCTACTGTAACTCGTAAAGTTAAATAAATATGTAATTACAAAAGCTTTTCAGTATGTTCTAGGAAAAACAGGTACAGATTCCTCTATGTTGGACACACAACAAAGAGGGATTGAGTTGTGAGATATTACATGCATTTTAATCTCTAAAGCGTAAAAAAATACTTTTGATGGATGCTAGGAGCTAAATACAAATGATTAATTTATCATATTATGAAGAATTATCTCATTAGCCTTAAAATCAAAACATTGTCACAAAAATAATTTTTATGCAGATTTATAAAATGAAATTTATAATACATTTAATACAAATTAATTAACTTAGGTCCGTGCTTTAGAATTTCCCTTTATTATAAAACGTGATTTCGTGGTATTAAATTATGTTTATTAATACATTAATTGATTTAAATTATTTCAATATACTGACTAAATTAGGGGAGTTGTAATAAGTTTAAACTTATACTAAACAACTAGCAACTAAAATATGCAACCTATAATGAATAACCATAAATGTTCAGTGATAAAACTCAAGGATGCTCTGTATACTGGGATTGTAACTGCGCGTCTGAGAGTGGCAAGGCTGCTACTGTTGTCAAAGACCTTCAAACATCAAAAGCGTCCTCGGCACAAAGGCCCCTCCAGACTACAAGCCTTTGTTTACATCGGTCAGCTGTTCTCAACAGTTCTTCCATCCGAGTTTTATTCAAACCGATTTGGAAATTCTATTTAATATCCTCATCAATAAACAAACTCATATAAATAGGATTTTGTTGTGCAATTACAAGTAACATTATTATACCATTATTATATAATTTTATCTGAAACAATATATACAATCACATACATATAAATCTGTATATATAAAAAGTAAATGACGTTTGTTATTCTCACTAAATTATTTTTGGTTTTGAAATAGTTTTAGAAGTCCAAGGAAGGTTTAAAAGGTGAGAAACGTTGGGAAAGTTTCACAGAATATTTAATAATTCTGAAAATATACAACACTTAATCCAAATTTAAAAGACCATAAACAGCTGTTGAAACTCTCAGCTGAAGTACACCAAAGTAGAAAAACATTTGTTTCCATTCACAATTTTAGAATTGAATAGTTATAGAGTGCTTTATCAGTAGTGTTATGCAAATTTCTAAGACAGAGTCACTATCTTATTTTTATTTGAGAATACACCAGTGAAAAATAAACCATCTAATACATGTTTATAATATTTAAACGGTGATTTAAAACCCGCTTTGATAACTAAAGATGTGAATGTTTTGCACGTAAGGTTATCGAAACTGATTGTTTGACTTGACAATTTTACTGTAGTTAAAGGAAAATAGAAACATTTGGGGTTGAATTATCTGATATTATTGATTTTATCACTAGATAGATAACGAAGTTGCCACAATTTTTAGTCATTCTTATTTAAGGAAACCTCTAACCCTTATGCAGGCAATTGAAAACTTTTTATCTAACTCTTAATATTTGTACTGGTCAGTTTAGATACTAATCTCAACCCAAAATGCCTCTCCCGGCAGAAGTTAATGTTATACAGTGGCCGGTAATAAGATTAGCCAGTAACATCAGTTACTCGAACTTGTTTTTGAAGGTGAACAGAGGAGTTTTGAATCGAATGACTTCTTTCATTACTGGTTGTTTTAGAAAACATGCACAGTTTGGGGAAGCGGAAAACACATTATTTGGATTGCGGAGTATTTAATAGAAAATTGAGATGAGGGGATGTTATTGAACAGAAAATCCTAGTCTGGTTGAAGATATGAATATAGGCAAGCCCTAACAACACCTTGGATGTGAAATAAGCTTAGGTAACGGGCTAGAAAACACTGCACGCTTGTTTCTAGTGCAACACAATATATACTGAGTGTTAAACGTCAAGGATTGCCAATATATCTTAAGTATGATTTATACAATCGAAGATTGGACAGCCCCGTTTATAATGCCATTTTCGTGCGAAAGGAGAAGAACAGGCCAGGGCGTGGTTCTGTCAATGGCAATATTTATGATGCACAAGTAAAATTATTAATATTGACAGTTGGTTGTAACGGTTTATTCAAGGAACAATGCTTTCAATATGTTAAACATTTTAAACTTAAAAAAATTAACTACTTTGGTTTTAGTTCAATGCTACAACAAATTTTAACTAAACAGTATAATACTAATATTTTAATGTGACAAAGCTTAGAATGACTTAAATATGATTTATATATACACACAGAACCATCGTATATATGGAGGTCTCAGAAACCTAATTCTGTCAAAATGGGTCTACTTAAGGATAGTACGATGAAAAAATCTATTCCCGGTATAAGTAGAAAATCTGTAGGAAGTTTATGCATAATTTCAGTAATCATAAATGATTGTATTTTAAAGTTGTACATCGATTGTTTTTCGGATTGTGTTCTGGGAAAGAAGGGCTCGTTGATACATCTTAGTGCAAAATGTCACATCACAATGTCAAGAAAGTCAACGAGTCTTGGGTATCTGGACAGTCTTGCACATAAATATTAACAGTTTTCCTCACTAAGGTGAGTTTTATAACAAAAGATTTTGTAGTGTTTCCAAAATTAAACTTTAAATCTAGTAATTCAAATTCATTAGCAGTTTTATTTCGTCACTGGTTCAATCTAGAATAAACCTTATACGATAGCTTTGTCTTTGTTCTCTAAATTACCCTACTATCAAGCATTTTTCTATAACATTAGAATTTAGACAAATGTTTCATTCTGTATTAGAGATGTAGCCTCGAAAATCTTTTCATCTAAATATACAATATAACTTTTAACCCTTTTTGATACATTTTATTTTATACAATGTACATTTTAATTCATCGTCAGGTAGCCTACTTCATTGTTTTATTCTCTTTGAAGTAACTCGGCTTAAATATCAAAGATAGTTTAAAAGTGTCAACAGCTTTTTATTATAGATAAATTTGGATTACGACACATAAATATTATCATTAACATAGAGAATATTAATTAAAAAATATGGTTGTGATGTCATTTATAACAATGTTTACACACTATAGTAGATTGCATTTAACAAGCTATATCAATTAATATTTCGTTCCTTTAGAGACCAAAATGAGATTTTTCTGTAATTTAGCGCAGTGAGTCGTAGGACGGAGGGATTATAGAAATAAAATTAGGTTTATATTCATCTAAGGTACCATAAGACTTGTTGTGTAAAATTTCACCACAATTCGCTGAAGAGATTACGCGTGAAACAAAACAAAATAAACAAACAAAGGCGCTTACGGATTTGCAATATTACTAAGATGACACTATTCCCATTTTTGAAACACAATTAAACATGGAAAATAATTCGGATCTTACCCTGCCCCAGATAAAAAGAAGCATAGGACACGTGGTCTGTTATGGCTGTATATAATTTATAAAGTAAGACATATTTCAATTGGAACTATGCAAAGTAGTACAGTAAAATTATAAACAATATATAAAAGTATATTTAAGTTTGAAATATTGCTAAGACAACTGTTGAAAATCGGGTAATTTTGATTAATATGAAACTGAGATAAAAAGTAGCAGAAGACAAGTGGTCTGTTACAGTTTGTTAAAAGTGTAAAGGTAATGATGAGGACAATACTCGTCAACGTAAACCGTATAAGCTCCTTTGTGTAACTTTATTACTCTCTCTCAACTTTTGAATTTCTCCGTGTTATCAGGTGAAAGTTTCCAGTGCATATTGGGTTTGTTGTTCTAAGACCACAACCATTGTTGTATCATAGCAATTATTTACCACTACAGCACTTAAACTTCAGAGATTAAAATGTAATGTTTTATCAGCGAAAACTGTAGTAATACTTTTAACTACAATAGAACTTGACTAATTCACAAATTTTTGTTTCTTTTTCAATTTTATCAGAAATTCATGCATTATTGTAAATATTATTGTAAATTTTCTCATGATTAGGTTCACGGCTTTTCCATTTTCTAACGTATATTACAGGGTTGCTGTAGTATTTTAATGTTTATGTAATGGATAATAAGAAAATCGTAATTGTAATCTTTCCTACGTTTACTGATATAAAAATCATCGTTAAGAATACGCGTTGAGATAGTGCAGTAGGAAAGAAGGAAAATATTGTAATTTTGGGCAGAGTATTCTAGTTTTACTATCTCATCAATTTTGTTTATACATAAGACTTTTTGAGTCGATTCGCTAGAAGAGTGCGCATTGGATATGAACAAAATACTTATAAATAACAATAAAAGCAATCCAATGTAATCAGAACGCTTTAAAATCGTAAAAAGTACTATTTCATTCAAACCTTACTTTATAATGTTCCAAAACCGAAACTGCAAACCAAATACAGTGAGGGGGTTTGTTTACCTGATTTTGATATAACGTCATATTACGCATATAGACTTTTTAAACAATACTTTACAAGTTATGCAACAATTTACGATTTAAGTTACACGTGAAAGTTTCCTCTCAGAATGATTAATAATATTTCAATGCTTAATACCCTCAAAAACGCCAATGGAAAGGTTTAGTTTATTATTGATTTCAATCTTGATCTTTGTCGCCAATACTGGGGACTTATTTGGGAATTTGTGGAAAAATGTCAATTCTCAATGAAAAATTCTGATGTACGTTTTTAGAGCAGCACAGTAAAACTTGTTTGAATACGTATCAGTTTTTAAATTAGTTTCAAAAATTGCATATAAATATATATATATATTTTTCAATTTAGTTTGATGCGAAATTCACATTGAAGCCACTTAAGTACTGGACGTATGCAAAATATTATCGCACAGATCAATTTATTTCCAGGTAGTAAGACTAAATATTTGATTATAATAGAATGTTTTTGGAAAATATATTTCCTAAAAAGATTTTATAGGAAATTCTAATAAATATATGTTAGAGATTAAGAAAATTTTACATTAAAGCGTGTGTTGGATAAGACTTTGCTTCCACATTACATGTTAAATAGGGAAGCGATATTTCGAACGATAAAAAGAAGAAACTATAAAATATTGCTATAAGTGGGAAAAGTTGTTATTTCCCAGGTGGATTTCTTATATCTTGCCCGTCCCAGAGGGAAGGGTTATGGCTTGTTTCAAAACTCGGTCGGTCGGTTACTACACTACATTTCAACACTACTTAGATTATTTTCAAAAAACCTTCTCGTATATGCTGTATACAAAATTTGCAAACACACCATTTAAATTCACGTAAACTATATTTGTTTAGCATCATTATGATATTTTTAATTCTTTTTAAATCATTATTGGAATACTTAAAATTAAGCAAAAATAAATGTAGCCTACATGGACGCAATCAATTTTGTTTATTGTATTAATTGATGTAATTTAATTTTCTTAATAAAAAACACTTCTACAAGTAAAGACCATACAATTTCATAATTAATTTTTTTTGTTGGACAGAAAAAATATTAGTAAATAACAAACCTATTCAAAAATATAAGGTAAAAATTAATGATAACCATGAATTTTAATCCGGATTAAGTATTATTTTAAGACAATTCTTACCGGAATTCTTACACTTTGAAAGATCCTGAATCAAACAGGGTTCCTTCTCCCATATTCGTACTTAATAGCCTCAAATATAACCTACTTTTTCAATCGCTGTTTTTGTGTGAAAATAATGCTTTCATGATGTACCTCAGAAAATCCTTTAGTGAAAAAAATATATTAGTAAAAAATATATCTCTGGTTTGATTTTTTTCAATACACATAAATTACCACAGCATGTAGTTTCTATTAAAAAGGAAATAACTAACCTAATACAAATAATCGTATAAAACATAGTTACAGACTTTTAGAATACATTATTTAGTAAATTAAGTTTCATCAAATAGTAAACAACAACAGTAAACAATTATGTATTTGTTTACTACAATAGCATTCAAATTGTTTTTTATTGTTACTAGTATATAATACCACTTTTAATTTTAAATTATACGATACATACTTAAATTATACTTCTTTAATCATAAGAATGCTACTTTGACAAGAGAAATAAATCATGAAACGTATCCAGAGAGAAAGTTTTTGAACACAAGTCACATAAACACGATTTACTTATGAAAAATGTAATGCAAGGCTCTTTCAGAACCTTAGCATCAATACTAAATACTTCTCCTAGTTAAGCAAGTTGTGACTATTCATACAATGTATTTATTAACCAAGCAAAAGCACTAAAGCACTGTTGTGTAGGTGAGAATGTTACGCCTCGACTAGGTAAGTCGTAACACGCTGAAAGCTGCTTTTCTTGCTCAACTTTGTTGTTAGGTGTGTTGTATAATGTGATAGTCTACAGAACAAAGTTGTGCGAAGTTACAGGATTAACACACGCATTGTTTGGCACTTCAGTTGACTTAATTATGTAACCGAACCAACTAATATGTTTTATATACCTCGCAACAACGCACATAGGGACTATTCTAAACACAGGATGTGATTATTAAAATAGTCATAAAATTTCGTATCATACACATCCGATATATGCAACGATTTTTATAATATTATAATTGTAATCCACGTTGTAAATCACGAAGATTACTAAATTTATAAATAAATAAACACACACACACACACACACACACACATATATAAAGGTATTATATATACACATTTATATATTTATTATATATTTATATGTTTATTTCAATATATATATATATATAAATTAAATTAAATAAAGATATATTCACATATATGTATATGTATACATATGTATATATGTATACATAATAGATTAATTATCTTTTGAAATTAGTAATACAGTAGAAACAGAACATAATTAGATTTATTTATAATAAGCGATTTATGACATCTATAATTTTTGAAAGATGATAAAAATAAGTGTCCCTTTTAGCTTGAACATTTATATTAAACTAATTTCGATACGATCGCATAACCTCTTGTTCAAGTTTCCTAAGGTACAATTACGAAATTTCATAAGGTACAAGAAAAACATAACCTTATTAAATTTCGTTTCTCACTAATAATCTTTTAATATTTTTGTTTTTATTTTGGGTTCTTGACGTCTGATGAATCTCAAATTGAAAGGTGATAACGTTAAGAATACCAAGGTGTTACAGAACTCACTCTCATATAGACACCGTATTTCGGACAATCTGCATATTACATATGTTCGTGTGTGTGTGTGTGTGTGTGTGTGTGTGTGTGTGTGTGTGTGTGTGTGTGTGTGGCATGCACGTACGATGGGGTAAATGTAAGAGAATAAAAAGTATATATACCTCATACTGATACTTCTCACTATTGCTACCCCTAATTTCATTTGCGATGAGCTCCTCATCACTGAATTTTCTAACGTCTGGGAACTCAGAAAAGCCAACATGGAAGCTTAGGGAGACCAGTACTTTCCGGTCCACAAATTCAAGTTGCAAGAGGAAACTCCTAAGATGTTGGTAGGATACAAAAAATGTTCCATCACGGCAAATTATACCTTTTATGAATTCTTCGTGTGAGTATTATTATAAGTTTTTTTTCATTGTGAAGAATTTTATACCCTAAAAGGTAATACAATATAAAAATCATTATATTAGGAAATTAAGCTTGATAGCAGTGGTTTTATACGTAATTATACATGTTTTATAAGAACATTTAATTTGTTTTCCTTTGCTCCTTTATGGTTGCTTTTTAGTAAGACCCAGTCCATAATGCTACTATATTATAACATCATGTGATGAGGAAACTCACCAAAAGGTAAGGCTGTTAAATACGTGGAGTCATGTAAGGAAATAAAATAATATTAATTACATTGACTTAAATGATAATTTATTTTCAAGTCTATTAAATGCATACAGTGTAATTTAAAAAGTTCAAACTCCAAAGAAAAATAAATCTATACAAGTAGTTGTACATTCATTAATATTCGCAGTTCATTTTTTCAGTTGAATTAATTTACAAAGTATTAGTAATAATTTTATTGGTATAGGAAGTAACGATTAATATATTAATATTAACTAATATTTATGCTACAAATCCACTATCACAACGTTTTGTGTTGCTCTGCGCTCAATGTGACGTATAATTGATATTATTACACGGTGCGCCATTGTGAGTAATTCACATGGATACGAGAACATTTATATGTACTGTATATGTAATCAGACTAGAGTCTACATCATGGCTCCATGTATTAGCATTACATTACAGGCGGAACGGTATTAGATTACCTGAGCTGAACATGTAATAGTGCCTTTACATCCGGAAATACCGCTTCATATCAACTGTGTTGTCTGCATTTACATAGATTACAATCTACAAATAATTAAAAACCAAAATAACTTCTAAAACAGATTTAATCTTTATTTAATAAACATTAAACTTAAGTATATAATGTTTAATAACTATCCTTTTTAACATCAAGTTTTTTGCAAACATATAAATATTATATAACAAGTAACCCGTCTCTATAGGATCAAAAGAAGAATCCAAAAAAACTAAAGAAAAAATTTGTTTATATGAAATTAAAATAGGTTTCGTGAAATAAAAAATAAATAAAACCCACGTCTACTTCTTGCTCAAAATCCCACGAATATTAACATAACTGCTGCAATATAAGATGTTTTAGTTTTAAAATGTTTTTAAAGAAGATAAAATATCTTTATCTTTGTTCTAAGCGCACCTACATATTCTACCACGTGTTGGTCTATCGTTACAGGATATATAACTAAGAAACTTGCTGGTATGGTATGTCTGAGACAGATTAGTCAGAAGCCATAGCTCGATAAGACAAAGTCACTGTCAAACACGAGTGACATATTCAATGACGTAGGATTGATGTACCACTTAGATATGATGGTAACCATTTAGTAAACAAAGAAGTTTCTCATCTCCTACAACTCTGCTTTGATGCCTTCGGCAAGGTACTACCGACAATCTGAAACCAATTTAAATGCTAATGTGAATCGCCCGGTGTATCCCTATCACTAGCAGGCCACTGGCCGGTTTACACCACTTGAGGGGAACTGAATTGTTTATACCAAACACTTGCCATGTATCCACAGAACAATACCATAAGGCTGATTTGGTATGTTCAATGAGAAAATCTAACACAAAAATAATGATTCTCTAGATGGATGCAGGACATTTCAACCCTGTATAATGCCAGTATCGAATAACACTTTAGATAAACAAGGATTTAACATGATATTACTGTGTACAACAGAGAACTGGCGTGCATCTGGCGGCCAAAGAACACATATCAATCCTGCATTAAAAAATTAATATATCGTTATTCATATCTGCTTAAGTAAGATATAGAAATAAAAATAAAGATTATTTGTTCAGGGTAAAATTTATCCTGATAGATTATACAAGAATAAAAGGTTAGTTATGGTAAGACCTTTATAAAGTTATAAAGTCTATGCCAACCTTTTCGGGGTTACATTACACTTAAAAAGGTAACACATGTAATTTACACATTAGTGAACTCTGCCACTGTAATTTTTACTATCATTGTTTGCTAATTCACATAAATTAGACTTCTTCTTGTATATTATTTCAATGGTACATCTTATATTCTTTGAGAGAAATACATCAATAAATCACCCATACATAGAATACAAATTAATACTAAGTTGTAAACATGATTAATATAGTAGTTTTTACCAATTATCCACAGAAATACAGACAACCTTCATCTCGACACGTCATTGCTAGAAGTACTTCTCGCACTTAATTAATCATTTTTGGGGAATGTCCGTATATGTATATGGAAGTCCAGAAGTCCCCTGTCTATGGCATCCACAAACACTTATCAATTCCTAACTGAATAAGACACAACTCTTGGATGGATGTTTGATTGTGACTGCTATGTACTTAACTGAATGTACAGAGCAATAAGCAGCATCTGGTTGATTCCCTGCTAGTATACAGACTACATTCCACCCAGTTCTAGCATGCTATAGTACAATCCGCATACATAAAGTGTCCGTGATCTATCTTAATACTTTTCAAATTCCTTGGTTCTAATTAGAGAAATTATAATTTTTAAATAAACTACAAAATTTGTCATACTGGTAACCAATCGTTATTCATGTTTAATTCCCAAAAATTTGCAGCCCATGCAACCATGGTAGATTAAAAAAAACTAAATTTTGAGAACGGGAATTTCCGCATGGTAGGTATATAGGGAAAAATTTGACGATATGGATTTGGTAAAATTAATTAAAATGACTACATGATCTTAATCGAGATGAAAGAACGCTCTATTTGCAGTCCAGGGTGTCTAATATTTTAATCAGTGGGCAGCATTTAACGAGTGTCTACTAAGTAAACTACAAAACACTTGATGAGGCGGGATAGTTATGTGGGCAAGGTCACAATAATAGCTAGTATTTTATCTCTTCTTCAGGTAAATAACTAACCTAATACATAATTACAAACTAGGTTAAAATAAACAAATCTTACCAAATGTTTATGAAGAGAAGACATCAGATTGTATAGATAAAAAACGCATTGACATAACACGACTTCAAGGACTCGATACCTTCGATACAACAGTGTGTCATTTGCATTTCATCTCAATGAAAGCGAGGAAACTCAGTGACACAGTGCGTCTGCATTAACTCGCGACCTTTTATACAATAGTGTGTCATTTGCACTTCACTTCAAACAAAGCTTGGACACCCACTGACATGACACATCTCCACGGACTCGTGACTTTTGATACAAAGTATGTCACTTACACTTCAACTCAAAGGAAGCGCGTATAACCAGTGACACTACACATCTGCAAGGACTCAAGACCTGCGATACCAAAGGTTTTCACTTACACTTTACATCAAAGGAAGCGAAGCAACCCATTTAAAGGCATATTTGCATAGACTCGCGACCTTCGATACAACAGTGTGTCATTTGCATTTCATCTCAATGAAACGAGGAAACTCAGTGACACAGTGCGTCTGCATTTACTCGCGACCTTTTATACAATAGTGTGTCATTTGCATTTCACTTCAAACAAATCTTGGACACCCACTGACACTTCAACTCAAAGGAAGCGCGTATAACCAATGACACTACACATCTGCAAGGACTCAAGACCTGCGATACCAAAGTATGTCACTTACACTTCAACTCAAAGGAAGCGCGTATAACCAGTGGACACTACACATCTGCAAGGACTCAAGACCTGCGATACCAAAGTATGTCACTTACACTTCAACTCAAAGGAAGCGCGTATAACCAGTGACACTACACATCTGCAAGGACTCAAGACCTGCGATACCAAAGTTTTTCACTTACACTTTACATCAAAGGAAGCGAAGAAACCCATTTAAAGGCATATTTGCATAGACTCGCGACCTTTGACACAACAGTGTGTCACTTGCACTTCAATGCAGAGGAAGGGAGGTAACGCACATCAATATAGAACCCCGCGACCTTTGATGTAACGGTTGGTGGCGTAATATGCTTCACCCTCAGGAATGCTGTTTTAATGTCTCTGTTGTGAAACCTTCTAGAACAGACATTTCACATACATAAAGAATGAAGCAAAACGTAATTTAGGGCCGTTACTCATTATGGTTTCTCTCATCGGGCATTGTAAAACGACGATATAAAACCTTTTTGAAAAAAGTATTGGAATAATACAGGGGTTTTGTTACTCAATACTGAGGGATAATAGTCAGTCTAAAACGTGTTCCGCTGTCTTATAATTGGTGTGGAGGTGAAATCGGAATTGTTCTTTCCTCAAAACACATGTATGCACGGTTTGTAACTGCACGTAAATATATCGTACTGACAATTATTGCTTATAACTCAGCAATAATTACTGGATCAGCTTTACTAATCATGTTTAACGCACGAAACCACAAATGAAACTAAATTACCAGTAACAGGAACTGTAATTCCTGATCGGAAAATAATCAGAATACCGCAAATGACTATATTTTCCACGCTTGAAAATTTTGTTTACAGTCTAATTGAACCATTCATTAGTCTTGAAGTACATGGCCATTAGCTCAGATCACAATTAAGGCCTATTAAAGTAAGTTATTATTCGGAACTTTTCATGTGCATGTCGAGTATCAATTAATAAAATATAGTAGTTTTGTTAAAATATTAAATTTTAAAATAATTAAATGTAACAAAATAATTAGAAGAAATTTTATAATGGTTTGAGTAGAATTACTTACGTTTAAAATTTTCCGTTGTACTTGTGATAAGTGTTTAGTTTAATAATGATGAATAAAAATTGTAAATTGTACGTTACAATTGTATTTAATTTTCGTACGTGTGTGTGTATGTCTGTTATATTGAAAAATCTTATAATGGCGATTGTGGTGACTAATCACCGCTTATATCAGAGGATCTGATCCACAGTTGGAACCAGACTTATCAGGTGCTCATAATGTCGCTGACCTAACCCTGGATCACCGACTGGTTCGTCGGACTGATAAGGAGATCTGGGGAGGGACCAGAGCGGGCAGTGCCGAGGGAGAGATCGACTAGGGTGTTTCATTTCAGAGACCCAGGACATCGGAAGTCACCTTGATTATTTGCATATTATATATAAGCAGTATTATGGAATACTTTCATTAGTATGGAGGGGGTAGGTGCCAGAAAATTATGAGGGATTAATTAGCTTACTAAATTAAAATATGTAGGGACAGGTTTTAACATGATTGGGGCTCGGCGTGGTGTTGGTTTGTGTGTGAAATCTTATTTGGACCGCTTTAATTTAATTAAAGGTTTAAAATCTTTTAGTTCTTTTATTTAATACAGTATTATTTAATTTATCAAAGCTGGCAAGGAGAATATGTGTAATTAAGGATTATGGTCACTCCACGGCCTTATCGTGCCCAGGTAACGTGTCTAACCCTGTACAATGTCTTGGTCGCTCACTTCTACATTGTACACCCACAATAGTAAGGTATAAAGTGACACCGCACAAGTATATTGCAAATATAAAAATAATAATAATGGGAATATAAATACATAGAAAGGTTGTTATTCTAATCATAATTAATACTAACAATACACATTCAGCTGTATATATCGATGGAGATTACACAAAACATCACAACGTATCGAAGCGGTCCGATTCTCCAAGATAAGTCCAAAGCCAATTACTGCTTAACCTGTATTTTTTATACGTTTTAAAAAATCAATATTGGTTCTTAACACCACAAAACTCAAAGTTGTATTAAAATTAGACTATACTCTTCAAAATAAAAAAGATGTGGAGTTTTGAAAACAACACATTTGTATAAAATGTTGGGTTTTGAGTCTACGAATTTAATAAGGTTAGATGAGAAAAGGTATTTAGTTATGGTTGATGCTTTTGACTGCAAGACGATAAGGTTTAAAAAGATTAAGGTTAATAAACAATTCCTTACTGATGATTGTTTGGCTTTTCCGTAAAAGTTTTTTTCCCTCTTCCAAAACCCATATCATCTGATGAAAATGAATGGCCTCTGACTAGAAGCATAAAGGATAATTTTTTCAAGTCACTTCGTATGAAGCTAAAAATTACATGAGGGTATGAAGAATATGATTATTTTTGTTTCGTCCAGTACAACCATCTCTGAAAAATCGCAGATGGGAGATACTTGATAGGTTTTAATTTTTGAGATAAGCTAACAAAGCACATGCGACTTCGGTTGAACCACGATTTGCTTGCTCTTCTGTACAAATATCCAAATTTGGTTTCTCAGACCCTGCAATATCTTTTACACAAACATTATATGGTCCTAGCTGACTAGCATAAAATGCTTGTTGAAAGAAAGTTCGTGGTAAGGGTTGAATCTGTTGTATGTCGAAACATACAGTTTTATCTTCATCTGACCTTTTTTTATTAAGTCATAAAAGCACTTTGCCCTTTTTTTGTGTATTCATTATTCCGTAAAAAGACACTCTTTCTGTGCCTTTGTAACACTTTTTTTATCTAACTGTCCAGCATTGAAACACAATACCCACAAACATTCGGATGCATTCAGATCTACAGCTTCGGAGCTGTAGATCTGTAACATAAATTGAATACCGTAAAAAATAGTTTCCGGAACATTGAAACCTTAACTCAGAGTTGAGCATTTTTTTGGGGAAGCATTATAAATGCTATGCAGCTTTTGAACTGATAAATTACTATTCAAATATATTCATATGGATTTTTGTGATTATAGTGGCTTTTTTGCCTTTTAAAGAAGGCAATAAACTTATGAACAGGTTCCTTTTTATCTAAATACCTTTAACTGTCTCACCTAGGAAAATGTTTTTGTGTGCAATAGTTTTTGAACAGAAATAGGTATAAAAGTATGTAAAATTTCAATTTAATATAGAACCGACTTTAAAAAAATATTGAATTTGCTACATTATTTATATGGTTAAAAGAAGAGAATGAATTATGTCAAAGGAAATTTGTAAGTTTTTAGATTACTCTGAAATATCTATAACGATTCTTTATAAAACTAATGCATATCAAGGGAAAATATACAAACAGAATTGTATAAATATAATAATATAAGTCTTCTGTTCGATGGATGTTCTATTTTCATTATTTTTTTGCATTAAAGTCTGGGGTTAAAAATAGAATAATCATATGAAACAAAAACAAAAAGCAGGTCACAGCTGTGACTTATAATAAAAAAACCATGCTTTAATTTACACATAAACCTGTGAAGTTTCATTGTTACCTCCACTACAACAGTACGTTGCGAATCACCACCCGAGTGTCTTCAGACTGATCTCTGCTCGGCTTATCGCGTATCGATAAGATAATACAGGTGAGCACTGCGTATAAGTTACTGAATAGATTACAAGAAAACACGACATTGAAAAAGTACACGGCAAATCAGCCAAATAGCGTGGATTGACCGAATCACTGGAAATATATTCATAGTGAATTAACAGAAAAGGTTCTCCAGGCCACTCATAACCTTCAAAATCTGGATCCTTGTATATCCAGGCTGTTGGAAATCTGGATTTGGTAAAATACCCTTAATTAGTTCAAAACTTTATATCTAGACTGGAGTTTCATGATGAATTAACAGAAAGAGTTCTCCAGACCACTCAGAACCTTCAAAATCTGGATCCTTGTAAATCGAAGCTGTTGAAAATCTAGATTTGGTAAAATACCCTTAATTAGTTCCAAGCTTTATATCCAGACTGGAGTTTCATGGTGAATTAACAGAAAAGGTTCTCCAGATCACTCAGAACCTTCAAAATCTTGATCCTTGTAAATCCAAGCTGTTGGAAATCTGGATTTGGTAAAATACCTTTAATTAGTTCAAAACTTCATATCTACACTGGAGTTTCATGGTGAATTGTCAGAAAAAGTTCTCCAGACCACTCAGAACCTTCAAAATCTGCATCCTTGTAAATCCAAGCTGTTGGAAATCTGGATTTGGTAAAATACCCTTAATTAGTTCAAAGCTTTATATCTGGACTGGAGTAGTATCTCGTAGCAGTTGAAAGGTTTGAAATATTCTATAACGTTCAAACAGTATACATTACATAAAAACACATTTCTTCCTGAAATTTCTAGAGAAGAATACAATTGACAAAACATAGTCACATAATAATATCACAGACAATTTGTATTGGTTGGTTTTAAGTCAGTACAGCAAAATTAATTATCTGAACAAATCTTTTCACATTTTTAACCCTTTTGATAACCTGATAATTCGACCTCCACCACAACTAGGGCGGCTGAAAACCGATTTATTTCTCAAGGGAAATTTCTCTGTTCGTTTCAAGAAAAACCCGGTTATGTGCTTTTACAATGCAAATTGGTTCTCTGCTCCTGGACTATTACTTTAATCTCTCTCTTCCTCAACATCAATATCTATTATAATGTAAAATCCGGAACTTAACATAATTTTGTTGTAGAAGTTTTGACAAGAAACAAAAAGGCATCTGAGTAGAAAACATGAGTTCTGAGAGCAATAAGTACCTTTGGCTGTAAATGCTGAGATAATTTTTTATTGCTGCATTTACATTTAAATTAGCTATCCCCTAGTGAAACTTGTTGCATTACAAAAGGACTGAGTCACTCGAACGTTACTGCGAGATAAGTATTCTCGAGCGTAACACTCGTCTATATTGACCGTTACAGAGATACCTCTCCGGAACATGCCTTTCTCATCTATTATGTCATGTGTACAGGGTATGTCAAATCTTTCACTACAAACTTTACGATATTTATCCAATGTCCTAAAGGAGCCAGAAACTAAATGCCACCAATGCTATATCACTTTTTATTTACCGACTATCTGTCTCTATGGGTCTATTATAAAATCATATTTATAACGCTACTCAATAAACTTTAAACAGCCTTTTCTAAATTCGATATGGGTACAGAATATATTTAAAAATATTGAACTTACAAATTATGTTTTAAAATAGTGGAAAGTATATTTCATACAACTGAAATTTTACAATAGTGACAAATAACTGAAATCTTAAAGACATAGTGACCGACCATGCACGTCCAATGCTGGCTTATTCTAAAATTTTTACAAATACAAGGTAAACACTATTTTTAAATGTTAATTCATTCACACTACTCAATTGATGAACATTTGATTTATCTAATGATTTATTTATTATTTATCCTTATTACAGGTTTCCTTTATTAGCATGGCGGAATGCAAAAATGTTAACAGTTATGACTTTTCTTGTGACTTTTATGATAATATGACAAATAAATACCAAAAGTTTCCTTTAAATAAGATTATCCATGGAAATATTATCCTATATTTACGCTTAATTTCTATGTTTTACAACGTAAAGAGTCAAATGACATATTGTCACATCTGTTTAAGAAGTTCTTATTCATACAGTTTGTATAGCAAATTTGTCTGTATGAATAAGAACACTAAATATAGGAATCAAATATAAACTTTATTAAAGAAGAAAGAAAAAAACTTATGATATTTAGAAACGCGTTAGCCTATAGAAATACAAGTAATGTATTGTTTTATGTGCGTGTGTTGTAAAACATAATTTTAATAACGAAACGGCCGTTGTAGGTAGCAATTACACTTTCATTTTTCATTCCATGGAACAAAGGGAACATTATTTGTTCAACATGCGATTAATAAACAAATGTTGGCGATAAGGTCATGCTCACAAGCAGTGGTGTAATTACGTGTAATTAATCTTATCGAACCAAGTAAAACATTTGCGATGCTATCATTACACATACTACAACAGGTAATTCGATAATCGTGAGCAGCCTGGCTAGTCTGTGTATTGATGTTGACTTTCTTCAACTTCCTCATTTCAATAATAGTGTTGAGAATTAAGCTGTAGTGAATTAACATATTTATACTAATTGTACATTCTATTTGCTCGAAAGTTTATGTGCACTATTTAAACTTTTAACGCTTTTTAAATATTTCCCTTACAATAAATGTGTTGTTAAGGCAAGTGTGTATGTATTTAAAGTAAAGACTATCTGTGAGTAAAACTTTCCGAAAATTTAAAATTTAGTTATATTTCTCTAAAAATGATGTTATACACTGTTGTTCTGATTCTAGACATTTTTAATAAATATCACAAATATTAAATATACAAGATGTCGTATTTAACCAGGCGAAGTTAGGTTTCTGTAAACTTATCCTGGGGACTAACGGGTTAAAGATAAACTCTGAACCAATGGCTGGGCAGCGGGTCGCTACCAGAGACAGGATTTTTTAAGCAGCATCTAAGCCCGACTTGGCTTAACACGGTTATCTTGTGATAACAACTGATTATCATTGAAGATTAATTATAGTATTATATAATTTTAAAAGAAAACTTATATCTAAAACGTTTTTTACTGTGGATCAAACATAGTTATCGAAAGTAAAAGTTAATTTTAATATGTACTCACGTTTATCCAATACTTTGAATGTATTACCCCACAGTACATTCTAACAGGAAGGTTTTTGATAGCTTCTTTTAAAATTGCATCCCAAGCATATTTAGTTAACATCCTCATTACATTGGGGAATTATTATTATTCTATATTATCGTTACCCTAGGAATCCTAAATTTGTTTCTTAAAACCACCTTCTTCCTGTCCTCCTACCTGTACTGTTTTCTTTTTAATGATCTCTAATTTTTCTTTTATTCTGTTTCTGGCCTCATTCAGACCTATCTCGTATTTTGTTCTTAGTATCTTACAGCCGTTTCACTGGTCAAGTAATCAGTCTTTCTTGCTGTAAAATTGTCCTTTTGATATTATCACTATTATTACAATACTAATTTATTTGTATTCCTGAATCTTAAATACTTAACACTATGTACGACTTATACAATCCTTTGTGGTTCTATGAATATTATAAAATGTAACTAAGGCGTTACGAACTTGTGCTGTGTATATCTCAAGTTTATTAGATAATTTATTATACACATGTGATTTCAATCTAATGTTATTTTATCCAATGCATATTATTCATTGCAGATAAATTTTAATTTTCTAACTTGTAACAAAAGCGGGTAGTTTTTTAATTTAATTACAAATCCAAAATCCACTAAATAGCAGCTTTAATCTTTTACTAATTAAAACTGAAATTAATTTGTTTGCTTCAAATATAATATCAAACTGATAATGATAATTTAAATTTTCTCCTCATGACAAAGACAAGTTCATGCTTTGATTATTCGGGTAATGGCCCATCTTTAAAACCCACAGGAACTTGTTCATCATTATAGGTTGGATGTCAACTTACAATGTGGCAAGCAAACATCGTTGTTTGCTTGCCACATTTGCTTGTTTTTTTAAAGCAACAATGTTCTACATTGTTGCTTTTGCTTATAATTTAGAATCTGTTAGTAAAAAAAGGTACTCAGAGGTTTTGTAAAACCTAATTAAACTTGTGTACTTTTACATGCATGTAATTGCAAGTTCATTACCACAACATTTTGGCTGCAACTAATTCATTCATTTAGATTGGTATTTACAAATGTGATAGAAAAGACTCGTTCCGTTTAATGTGTAAACACCATCTTACTCAGTTACTCACAATTACCAATACATGCTCCATGGTAGTGGTAATTTATGTCAGATGTATAATTTATTTAATATTATAAGCTGTTCTACTTTAGATGGTAAGTTAACTATTTCTTCCAGTTGGTAAGATTATTTTATTTAGATGACTAAAGACCCAACGGGGGGTCCTAAACAAAATATTCCGTTCGTGGTGAGCGAAGCCTTGGCAAAGAAATTACAGTTCCAGTTAAGTTTGGGCCTCTCTTGTTAAATTCTATAAAAATCAAACATCTAGGGTTCTTTCACCGAACTATTTCAAAATTTACATGGATGAACGTAATAATAATTACAGCAGAAACGAGAAGGGCAATTTAATCCCTCCACATATCATATGTGTGGAAGTCCTCTGCGTAGATAGCGCTGTCATACGTTGTAATACCGAATTTGATATAATGTATTTAATACAGTTGGGTGTCCAGTGTAATCAATGTCCTGTTATTAGCAATAAACGCATTACAATTATCAATTATAAATTTCTGAAGAATATCGACAGTTTTGTCCTCCTCCACATTTCCTGATTTTAAACACGTTAACGAAATCCTACAGTTCTCTCAAACCACGCACCAACAAACAAACTTTAAGAGTAAACCACGAACAGGTTTTAAGAGTACAGCCAGTACAAATGTATTCAGTTTCCAGTAGTTCTTAAGACTCGACAGAGCCTTATTGATATCGGTTAGTTCTCCGTTCGTCTGTGTGTTAACACTCAATAGAAACGTCGTAAATACTTGAAATTTGGTTTATAGCTTCAATTTGGTCCAAGGAATAACCCTTTTGATTTTTGTGGTCAAAAGTTCAAGAGCATTCCACGTGTAAAGTCTGTCTGTCCGCCTATCTGTGTGATTACTCTTGGTGGAATGGTAATGTAGACTTGAAAATTCATGTAGAATTGTACAATTTCCACTATGACAAAGGGAAATACGAAGGTGATAAAAAGATCAAATGTTAGCGCGACCGTGTGTCTGTTCGCCTGTACTAAAACTCATTCGTCCTGTTCATCTGTACATCCGTACAGTCGCGTACTTGTGTAATCCGTTGCATTAGATTATTACTTAGTATTATTCTCGTTGTTGTATATTCACAATTTAAATACAGTCTTGTAGTTAATGATGCTTGGAGATTAGTTGAATGTCATTTTATAGAAGGAAAATATAGTACTATTAAATCATTAGTTTTTAAAAATAAAAAAATATTAAGGTTTAATACGGCATAAGACGTATGTGTCGATATGTAACATACAAAAAAATACAAATTTTCCAGAAAGATGTACTGCTAGACTTAAATATTCCTAATATTATTAAGGTATTCTTATAAAACTAGTGTTTTACAACCAATGTGCATATAGACATAAGTTAATATTAGAAATATATTATTAGCGTTGAGGGGTTGAACCGATTTATCAATAATTAATTCATGCTTTCAGATATAGAAGGTTCGCGTCATGATTGTTACGTGAGGGCCAGACTACAGGGAGGTGTGGAACGTGCTTCATGTACTCTCTAGACACTGTTTAACATCAACACTGTACCAGCTTTAGAGTTTTTATATTTATGGAAATTGTATAATATGTTGTATAATTATTATCAAAACAGATTTGCGGAATTGTGTGTAACAAACAAGTTGTGTACCAAAATGTATGCGTTTCAGTAATTATCTATTAAACAAGGAAGTTTAGCAAAATCAGTGACATCACCTTGTTTGAAGACAACTCAAGGAGAAAAATAAATCTTCAATATTTCCACACTGAGTATTTATAGTTATAATAGGTGTAAACCAAATGTTTACAACCCGATTTTTTGATGGTGAGTGGAGGGGTAGAAGTAATTTACCTTTAGACTCAGATACGAGTCCTTGGCAGCTCATAGGAGAAAAATTAGTCTGTTTTTCGGATCTTATTTACTGTACTATTTTACTAAATTTTTATACACAGCAATTATTTTAGTGCATAAACGGGAATATTATAGATGGTTTCTGGTTACACTAACTCTGGCAACTCGAAATTACTGCTCTCAACCGGAGAACCCTATATTTCGGAAATTGTTCCGCTAAAGGCGTGAGATATGCTTTCGCTCTCCGGATATAACGGCCAGATCTATCAAGTCCTCAAATTGCTTTTATGTACCGGTTGTCTTCCTATTAGTCTCAATAGTTAAAGCAACAATTATTCATGTCAAGTAACGAATTTCTATATTTGGTAATACGTAATACCACATTAAAATAATTAATTTTATATTTCAACTTTGTTAAATTATAATCTATGAAAATTTAACACATTTAATCCGTGAGAACAATAGTTATATTTATTATTACAACAATCGTTGCTGTTTTTGGCAGATTTGAAAATCAACATCTTTGTTAAATGTTCACGAACATGACAAAGCTAACCAGCTGTTGTTAATTAACTTAGGTTTGTCACAACAGCTGATAGTGTTTGTACATTATTATCACGGTTGGTATATCACTCGTGAACAAGCAACTGATTTCACTGATCCGGTAACATGCAGCAGTTTACTCGCTCTAATGAACTTGAAACATAATGAAATAATCATTTACTAGAAAGCATTAGTCTTTATAAAAGTCATTTACTATACCACTCATTAAAGTCTACCTGAATACACATTTGTCTTAAAAGCACATATATAGACGGTTTTTTGCTTAAACTAATATTATAAAAAGCTGAATAATGTTTTTTAATAGAGATTGTAGTATTAGTAGATTGTCACTTATGTAGTAAAATCAATAGAGTGGCAACCATGTATTAATTTAAGATTTTCTGTTTTAACGAAAGTTAATATTTTAGTACTTGTGAAAAGAGAAAAAAATATAAATCTTCATTATGATGGTAGAAGCGATGATTTTATTTTATCATGGAGGTATGAACAGAGACGAAAATGATTACTGAAAACAAAAAAGTACTGAAATTCTCTTCGATTATATTTAAATGCGCTAGATAGACCTAATGTTCCAGCTAAAATTCTAACATGAACATTATCAACTCTGTTAGCCTCCCCTCTGTCAGTGGTGCACATAGTCCCTTATATTGTTAGACAAATTTATAAAACACTTTGATAATTTTTAAGCAATATATAATTTTTGATTGCTTATAGATAAGTTATGGAAATAAAACTATACTTTTAAGAAATTGTTAAAAGTGGTTTTATATCGTTGTAGGAAGCGTAGCTAAAGTAAACATTATCCTTATATTCACATTAAATTATGTTGGATTACTTTACCATGTTGATAGTTATCTAAAAAAGGATTTTTCTATAAAAAGGCTACTTTTGTTTATTAAAGTAAAAAAAGCAACATTTTATGAGGACGGACTGAAACCCTACATAACTGTGAAAAGCACAACAGGCGTGGTAGTAAACAATTTAATGTTTCATATAGGATTTCTTGCAATACAGCAAATTGCCCTTTTTCTGGGAAAGCCTAATCAATAGAAACACAATGAATATATTCGATAATTTTGCTCCCACAGAACAAGAATAGTAGGATCAAGAGAGAATACGCTGAAACCGATGATGAAATGTATTGTGTTTTGATCGAGTTAGTATAGAGATGTATTATTTGTGCGTTACAAACTGTAAAATGTTCATATTTGATTATATTTTTTAACTTTAAGACGAAAAATAAAGGTGTTATGGTTGTTTGGAGTAGAAAAGTTTTTTAACAGCCTTTATTTCTTGCCATATTTATTACCAAGTATTGTGTCCTGTTTGTTATTATTCCGAAAATACCAGTTCATTTATCTGGAATGCCTCACACGGCTATAACTTGTACTATGTACGGCTAAGTACCACAACCATGTTTGGAATTTGAAAAATATATAATCTGAACTGTCTAAAATGAGAGCATGATACTAAATTTGGCTTGAGACGTAATTGTATACATTTTAAATTATGTTTTATAAACACTATCAAATTAAAAATGTTTGAACTAAGAAATTACAGAAGACACAAACTTAACAGAGTATTACTGTAAGTCGATGCCTAGAGGGTTGGTTTATGTCACTTTGAAAACATTTAAATGAACTTTCTTTCTTTCATTGTTCTCTCACTCGGATAATGAAATGTTTGTTATCTTTTCATTAACTTCAAGTAGCATTATTTCAACTTTATGAATTTAATTATTTTGCTTGGCGTCTCTATGGCTTTCTTTTATAAATTAACATCCATTGAAACTAAACTTAATACTTGTTTTAAATAAGTACAATTATTTTGATTTTGTACATGTACTGGAATAAACTTAATAAGTCATAAGAAAGATGTTTAGTATCATTAGTACACAAAGGCATAAAATATTTTTATGACATATGCTTATCATTATCCGCTCATATTCAATGATCCTTTTTAAAATGTTATAAAATATAAAATTATAAAAAATATAATATGTAAAAAATAAAATTTCGTTTGCTTAAATGTATAAATCTTAAATTGAAACAAATCTTGGGCATCTCTGGTTATGAATATTATAAATTTTATTTATATAAACGTGTCATTGATAGTTGTTTATACAACATCATTACTGTTTGTCAACTGAAGGAAACGATTGTCCAACTTTGATTTCTTAGTAAATTTCAAACATTATTAATTCCTGAGCATACTATTATTAAGAACAAAACTGTTACAGTGTATTTAGATAAATTTAAATCTACATTAAAAAACTCTTGTATTAATTTTTCCTTTTTTGCATTAATGGAATGTTTGATACTCTGAATAACTTTTATCTAAATTACAGATATTATACATTTTCACTATTTCATAACTAATGACAGAGTATACATCTTTGTTAGACTTATGAGCAAATATGAATCACTAATTGCAGAGGTAGTTTTATAACCCCGTGTTGCAATCTTAAGTATATTTTTGTAATTTATCTCATTTAGATATCTCTATACACCTTGTAAATTATAAATTAGGTTTTTATCGGAGAAATAATAGGTGAAAGTATCGATTATAAAACCTATCGCCGCACAGTCTAAAGCACACGTCTGTATAGATTGTTATTGCTGTAAAGCACATTACTCCAGGATTAATATCTACTTCGTGCTGTAACACGTAAGCAACGCTAAATTAATTTAAGAATTAACTAAGCAAAAATTATATTAGGAGACTGGCATCTCTTTATAATAACAATTTATATATCGTGTATGAAATAACAATTTTTATTTATATTTTGCTTTACAATTGAACCACGTATTATTACGAGGTTATTTATTTCTATTGAAAAAATACACGATATAACAAAAATACTTAATGACGTTTTAAACACTTTAAAGCAAGATTTCATGAAAACGGACGAAAAAAGAATGAACATATAGATAACTTGTAGAAATAAAGCATTTGATATTTTATGAGTTATAAAACTGTTATAAATATACTCAAAGAAATAAATACTATAAGTATTCGAGTGCCGTGCAATCCAGTTAAAACTAAACAAAGTGTAATAAGCCATAATGATATAGAAACCTTTTTAATTCACTTTTTGGAACATCCATGGTATATAGCGTATACATTTTTCGTTAACAATATTGCAGTAAGAATTATTGTAATTTAAATTATTATTCTAACAACTAAAATGAAGTTTATTATATATATATATATATATATATATATATATATATATATATATATATATATATATATATATATGCTTACTTCCAACAATTTTTTCAAGCACAGAATTTTAATTTAAGATTCAACTTTTACTTGGATATGAGACAAGTGGTAGAGGACAAGATGCCGGAAGGAACAAATGGTATATGACAGGACCAGAGATGGAGTTTAAAGTAGCAACGTCTCTGGTCTCCCTTGGGACAGGAATCAATACCACATCACTGCTACCGCTACCGCTCTAATAGCTGCCGCTATATCTCATCTTGTGTAGGTTTTATCTACTACCATTAATGTACGGATTATAATCTCACGTTGAGTTGAGAAACAATATTGTTTAATCATGTTCAAATCTATGTAATTATTCACGAATGGGGAAATCTTGCAATTGTCAGTAGTAATATTACACTCAGAAGACAGATATTTACTCTGATAATAGTAGGTATAACATTCTAATTTTTAGTAAAAAATCATTTCTAAGTTAAAATAGTCCCAATTCCCTAATTGTATTAATAAATGATGATTGTAACGCAGCTGTGACTCGAACTCAAGTGCGAAACCTTCCGAATAAGGATTCTAAGGCATTATCTCACAGAATACTTTTTATTTTCCAATAATAATTTTGTATTAAACAGCTTCTCTTTTTCGTAGATGGGTTTAAAAAATGTGGTTTTGTGTGAAACACAATTTCTTAAACTTTGTTGGTAAGGTATATTAAGCCAAATTATATTTCTATACGGATCAATAAACACACGTACGCCTATAATATACGCTGGGAGTTCCCATACAGCACGAATTGAGGTGTATCCTCATTAAAAAAGTATTTATTTTTGATTAGTCTGTAGTGAATTAATGTTGATTTGACGCGTGCCCTAAATTATGGTGTCATCTACTTGTCTGACGTCAATCGCGGTTATCCACAAGACCAATATAATACTAGCTAACGCTCATTCAAATACAATGGAGTGACATGCACCATCATCAAACTCAATGTTTATAATATATAAATGAAGTTTCATGACAACTTTTAAGTCTATAATTCAGTTCGTTTTTGAGATATCCGATTAATAGGCAGATACACAGAGAGAAAGACCGACAGAAATGAACTTTCTCAGCGCGACAAGGGATGAGCTTCTCTGACGCTCAGCCAATATAAATTAATCTTTTGAGCTTAAAAAAATTATTCATTAAACTAACTATTTTAAAATCAAATGGTTTCCAATAAACCCTAAAACATAATCCAATTTGCAATAATTGTTGAAGTGGTTCACAATCTACTTATAATTATTCATGTATTATGATTTATACAAATAATTGATTATTTAATATATTTTGATTATTAAATGTCACTTAGGACCCTACGGAACTCTGAAACTTACCTAAACTCCTTTATTGCCTAGAGGTAATTATAAGTTGATAATTGATACAAGAGCACACAATGAGTGTATTGTCATTGTAAGGCATTGTTCACAGCACAATGAGGTGTGGGCCTCTAAGCAAACCTGGCGTGTTATTGTCAACAGAGCATATAATTAGTTATTCATACGTATTCCCCATGCTTAAAGAACAATCTCCTTTCATGCCGGTTTCTTTGTTTTTAATTAAACCTGTGTACATCACTAAACTACAATATGAAATTGTTCTGACAGTCACATAGTGATATTGTAAAACCTTGCACCCAGTTAGCATTTCCTATGTAAGTAAACATCAAGTGTAAACCCGATGTTATTTATTAATGGTTAGTTGTAAGTTTGTGTGAACATGACAACCTGCAAATTTTGCAAAAGTACGAATGGTTAGATTACGATCACTGTAATAAAATAAATATGAAATTTTAATACAATACAGGCTTCGAACTGCAACAAGCCATCATTATTTTATTATTATTAGATAGTGCTGGTGGTGTCGACTAACAGTGGGATTTATGACTGGTATCATTGGTATAACTTTGTAATCTTTTAATATGAAATCTAGATCAGATTAAGGAGATCAAAACCTAGTGTAATTTTTGTTACACTTTACAATGGGCATTGTCAGTCAATAATGTTACCGTTACATAAAATTAGATGTTAAAAATAAAAAACCAAAGTTAATTTTCAAGTTCTTTTATTCTCATGCCTCAGAACTATTTCGGCAATTACAACACTTTATTATTTTTGTGCATTATATACTGCAAATTAAATGGTAGTTAATAATATTAACTTAAGATGTGAATCGTGATGGAATTTATTTTTTCTAAAATCAAAAAGCAATCGATATTTAAGAAATCATTGTTTAGAGGTATCAGTTACTTAACTCGGGAAAAGTGAGTAATCGTTGACAAAAAAAGATTTAAAATCGTTAACCCTCTTAGTGATAGAAGCCGCTCTAGCGACGTTCATTTGTTTAATATGAATGATAGAGGTCGATGCGTCGACTTTCAAACATGTCTTCGAATTCGTCATCGCTGCTCGGCTATCTTCGGTTAAATTCGGCCGTTATTTACTGCATTGTGTACAGAAACGTCTCCTCTTTCCTCTAGATCTGTCTCCAGATGAATTGTTAAAAGAATAATTAACAAATAGCTGGTATTTGTTACGACGTTGTGTTTTACTCGCGGCCGCTAACCTATGAGTTGTGTCGGCGTGTTTTATCGATGTTATTTCGTTTATTCCGATCGTAATACGTTCTAAATGGCGGATGATTTACGTTCACAAGATATTAGAAAAGTTTTAGAAGAACAAATGAGTGAGTGAGTGACAGTGATATCAGTGCAGACGATTTTCCCGATGATTATAATTCAAATCCTAGCGCAGGCCATTCCCTCCAACGCTTACCAGGAAGACAAGAGCGGCTATGTATTGTATGTGGCCACACAAAAAAAGGGGAAGATCAGGATTCTAGTGTCCAGGATGCAATTCTGGTGTTCATAGAGAGTGTTTCCATATATTGGATCATTTTTGGAGACCAAAGTATCAAGGGAGGAAGAGAAAGCATGATAGTAGTAGTGCCTAAGAGTGAATGGAAGGGTTCCTTCCATGTACATACATACTGTATATATTTCCATCATAACAGTTTTTTCAAGTAAAATATTGTGCGAAAACTGTGTATATTATTTATCTTCATGAAATTTAGAAAAAATAGGCTATCTTCAAATCTTTGTCTAGTAAGATTTATACTATGTGGTTTTTGTGGTAAAAATTTTTTTTTTTTTCAAAAAAAACTGTTTTTTTTCATTTTTTTAGCAAGATTTAAGGAATATGTACAAAGGTAGGTAGTTTTTATTTATTTTAAAATCGTCCTTTATGTTTTTATGAATATTTTGGTATATAATATGTTGTATTTTCAATAAAATTAATAATTTTTATTAATTTTTAAGAAACCCCCAGCGAATCACTCCAAATGCACCTATCATTCATAATAAACATATTCATCACTAGGAGGGTTAAGATCGAGTACACCAGTCATGTATATTTAAACATTGTAATGATCTATAAACTTTATGGCTCTTCTACACTTGTTAATAAGTTAAATAAAGAGTATCCGTATCGGCAAATATGCACACTACAGACACTGGGTCACTCCTTTCTATACAGTACCTCTCCTAAAGATCGTCAATGTAATTGGGGCTTCTGAAAGGACTATACTTTCACCTGCCAGCTTTTGATCAGCAGAATAGTGAAGTGTGCCTTCAACCGTAATGTGCTGTGCTGACTGGCAGATAGCCCGTGTTCGGCCTCTCACTGCCCTTGTCACTCGTGTTTTGTGTTTGGATCAAAGGAGCACTCTGAGTTCTCTGAAGAATCCTTTGATAGTTTTAGAAAACATCATTCCTCTTCAAATGAATAACACATTTTTTTGCGATTTACTAAAATATAAATATGATACTGCTATAACATACTCATTATACTAAATTATTAATTGTTGTAAACTTAGAAAATACTTTACAGATTATTAACTAAATTCGTAATGTATATAATCCTACATATCTAAAAAAGTTTATTTCGCTGCAAGAAATAATAACGGATTAGTAAAAGGTTTAACCGAGCGCCATCCCTAATTTAAAATACAGTGTAATTGAGTTATTAATGCTGTTTAACTGTATATTAATGATCAGCTGATTGTTGTAACCATCAGCTGAAATTACTTACTCATTGCTGTCATTTTGAAACAATTGTTATTCAATTTTATTAGATGGATGCATGTTGTATTTCTGAATGTATCTTAAAGTATTGTTTTATTTGTAACTAGATACCAATTTTAACCCTTTCACTACTACTGGGACACATATGTCCCAGACAAAACAGAAAAAATATAAATGATAATTTGTATGGAAAATAAAGGTAAATTTAAGTGTTTTTATGTAAGTGGGGTATAGTTTTTGTTAGGTTGACAACCAGCTGCTCCACAGCTTCAACTTTGCTAGCAACAGCTTTTTTATACTGGCCATATTGTTGCAAAAAACGTGTTTTGTTTGAGGTTTATGGTCATGTAATGTTAGTAAATAATTGTCCTACTATGTTTAAAACGTGTTATTTAGTTCATTAGTGACTTAGACTTGGTGTTCGCGTTGGTCATATAAGTAGTTTTATATATTTGGTATAAGTTTTTACCAATTTTTCAGTGAACTAAATTTGTAATTGTTTCATGGGAAAACATATGTCCCAATGGTAGAGGACAGTGGGACAAATATATCCCATTGGTATAGGAATTAATATGGGTGACAATTTAGGCTCAAGTGAAATTGACAAGGAACTGAATGAGTTTCCTACTGAAATCAGCGAACTATTTTACGATAGTGACAATTGATCCGGTATTATATTCCGACAGACAATTCTGATAGTGAGCAGGATGTACCCTTTTCTGATCATGATTTGGAGGATTCAATCTCTGAGTTACCAGCAGCATCATCAGTCCTTCCTGCTGCATCAGTAACATGTAATAATGGAACTTCTGAAAATGAAATGAAGAAAATGTTTGCACTATCGTTTGATCGGTTTTTTTACTTCTGTAAACGTACTGAATACCATCAGCCACCCTTGTGTTGCTACCCTGTATTAGTAATAGAAAAAACATGCCACACTTTTGATAAAAAGCTTGAAAAGGGAGAGTTCGACTTTTTGGGGAGTGATCTTGGTGTCCTTGCTGCTAGGTGGAAGGATTCAAAAGAATTTGTGGTCCTCAGCAATTTTCACAAGGATACTGTTACAAATGTTCAATGAATGCAAAAAAATGGCGAGAAAAAAACTAGTCCCATGTCCTGATTCAAACTGCTTTCTATTACGAGATCATGGGCGTTGTAGATCTTTCCGATCAGAAAGTTGTATCTGTGATTTTGACAGAAAATCTAAGAAGTGGTGGAAGAAGGTATTTTATAAGCTCTTGCTAACTTCTGTTGTAAATGCTTGGATTTTATATGAAGAGATTCAACATAAAAAAACCTCTTTACTCTCATTTGTTGTTCCACTAGCTGAGCAGCTGTTGTGTGAAGGACGGAAAAAAAACATCAGTGAAAAGAAGAGAATGAGCTGTAGGAGACCATCAAAAAGGGCAAAAATACATGGTAAATGTTGGCTCACATTTACCAGTTGAAGAGACCACCAGAAGGAGGTTGCAAAAGTTGCTCTGAAAATAAAGTCGAAAAGAGAACAAAAACCAGGTGTGTGGAATGTAATATACCTCTTTGTAAGGACTGTTTTTTCAAAAGTATCATTTTATAAATTGTAACTAAACAGAAAACAAATCTGAATTTTGTAATATTAACAATGTTTTGCACAAAACAATAATAAACTTATATTTTTGCAAAACAGTGAATTTTTTTTTTAATTACATGTTATAATTAATAAAAGGAACAAGATTATAACAAAATATAAAAAAATAAAAATTGGTAGTGAAAGGGTTAAGCATGCAAAGTCAGTTTACACAATTCCATTGTTATGTTTTTACTTCTAAATTTGTAAAGTACAGCATAGTAGTGCCTTTTAATTCTTTTGGGGTTTAAGTTTCATAATGTTGTAAAATAAAACCTTCATTTTCTTGTGTTCTCATTCGTTTTATGATACAACGGAAAGTTCACGAAATTAAATGATAATCTCAATTTATAAATTATTTACTCATGTTCCAAATGGCCAAATGACATGTATTGTAATGTAACTACAGAAGAGGCTCAGAGCACAGGGTGCAGCTGTAGTCTCAGGAGCGGGAACTGTTCATGTCTCCCTGACAGTTATGTTCTCTGATATTTATGTTACAGTTAGCTCCTCGGAGAGTACATTGTTTCACACCTTGTCTCGACTGCCTTACAAAATCAAACCAACGTTGCTGAGCTTCAATAAAATATTACTTTCCTTTTAACAATCTGTTACATTAAAACTGTATTAAAAAACTGTCATCTATCTATCTCTTTTAGGAGTAAAGATATGTGTTTTTTTTAAATCTGTTTTCACCAATATTTTAAATATTATTTATCAATGTATAGAATGTATATAAAATAATATATTTTGAGCTATTAAGAAAAATATGATTCGGATAACAGTTAGTAATATGCACAGTTGTGCCTTATAGACAATAGCTACGGCTACTATAAAAATGAAATAACAGTCCAGTCCAAAATAAAATGACTAATTATAATCGTTAGTGACATCTTGATCAAGTTATGTAGGTCCTCTTGTACCTAAAAAACTAAAATTTATATCGTGTAAGTACAAAAACTGGTTCACTTGTAATTGATAGAGGATTTTTTCCCACGAAACAATCATAAAAAAATCACCAAACATGCTAGTTTTGATTGTAGTTGAAATGGAAAGTTATCGAAGGGGTTATAAACACGAATCGGTAGTTTTATTTTCAGATTATATTTAGTGTAGCACAAACTTCAGTCAGACACATAAATAACAGTAATATCACGTCAGGCAGCTGGATAAAGAAATTGTAAGACACCGCAATATGTGTCTATGTGTGGCTAGCTGACACACATTTAACATTTATTTATGTGTTTGACGGTTAGTTTAAAACTTGTGAGATTCAAAAAAAAATATCTGAGAAATATTATTGTTTAAAATTTTAACCCATTTTGATAACCTTCATTTCGACCTTCAACACAACTAGGGCGGCTGACGATCGATTTGTCTCTCAGGGGAAATGTCTCCACTGATTTCAAGAAAAACAAGGTTGTGTGCTTATAGAGCTGAAATTGGCTCTTACCTCCTGAACTATATTTTAACCTTTCTCAACTCGAACATGAATACTTATTATAATATAAAAGTCCGATAAATTAATAGCCCGATTCATAGGAGGCGTTTTGTCAATAAATAAATAGTCGCCTGAGTAGAAGCTATAAGAGATCTCAGAACAATAAATACTTCTGGCTGTAAATGTTGAGTTAACTAACACTCTAACATATTGTTGCATTTACATTTAAATTGGCTATTTAATCCCTAGCAAATCTTGTTGCATTACAAAATGGTAGTAGTCATTCCACCGGTACTGTGAAATAAGGTATTTACGAGTATTTCACCATTTATTTTGTCCGTTATATAAAAAAATATTTGAAATGTATATTTTTAAAAGTGTTCTGGCATATAAAATAGGTCCTGCAAAGCGTCATATGAACATTGAAAGGATTTGCATACTTTGAATATTTTATTTTCTTGCAACAGAACAGAGAGCATGATTCCAACTTTACTGGGTAAAGGAGGAAAACAAAGTTTTTACATTTGCATTCACAAGGAAAGTAATAAATGATTAAGTCCGTTTTAAACTTAAATTTAGATTTTTGTGTAGTTGTGATTACGCTAGTTATTTAAGCAGTATTTATATGGTAGTCTTATTCTTCCTTTTTAGTTATTCTAAAACAAAATTACATCAACCCAGTTTATACCATTTTAATGGTGACGGCAATTAACATAACAATGTTTCACTAAGAATTAAAGACCTAATCTTTATTTCTTGAATATTTAAAAATATACCACTCTGAATATAGTTAATTCCATTATAGAGTGGCACACCCAGAACTCTATTCTGGAGGGTGTTCGAAACACCGAAAATTCGGAGGTATGGAAAATTCTTCCATTCTAGCGGTGGTGGTGGTGCAGGGGCTCTCCTCCGAGAAATTTTGAAATACTAGGTCATAAAATCATTAAAAATAGTACTTCTGAACTAATAAAAGGAGGGAAAAAAATCAGGTCAGAGTGCATAATATTTACAGGAAAACCAATCTACTAATAATAACCAAAGGAGATGCTTATGCAGGGGTAATTAAATAAAATTATCTGTAACAAATACAGTTTATACGAAGTGTATGTAACTAACTCAAAATTTAATCATACAATTAACAAAATATTGAACAAAATAGTTAAGTTTAAAACACAAATCAAGATAATACCCAAATCTTGGTGTCTACTCGCGAATTAATTAACAGAGCTACAATAACGGGAGGTATATTGAGATTTAGCTTGTTTAATTCTACGATTATACATATCAAACTGATTCTAACAGTAACGTCCAGGTTTAATATCAATAAAAACGGAAAAATACCGGATTTTAAAGATTTTCAACCAAACTCCAAATTCGAAAATTCATAACGCGGAAACTTGTGATCCTATTAAGACCAAATGTCTATACCATTACACGTGTCCTGTGATTATAACTGTGCTAAGTAAATTTAAGAATATTGTAAACAATTTATTAATAAATAAGCATTTTAACTGTTATTCTTGACCTTATTGTTCACAAAATTTGGCATTGAACGATTTTTTGTGGCTTGGTCAATATATTAAGCGAGTCATTTTGTAAAATAATAATTGAAACGGTTAATTTTTAACACAGATTACATTGAGCAATTTTCTTTGAAATCGCTGGAAACGGCAACTGTTGCTTTCAACGCGCAATCACCAGACTGCTCAGCGCGGTGTTGCCACTGTGTGACAACGAATTACAATAAACTAACAAATTAACAAAACTGTTCAGAGCTCTGTAACTCACTCATTACTGTGGCAAGTGATCAAGTCTGGAATACTGCCAAATGTACTGTTTGTGACGGTTACTCGTCTGTACAGTGAGTACAAGTCATAGCTACCGAACGTTCCCGGTACAGGTTATTATTACAGATACTTTTACGATCAACACTCAGACTAGTTTAACAAAAGCAAAAACTGGAACATGCATCAGTACCATATTAGCAACACACTATAACCTGTGATTCTAAATTATGACAAGTACATTTGGTACTGGTTACTATAGTAGTACCAGGTACAGATAGAAGCCAGTAGAAATAGTAATAAGAATTATTCCAATCGTTGTTGCTGATTACAGGGGTCAATTTAATCATTGTGTTGTCATTTCCTGATCCCGTTTGATTTAGATTTTTAGAAAAGGAAAATGTTCGAAGTCAGTTAAAAGATCCATACTCACTTCCAACAATGATTATCACCATCTTAAGATTTTAAAAGTTCTGGGTTTTTACGTTCCAGCTATAAACAAATAAATATGCTTTTCTCCCTTGTTTGGCGGCCATGAGGTTCACTGTGGCCACTCTTTGTGTAAATAAATCATGCCATTTATAATACAGAGGTCTCCTAAATTCTGGTGTGCGTATTGTGAGTATTTGGATTTTTTTAATGACTGCTTTTGTCCCCAGAGACGCATTAACATACCTTAGATGTCAGACAACCGATCTCGATGATGCACTAATTCCAAGGCACGCGTCTATTCAACATTAATTCACTACGGTCTAATCAATAACAAATGTATATTCAATGAGGGTACACCACAAATCATGCTGTAAGTGAACTGCCAGCGTATATTATAGGCGTAGATGTGATTATTGATCCATGTAGAAATACAAATTTGGCTTAATACACCTTAAAAAATAATAATATACCTTAAAACATGTTAAAGTATTGTATTTCACACCACAATCAAATTTTATTAAGACCCATCTATGACAGAGAGTACATGTAAAATACAAAAATATTATTTGGCAACAAGGAGTCTGTGAGATAATAGCTTCGCATTCTCAAGCGGAAAGTTGCACACTCGGGTTCAAGTCCCGGCTGGATAAGTTCGTTATAGTCATTATTTAATAAATAAAAGTAGAGTATTTTAACTATTTTCACTTGAAAATTTATATAATTAAAAAACTGTTATAGGTACTAGTATCAGTATAAATGTCTTCCATTGGAGTTTACTTTTACTACTTACAAGTGCAAGATTTTCCCATGCATTAATTAGTACATATGAATATAGTTGAAAAAGTTTCTCCACTTAACGTGAAATTATAATCCATTAACATGATTAGATAAAACCTATACAATAATAGACATAGCGGCAGCTATTGCAGCGGTAGCGGTAGCAGCGGTATGGTATTGATCCCTGTCCCAAGGGAGACCAGAGACGTTGCTACTTTAAACCCCATCTCCGATGCTGCCATATACAATTTGTTCCTTCCGGCATCTTGTTCTCTACCACTTGTCTCATGTCCAAGTAAATGTTTACACCACAAATTATAATTCTGTTCTGAAAACATTATATAAAGTAGGCATATAAAAAATATAATATATGTTACACAAACATATAGTTCGTTTTAGTTGTTAAAAGAATAGTTTATATCACAAAAAATTCTTACTTGATTAATTTAAAATGAAAAATGTAAACCCTATATATCCAGGTTGATTAAAAACGTGAATAAAAAGTTTCTATAAAACTATGGCTTGTTCCCTGTGTTTATAATAATTACCTTAGTTGGATAGGACAGAAATAGCAAACGTGTACCATTTATTATGTTATAAATTTTCTTATTAATAATATTTTTAGGCCAAATACGGTATAAATTAGTTGTCGTTTTACAATTTATCCTTATCTTTCCACAATTACATCTCTTCTAGCCAATTTTCATTAAAAAAATTGTCTTAAAATAGTTAAAAGGCCATCATGTGTTTCAAATATTACATTTTTTTATTATAACAAAAACTAACCTTCTAATAATACATATAAACATGCAACTTTAATGTAAGTAGTTTCTGAGTAGTTCTTACTGGAGACTGGCAAATGTTTAACGAAGCCTATAAACCATAGTTTTTAAGGACGCTTTAGTTTATTTCCACGTAGTTTGCCAAATCGCAAAATATTTCTCCACCTTTTTGAACACCCTGTATAAATAATACCTAGCAAACATGTTATTTATGCCACTAAATATTCGTATGTATGCATATTCCGCATGAATTGCATAAGAATTTAGCCATTCAAGCTTTCGTTATAAACTAAATAATGCCACATCATAAATACAGTTCCTTGTAAAACAGAGAAATAGGAGTGAAAGCCCTGTTATGTTTCAATAGCGAATGGGCTCCTAAATGTTTTATATACAGTAAATCAGCCACTAATATGTAAATATATTAGTTTTAAACACATACGATTTAGAAAAGTGTGGTATTACTTGGTGCAACGCTCACATGTATATGCGAAGACCTTATCAAACAATATATTCAGGAAAATAACTGCAGCACAAACTGGACAATAATTCTGATTAATGTGCTTTGTCACGTTATTATTGTCTATAATCCAGAAATGAAGTCCTGTCGCTTAGAATGTGCGGCCACAGGTTTTCTAATCGATTCTTTCATCTATTTCTTTATCTGATAAATTTATTTATAGTTTAAGTTATTTAGAAAGATATCAGACCGGTGTCTACATGAGATAGATTGCAAAACTATACTTAAGATTGCAAAATGAGTTTATAAAACTAACTCTATAATTAGTGATTCATGTCTCCTCATGAATATAACAAAGAGGGAAATTTTATCAGTAGTTATGAAAGAGTGAAATGAATGTTAACTATAATTTAGTTTTTTAATCATTCTAATAATACAAGATAATTGGTTTTTAGTGGAAATTACACTTCATATAAATGCAGTGGAAAATTTTGTAAGTTTTTAATAATATTATTTATTATTATTATCTCATTGTAAATGTACAAAGGAACTACTTGGTGACATACAGCGATAATTCTTTACTCACAAATATCGATGGGATATTTATATAAATGTAATGAATTATACTGTTAACCACAGATGCCCCAGGTTTGTTTCAATTTAAAATTCATACAACGAAATTTTATTATTTACTTTTAACTATAACAGAAATTATAGTTCGGAGAATAATCACATAATAATAAAGTTCAACCACTTCATTTATTAGGAGGATGGAATTGCATTTTGTAAATTTAGAAAAAAAAACATTATATATGGTCGGATAGTAGTAAGTACGTGTCTTAAATAGTTTGTTTGGGTGATTTTTTTAACACTAAATACTTTGTGTCTGGAGTAATAAAATATTTCCGTCTATCAAGAAAATAAAAATGTTAACGATAATTTAATACAGGTAATAAATTCAGCTTCAATAAATGTTAATTTGTAAAAGAAAACTAAAAAGACGGCAAGCGAGATAATTAAATTCATAACGTTGAAATAATGCTACTTAATGTTAATGAAGAGATAACAAAAATTTCATTATCTGAGTGAGAGAACAATGAATGAAAGAAAGTTCATTTAAATGTTTTCAAAGTGACATAAACCAACCCTCTAGACATCGACTTACAGTAATACTCTGCTAAGTTTGTGTCTTCTGTACTTTCTTAATTAAAACATTTTTAATTTGAAAGTTTTTATAAAACATACTTTAAAATGTATACAATAATGCCTAAAAGCGAATATATTATTATTATTCTCTTTTTAGATATGTGTCAAGATTAGATCATTTTTAAATTCCAATCATATTTGTTGTGTCAGTTAGCCGTTTATAATACAAGCTATAGGCATGTGCGAAACTCTAGAAAACTCTGGTTTTCGAAATAATAACGAAGTGATTTCTTGGTTAATAAATATAACAAAGGACAGGGTATTAATAAAAAGCTTTACCACTTCAAACACACATATTAAACCTTAATTTTTACACTTATTGTATAAAAATATAGGCAAATTTTAAAAATTTGGTGCAAGACTTTTACCTAATTTCCACATGCTTACCAAATCTACATTCCATTTCAACTCAAACATAAAGTAACATTTGCTCATCAATTTCAGTATACTCGGCCCTGATTTTGTTTTAGTTATCATATGGTGTTTACCTTAAAAAACATATAACATGGGTTTGGGGTTTCTACATAACGGTCAATCCAACGTTTTTGGGAATTCTTTATCCAAAGAAACCCGAACGAAATCACTCTAATAGCGGGAAGGGGAGAGTAAAAATTGTTGAGATTTCACAATTGGCTGCAACTTCTAGTTGTTTAGGAGTAAAATCCTCCAACATTTTAATGTAAATGTTACTATTGTTTGTTTTCTTATAAAAAAGGGACAATTCTTCTGTAAGAAATCCCACACAAAATATTAAATGTTTTACTACCCCTATTGTGCTTTTAATTGTAATGTGGGCTACTGAGATCAAGATGCTCTCAGGAACACAAACAGGACATGAAAGCAATTTGAGGACTTAAAATAAGCTTTAGTGGCATGTAACTTTAAATATGTTATTTAAGTTTAGGTTTAGACTGATGGAAAAATAAGCAATAAAAATAGTACAATACCAGTACTGGATATAAATAGAATGAAGTCATATATGAGGAGATCGAACTCCTAATTATTTTAAAAGAAGAGGTAAAGTACAATACGTATGAGAGTCCGTTTAATTTGCAGAAACTTGGGACAAAAATATATATCAAAACTATATGTATGTATAAAATTTTATTTTTAATATATATAAAATTAAAATATAACATAATAAATATATATGTGTGTGTATGTTTGTATGTTATATATATATATATATATATATATATATATATATATATATATATACACGTATATATATGTATATAAATATTAAAATAATATTTGTATTTTAATAATAGTTTAAATTGTATCGCACAGAATTTATTATACAATATATAAATTCAGCAACGGGTTGGAAAGAGGTCCATTAAATGAGGAAAAATCTTATTTGATTACATACAGAGAAACCCGTGGGTTTAGTAAATACATCTATGTGTAACTCAAACTTCTGCTAGCTACACATCAGAAACTAGAGTTTGTGTTTAAACCGTTGTGTAAACTTGTACAAACCTGTAATTGTGTTTATTTAAATGTGTAAATAGTAAATGTAGATATTATGTATCTTTCACAGAAGTAACCTTTCTTGCTTTTTTAAAAGCACATTCCTACAAATTTGGTTCAAATGCGATCAATTCTGCAATTATTAATTTCATCACTCACAAATCCCAAAATGATTTCTTATAACAAAAAACTAACGATTTATGTTTTGTGGAATTCAATATTACCCTTAGAAAAAGTTTTTTTTTTTTCAAATGTTTTGTATTTCCTTAAGTAAAAAACAACGTCCAAATGTTGTCACTTTCCTAATCTAATTCAACAACTTTATTTCTAAAGCCTGAGATATTTCCTTTACTTTTAGAGAGGGACTCTATGAAATTTAGATTATTCAACAACTTATGATATTATTCTTTTAAAATATTATGAAGTTTAAATACTTTAAACCCATTATATCTATGATAGCACTGTTCTTCAGTATACACGAAACTTGAACATTTAAAATGCAAAACAGAGCTGAATATCACTTATAAAAACATCCAAGTCCATTCAATATCTGGATGAACAATCAGTTCTGTTTACAGACACTCCGGCACGAGACTGTCAGGTGAAGTTGAACAAGTCTCAAACAAACCTCCTTCACTGGATCTCTGGATGAACCAACAGTTCTCGTATTATCGCTTCGGCCTTCACGCACTTATTGTTCTTTGTTATTATAGTGAAGTTTAAATAATTTAAACTCATTATATCTATGCTAACACTGTTAGCTTCAGTATACACGAAACACGAAAAGTTATAGCGCAAGACAGAGATGAATAGCACTTACGCAAACATCCAAGTCCATTCAATATCTGGATGAACAATCATTTCTCTTTACAGACACTCCGGGTCGAGACTGTCAGGTGCAGCTGTACACGTTTCAAACAATCCTCCTTCACTTGATATCTGAATGAACCCAAGGTTATATTTTTTGAGAATATGAATCAGTTCCAAATCTCTTCATGTCCTCCAAATCACAAGATTGTCCTCACCAATGTAAATACACAAAAATTGTATAAAATGTTAGATTAAGCAATGTTTAGTCAAGATAGGTCACAGTTTCTAAAACTCAAGGTATATATTAAAAATCCACAGTTAGTAATAATACAAATTTATCTGACGTTCTTTTGAGGAAATTTAAGAAATTTAAAGTTATATTTTTGTTTAGCTTTTCGACGTAATTCGAGATTTGTTATTTAATGTAACAAATAATTGACCCATATGTTACGTGGGATTTTGAAATAAATGAGCATTTACAAATTATAATTAAACTCAAAACAATATACAATAATATACCATATAGTTGTGCTGATTCCGTTTTCTGTATAATCTACACCAATCGACTCCCAAGTTTTGGCTTTATCCAGATCATCATCTTCTTCGGAGTAGTTTGTTTACATTTTAAGGAGTTGTCGATAATCGCTTGGTATCTTCTTCCATCTCAAGTTATAAACAGAGCTTTGAAACTGTGTTCACATGCATGTAATAAATGGGTCCGAATATGTAAATTGGTTATGGGTTACATCTTTACGTGTAAAAAGGCGTGAACGCTTTAATAATAACGAACGACTAATACAAACTAATTTACAGGTTTAATAATATAATAATTGCTTTTAGGTCTAATATGTTCATAGATTGAAGTCCTTGCTCCAAATAGGCGGTGAGCAGAATAGCATTATAGTTCGATACTACGGTGAGTATAACACTCGCATTCTAAAGATCACAATGAATCAATGTCGGAAGGTTATCTATCTATGAAGGAGCCCCCATTCCTAGTAGCACTCGGTCGATTGATACCATAAACCATGATATAAATGGCTAAATTTTAAATAAGGTCACGGAATAAACAGTGTTGTCGTCAGAGTTCAAAGAAATTGCGTTAAATGCAGCAGTATAAGTTCGAACCCATACATACTAGTTAAATAATGAGCGAAGTTTATAAAAGAAGGTCAGTATATTAATATATTAAGATCTATACAATGTCACAACAACAGGATGTAAGGTGAGCAATACCACAGTAGATACCATACAAACAAATACTTCAAGAACCACCAAAGTCCTAGCAAAACCTTAAATTATTTTATCATGATCCCGTTAACTTTCACCTAAACAAGACTCCGGTAATTTAAGAAGGGCCGATTGTGCTTAAATTTTACTCATTGTATTGTATTATTAGAGTTTCTGGTTATATGCGTATTTGTATTTCCAAAATATCCCCACTAAAATTTTAATGAATTGACTTAAGTTTGCATATCCAAACTGTCCATGAACAGATACGAACACCAAATTTATTAGTTCCTGATCGTTTACTCCTGCAATATATAAAATCCAAGTTTTTAGTATCTCGTCCACCAAGAACTACAAACGAAACGAAGAAGCCGTCAAGCAATTCATATTAGAACTAAAATTTAGAGTTGACCTTTTGCAATAGACTTTATTTAAGCACCATTTCAAATAAATAAAAATCTTTAGGTAGTACAGAAACTTCTAGTAGTGTAAAATTCATTTCAGTAATTTATCAATTACAAAAAAAACCTTAATATTTGGTAGTGCTTCCAAATGTTCTTGTTTCACCACCAGTGAAGTTGTATAATATATTCATGTATAAATCAGAAATAATTATTTTTGAAATTAATTCCAAATCGTTGGTAATTAAAAGACCAACAGTCGCTGAATTTCCGAACAGAAAGTACTCTAAAAACTTTTCATAATATCCATCCTGTCAATTTCGGGTTATTCTTACGGCACAGTGTAATGAATTCAAATTGTATTAAATGAAACGGAACGTCGAACGCCTTGTAATTCCGCCGGCAAATAGCATCGCCTGGCGGTAACAATAGCTATCACTGAATCTTATTTACATTTGATAAATTCATCTTATCATCCTACAGTTTTATTTTCTAGTTTTATCCTACTGGTACAAGACACTACGTCATGCAAGATGCAAAGTCTTCAGCCAGTGTACATTATTTACCTAATCCATATTTCCATGGATACATGATTTCGAGGGTCTAGATTAACTAGGACTACCTTTTCTTGATTCACAACAATTAAGTTTTATTTTCTAGTTTTATCCTACTGGCACAAGACACTACGCCATGCAAGATACAAACTCTTGAACTAGTATACATTATGTTACATAACCCATATTTACAAGGATACAGGATTTCGAGGTCAAGATTGACTGGGAGTACCTTTTCATGATTAAGTACCAATGTATTCACAACGATTAAGGTTTATTCTGTAGTTTTATCCTACTACTACTTGACACTACCTGATGCAAGCTACATAATTTCACAATTAAACTCGTAACGTTCAAACAATGCTACTTAAATTTAATGAAAAGATAACAAAAATTTCATTATCTGAGTACCTTGAACTAGTTTGCATTATGTTATATCATCCATATTTCCAAGAGTCTGGATTTATAAGGATACAGGATTCCAGGGGTTCAGATTGACTTGGATAACCTTTAATTAATAACTACCAATATATTCAACACGATTCAGTTGTTCCACTACCACCGATATTGCTGGTATGCCGTCTACTTTTGCTCGTACTTTTTGTTTTCTCTTGCAATCTTTTCAATAGCTAATATGCAGTGCGCTCCTGTATTATCGTATCGCAAACCCATAAACAGTGCGATGATCAGTATGAAGACACTCGGGTTTGTAGAACAACTACAAACCTTTCGTCTCCTACCAGATAGTAAGTACATTATGCTAGCTATAAATTCTTGTACTAAACTTGGGAGTGCCGATGGCCGAGTGGTCTAAGAAGTTGGACTTTGAGTCTGGGTTAGAGATAGCGCAGGTTCAAATCCTGTCTGTGACCGTTGCACTTTTTATCAGTACCATCGACCTTGTACTGTATCGACTCTCCCCCTTATTCTGTTTTATAAGATCCTCGCACAGGCCAGTGGCCCATAAGGATGGACAGAATAAGGCTTAAAAGGGGATCGGTCACTCCTAAAAAAAAAACTTCAATAATTTTACCCAATCCAGATTTCCAAGAGTCTGGATTTGTATGTATCCAGGAGTGTCCAGATTAAACCTGAAGGACTTTTCCGTTTACTTAATTCACTACGAATCTACTTTCAACCTTTAGGTTAATCCGCTACCCCACGATGTTGCTAGCGGATGCCTTGTGCCTTGCCAATTTATTGTTTTCTTGTAATCTATTCAGTAACTGAAGAGCACCTAGATTATCTACGGGTTTACAAGGAAACTTCACAGGATTATTAGAGGATGTGTACGAAGGGTAGGGCTTTGCATTTCTTATAGACACAGTAAATTTGGCATAATCCGTGGTTGTACAACATTTTATTTGTTTTCGTCACAAGAATTAGAATTTGCTAGTATGACGTAATTTACAAATTTTGAAAAAAATTTAACAATAAAATTTTGTAAAACTAATCTTGCATGCTTAATAATTGGTATCTGTTTACAACACAAAAACGATTTAAACAAAACATTAAGGTAAAATTGGCATACAACAGACAATCCATCCAAGAAATTGAATAAAAATTGTTTACAAATGACAACAATGAATAAGTTATTTAATCTATTAGTTACAACGATTAGCTGATCATTAATTAATGTTAAACAGCATTATTAACTTGATTACTTGATTAGTGTGTTTAACTGAGTGATGGCGCTCAGTAAACCCTTACTAGTCCGTTAATATTTATTTAGCGAAACACACTTTTTAGATTTATAGTGATATTTAAATGAGATAATTACTTAATCCCTTAAGTATTTCCTAGGTTTACAATTTATATTGTTGTATATTGAATAGTTTTATATCAGTACCGTATTTTAATTTTTAGAACAATAGTAAAAATGTGTTTTATTAATTTGAAGAATAATATTTTCTACCATTTCGTGTACTATTGAAGGATTCTACAGACAACGTAAAGTGCTCCTTTGATCCAAATACCACACACGAGTAGTAAGGACAGCACAGTACATTACGGTTGATGGCACACTTCGAAATACTGGTGATCAAAAGCTGGTAGATGAAAGTATAGTCCTTTCAGAAGCCCCAATCAAGTACATGACCATCAAGAGAGGTATAAAATATGAAGAGAGTGGTCCTCCTTTATACAATGTAAATTGGTAGAAACGGATTCTCTTCATTAGACTTATTACCAAGTGTGGAAGAATTATTTGATAAGCCATACTTGTCAAATATTAAATTATTAATATAAATGTCTTAACAATTTTCTAGTTTTTGTTTAGCTCTGGTAAAACTTATTTTCCAATTAGATTACAATCTTAAACTAGAACGATTACACTTTCCCCCGTGTTAATTAAGAGGCTAACGCTCAATGATTTCTTAATTATCGATTGCTCTTTCACTTTAGAAAACAATATCTAACACGACTCCCAATTATTTATACCTGTATATATTAATACCTCCTCTTACCTGACAAAGACGTTGGATTGCAACCCTCGAAACGTTGTGTTACACCTTTTTGAAATGAAATGATGGCAAATATCAGAAATTCTGTTATCCTTTCAAATCTTCCATTGTCAATAACAAACTTTTAACACAGAGACGATTCCCATGTAAAGACACTATTTTTGACTAAAACTTAATTAACTGGATGTGCTGTATACAAATAATAAAAAATTTTAATATCCGAAATAGAGCGTTGGTATAAGAATAAAAGCACTTGAAAGTTAACTTTAGTTTTGTAATTTTAACGTGTAGATTTAAGTAACGGTAACAGAAGTATTGTTTGACAATTGCCTTTATAAATGTAAACAAAAAATACACTAGGTTTCGACCTATTTAGTCTGATCTCTTTTTCATGTTAAAAAGATTACTAAATTATATCAATGAGTTATGACACGTTAAGTCGTAAAACCCACTGTTAGTCGACACCTTCAGCACTATCTAATAATAATAAATAATTATGGCTTATTGCAGTTCGAAGCCCGTATATTACTAAAATTTCATATTTATTTTATTAAAGTCAATCCTAATCTAACCATTCGTACTCTTGTGAAACTTGTTGACAACGAAGCAGGTTTTTATGCTAATACAAACCGTTCATAAATAGAATCTGACTTAATGTTTATTATTATAGAAAATACAAGGTTTTTGTAATATCACTATGTAATTGTCAGAAAAAATGTAAACATTACGACTCTGAGTTCTACTATAATTTATAGGTGTAAGACAGTTTAATTTTAAACAAAGAAAGTGGCACTAAAGCAACATCGTTCTTTAAGCATGGTAAATACGTATGAATAACTAATTATATGCCCTGTTGACAATAACGTGCCAGGTTTGCTTAGAGGCCCACACCTCATTGAGCTGGAAACAATGCCTTACAATGACAATACACTCATTGTGTGCTCTTGTATCAATTACCAACTTATAATTACTTCTAGGCAATAAAGGAGGTGTGGTAAGTTTCAGAGTTCCGTAAAGATCTTAAATAACATTTTATAATCAAAATGTATTATATAATAAACTATTTAGATAAATCGTCAAACATATATAATTACATGTAGAAAGTGAACCACTTGAGTAATTGCAACTTGGATTAGTTAGTATGTTTTAGGTTTAATTTGAAGGAATTCAATTTTAATTAGTTAGTTAGAATTAATTTGCTAGACTGAAAAGATTTATTTTTATTGGTTGAGCATTAGCAAAGCCTATCATTCGTGGTGCTGAAAAAAATGTCTGCCTTTTTTTTCTATATCTGTCTAATTTTCCGCACTATATCTTGAAAACGAACCGTATTACAGAATATATATTTTGAATGTAGCCTATTTTATAACATATTAGACACGCTGAGTGCGATGATGGTGCATGTCACACCATGGTATTAGGGGGAGCGTTAGCTAGTATTATATTGGTCTTTTGGGTAAGCATGATGGCAACAAGAAAGTCTCATAACAAATAAAATTTTAAAGAAAGATATTCATTAATTATTCAAACATGTGACACCTTAACACATTTAGCCAACTATCCCATAAAACTTGATTTTATGTGATTTAGTGTGTATATTTTTATTATTTAAACACTGATATGAAACACAATTTAATGAACAAAAGCCTGAATGTATCATGTGGCAAGATATGTGGAGAAAGATTTTATACGTAGATTTGATATTTTGTATGAAATTTCGTCTTTACAAGGATTACTTATTATTTTCTTGTCAAGCCCTTTTGTGTATTTTTATCTACTTGTCTACCTGTCTCCAAAATATCTGAAATATTTGAAACTTTGCATGCAACCACAGCGAAGTCAGCTTTGACACTCTTTAGGCAAATCCGAAATCATAAATAATTATAAATGAAAAGTATACCACTGTTGATTACCAATGTTGATTGTGTAAACCCAAACAATTTCCGGACAATAAAAATCCATAATAATTATTAATTTCTGCTGTTTTAAATCTTTTATCCCGAATATATTTTTAAGTATTCATTAAAATACAAAGTTTAGAAAAGTAATCTTATTTCATCGATTAGCGATAAAGTTGAGAAGTAGGTCATATTGCTGAAAACCTTGAAGGCCAACAAGTAAGTCAAAGTTAAAGCTAACTTACGTGCACCAAGACACTGTAATTAAATGAATATAGTTCAGATAGTTCATAGTTTTTACACTGACAAATTTCATGATTGAAATCCTTGTGATCTAAGAATTCGTTTTGCGAAGGTCTTCTTTGTTGTTACTTGAAGATGGAACTGTGCTTTGTAAAGTTTCTTGTTCCACTTGTACAATGTCCTTTACTATCTTGTCCTTTCTGGAATATTGCGCTATTGCTAAACAAGTTATTTTAAAATTTTTCTTGCAAATCAAACCTAGGCTTGTTTTAAGGATTTTCATCCAATGAGTCCCAAGTTTTGCGTTGAGTAATTTAGAATCCACTGAATAAAACACGAAGAACTGATTGCGCAATACAAGCACCCAAAAAGGTCTAGAAGGCCCTGTCTGATTACACTGTTGATGTCATCGTAAGTGATTTGTATACATCAACATAAATACGTAAACAGTCGCTAAAATAGTTAAAAAAGCTGATTTAGTGGGAAAGGGTACTTATGTTCGCACTGTTAGCGTACTTTTGGACTTTAAGCGTACTGTTTTGGAGATTACAGAAACTATACTCGTCTTCGGCTCGCTGGGGGCTACGCCCCCAGGCCCCCATTTCGGTATTGGCCAACTTCGGGGATAAGCGGAATACGGGGGCAGGAGCGATTTGGTTGGTCCGGTAAAATTTACGTGAAAATTGAGATTTCGGGTCCGATAGCGGTCAAACCGTTACTAATAATGTTTACGCATCACGTGTGCAAGTTGGGAGATTTATCGGTACATATATTTCTGTCAAATTAGTTGCAAGTAACTTTTAACTCATAAAAATGTTGTTTGCCCGTTAGTATGTCATGTAATGTAATCACGACGTATCCAGTCTCGCCACGGGGAGGCCGGCAAACACTGAGACCATATATTATTAACAAAATTACAGCAATCGTTGGTTAATGATGTTCACTCATATCGTGTACAAATTTAGTTGTTTATATACTTGTGTCAAATGATTTGGTAATAACTTATTGAATATTGTTTACACATCACGTGTGCAAGTTGGGAGATTTAGCGGTACGTATATTTGTGTCAAATTAGTTAATTAATAACTTATAGTTGATAAAACTTGTTTGTCCGTTAGTTTGTCAATGCTTTAAATGCAATCATGACGTATCCAGTCTCGCCACGGCGAAGCCTTCAAACACGGAGACAATATATTATTAACGGAATTACAGTTATCGTCGTTATTCAATGATGTTCTTTCATATCGTTTATAAATTTGCATATTAAGTTCTGTGTATACTTGTGTCAAATGATTAGGTAATAACTTATTGGTGTTGAAACTTTTGTTTGCCCGTTAGTTTGTGAAAGCTTTAACTGTGTTCTTTCTCGTGGGAAACACATTATCAAACAATATTTAGTGTATAGTGTGGTCTACAATAAAGTTAAAATAATATTTTGCTGTATCTCCCTTGGGTAGGCCGTGAAACGCAATTACGTGCGATATTATTTTAATTTTTACGTGAAAATTGAGACTTCGGGTCCGATAATAATAATAATAATAATAAATTATTTATTGCGTAGAACATAAAAACAATGTTATAGCAATCGTCACGTATATCGAGCTAAATTTCCCACTCGTTCTACCATCGAAGTCCCTTCCATATATACAATTTTTGCGTTCACTCTCTCTCACTCATTCGAATTGATCCACCACTTCCCCGGTCAGTCAGCCAATTGAGAGGTCTCCCAATTGTGTGCCATAAACTCGTCTATACTGTAGAACGCATGTGTAATCAATGTTGTTTTTAGACGAGCTTTGAATGCCTTCAGCATGGGGACACATTTAATCGAGTTCGGCAAGTTGTTGACAATTCAAACTCCTGCCTGAGAAGGCAAACGCTCGTGAACTACCGTCCTGTGTCTTCCAGTTCGGTAGTCATCCCTGCCTCTAGTTGCATAAGAGTGTAAATCACTACCTCTTGTGTGTTCGCATTTGGATTTGAAAAAAGACACGTTTCCAAGACGTAGAGGCAAGGTAATGTCAACAATTTTAGATTTTTGAAAGCTGGCCTGCACGACTCTCTCCATTGCATTTTTGCAATTGTTCGAACTGCTTTTTTTTTGAAGGATGAAAATTCTGGAAAAGTTTGCGGTTGTGCAACCTCCCCACAATGCCAATCCGTAAGAAAGGTGTGGGTAGATCAGTCCATAATATGCCGTCATCAGTACCTGCGTTGGGCAGTATTCGGACAGTTTCCTCAAGACATAAATGCCTGAGGATAACTTTGAACAAACATAGTCTACATGACAATCCCAAGTCAAACCTCGATCTAGGTGTATTCCAAGGAATTTCATTGAGTACACTTCAGTGATTTCAGATTCGTCTAACATGACTGTAGGACTACAATCTGAATCTGTTTGTCGCAAACTAAATTGAATGAATTTTGATTTCAAAGGATTTGTTTTTAGATTGAGCTCATTGAAATGTTGAACTGCACTGTTGAGCTCAATGAACGTAATTTTTTTCAAGTTCTTCTTGTGATTTTGAGTTGAGACAGAGAGTCGTGTCATCTGTGTACTGGACGAGTCGCCCTTGTTGTACCGATGAACCAACATCATTTACGTAGATCAAGAAAGAGTAAAGGGCTAAGTATGGAGCCCTGAGGAACACCATAGCTCAGACCCTCCTCTCCGATTTGACGCCTGAAATGCCTACAAATTGTGTTCGATCACTGAGATACGATTTGAAGCCACTTGAGCGACACTCCTCGCATCCCGTAATACTCCAGTTGCGAATGAGGATTTGATGGTCGACACAGTCAAACGCTTTTGATAAGTCAAGGAAAATTACTCAAAGTATCTCCTCGACCTTCAATTCCCTCTACTATCGCATCGACTAGACGCACGACTGCGTCTACCGTCGATCTACCACTTCGGAATCTGAACTGGTTTACAGACAGCAGATGGTGTTTTGTCCAGAAAATTCACATAACGGGAAAGAAAGAGCTTCTCAAAGATTTTTTCTGAAGACCGGCAATATCGATATGGGGCGGTAATTTTGAGTTGAAAGAGGGTCACCCTTCTTAAAAATTGGAGTGACTTTAGCGATTTTGAGAGAGGAAGGGAAAACGCTCCCGAGTGAAAAGAGAGGTTGATAAGGTGTTCGAGCGGGGCCCAATAAATGTTTAGAGCATTGCTTTAGGAGCCACGTTGACACATTAATTTGAGTCATTAGACCCGTTTTGATGGGAAGCCTCGTATCACTCTAGCAATTTCCTCCTCTGATACCGGGACCAGAGCCAATGAACCTATTGGACTCGGCACTGACATGTGAACCGGCTGGCTATATGGAGGAGGACGATGTCCTAGTTCAGCTCCAACCGAGGAAAAGAATTTATTGAACTCCTCAGCTACCCTTAAAGGATCATTGATTGAGTTTATCTTTGATCTGTAGTTCAATCGGTTTATCAATTAATACATTTTTATTGTTGATGAAGGGCCCATGCAGTTTTTGATACGTTTTTCGAAGTGAGCAACGCTTTGTTTACATCATAGGCTTTCGCAGCTTTGATGACTTTTCTATAAATTTGTTTGTACTTTTGAAAAAAATCTTTTGAACTCTTCGTTAACTGTGTGCTTGTTTATTTCCGAGAAAAATAAAAATTTTTTCTCTAGAAACCAGGATACCTTTGGTAATCCATGTGCACTTTCGTTTCTTAGGTCTTTGTTTGGTTTTCCTTAGAGGACAGCTCACGTCTAGATGAAAATTGAATGTTTGTTCAAATTTTTGAAAATTGCAACTCAAGAGGATCCCTAGAATTCAGAAAGTTCCAACTTTCTTTTGCCACCTGAAAGTTGAGCAATGCTATGTTTGTGGGCCTTGTAATCTCTGAATGTTTTCACTGAGATGGGACCCCTTGGTGCCATCGTGACCATTGATGATGGCCTTTTGGCCATAGTGGTCTGAAATGGCTGTGTCGACCACCAAGACTCAACGTCTGTCAAATCTGTGATGACGTTGTCAATCGCGGTCGCTGAGTTTGGCCGTCACTCTTGTTGGAGAGTTAACCGACCAGTTCAGGCCAAACGACCCCAGCAAGTCAGCTAATCTCCTTGTCATGGGGACTATCGACATCTAATGACGTCAATGTTGAAGTCTCCCATGACTATGACCGCGAGTTTTTTTATTTGCAACGTCAGGTTTGATTTGATCGGAATTTTGAAAAAAGCAATTCCTCGTTTCCGTTGGGAGACCTATATAGACCAATCACATCAATATGAGAGTGTTGGTGGTTTGAGTTTTATACCTGTATGTTCACAATGTTTGTCTGTAGGTTTGAAAAGAGTGAGAGGGGTAAAGGAAGGAGAGCTCATTTTTCAGAAATATTGCTACCACCTCCTCCTTTGAAGGAGTTGCGGCAGTAAAAATTTGCCAATTGGTAATTTGGAATTTTAAAGTGTTCGATATTGTTGTTATTAAAACCGTGTTCGGTCACAACTAACAAGTCTGGATTTAGCTCCTCGCACATGAGAGTAAGCTCATCCACTTATTCGTAGCCATTTGTGCATTTTGATGCACAAATGACACTGTTTTAGAAATGTGTTTCTTTAAATTGGAATTTTTTATTTTATTTTTGTCAGTCAAATTTGTATGGGGATCAGAGGTGGAGCTTCTACTAAAAAAGACTGAGTGCTGGTTGTTTTTTCTGCAATTGAATTGGGCTTAGATGTCCCAGCGACAACTTCAGCAAAGGTGATATGCGGCAGAGTGAGAGGAGCGGACGTTGATGGAGACGACGGTGAAAACGCTGTCCCCAAAAGTGTCAGAGAAGGCGTTGGAGATGAGGGTAATGGAGGGGACGGTCGGTACCGGTGGTGGTGCTACCGGAGAACCGCTCTGCTGGTGCACGGTTGAGGCGTAGGAGCGATAGCTGACAGTCTGCTATCTGTGCAAACGGGGCGAGTTTTTGGGCGTAGTCAAGCACCTCACCTCGGCCAGCAGTCTCTTGCCACGCATCGACAGGTGTAGACCATGTCTCGTGAAATACTTCCGGCTAATGGTGTCAAGACGAAGCACTTGGATATCGTGTCTTGCAGCCAGTTTCTTCAATGAAAGCATTCACGAGCATGGTCTCGTCATGGATGGGATTGTCAGGATCTTGCAGGTCGTGGCGATGTGGCATAGTGGCGACTACTAGTTGAGTGTCGGCCGGTCTGTGGTGATGTACTGCTCCAGATGCTGGTAGATCGTGTGCTGGGCGCCGGTAGCCAGGTCGTTTGTTCCGGCAATCAGCACCTCGCAATGAAGCCTAGGTCCAGGTGGAGACGCGGGCTGGTCCAGGCCGACAGTGCTCGCAGGTGGAGGTGTGAGCTGAGGCAGGCTGACAATGTCTAGTAGGCGGGCGCCGGGTTTGCAAACACCGGTGATCGAAGTAGAGGAGTCGACCAGTCCTCTTGTAAGACCTGCGATGTGCCGAGTGTGACTATCGCCCCCTTATTAAAATAGATTGCAGGTTGAGAGTATGTTTTGCGAGCGGCAGCCCGGTGCTTTTGAGCCTTATACTTTTTTATTTTGTCTGCTGTTTGATGTCAAGTTTTAGTCGGTGTTTTTTGTATTTTTCGTTTGCAATAATTCAAATTTATTTTGAGTTGTTTACTGGAGGAGATGTATCTGAATTGCTGCGAATCACAGTCAATGGTTGGCGAGACTGTTCAGCACACTTGCAGGACTTTAGTTGGAGCTTTAAACAATGGTTTTCTGCTTCCAAAACTTCCACTATTCCTCTTAAACTACGCACCGATTCTTCCAATTCCATCCACGCTGCCCGCTGGTCTGTTAGGTCACACTGCGCAGACACGTCTGTGTATGTACGTGTTGCAATAGGTTCAGACGAGCTTTCGTTCACGGAAGATCACACTGTATACTGCAGTCTTGAGTCGCTGGCCTATTTTCCTTATTATCGGAGATTGATGCGTCTGATACAAAGATTTGGTCAGTAAATTTTAGCAAGCGCATATCCGACTCGATGGCGTGGTCTAGAAGACCCCGCATTTCGTTATTTAAACGAGTTTATTTCATTTTTAATGTTGAGATTTCTCCACGATGAAGTCCTTGTGCTTTTGTGTGATGAAGTGGCTGGAGTATTGCTGGAATGGAGTGGCGAAGTGGCTGCGGGAGCAGGCGGAATATCAGTCGAGGATGCGGACTCAGGTGTACTGGAAGATGTGGTCGTAAAAGGTGAAGATCCCGCAGGTCTTGGAGTCGTGACGAGGGGAAGACGTCTCTGTGGAGGTGAAGATGGTGTCAGGACCCTCATGGTTATTGGGTGTGGTCCACTATGATCTTATTAGCGGTGTAAATGATAGTTTTTTTTATTATCAGTCCTAACATTCGCTTTACAGTTCCTTCCCAAACAGCGCCAGACGATGTCTCCACATTTAACCACGTAACGCTCCCGGTATTTATTCTGATTATATAATATCAAGTCTTTGCCATTTTTTACTGTTTCTAAAACAAAAGACATAATGTTCTTTGGGACCATGTACAGTTACTCGACCAAAACTAGCAAATGTGTCAAAGACAAAAGACCAGTAAAATAAATAGGCTAATTAACAATTCACAGGAAAACAAATAATAAATAAACGAGCAGACAATAAATAAACGAGCAGACAATAAATAAACGACATAAAATAAATAAAACACCTGATAATATATAAATAGACGAGCAGACAATAAATAAACTATGCACATAAAATAAATAAAATAGATTTTTTTTTCACAGGCAGTGTAAAGATTTTAATAAAAAGTATATTGTTGACTAGAGTTCGAATAAAAAGTTGACGGTTAGAAGTGGATCCGATCCGGCGATCTCCAGGTCAGTGGGTAGAAGCGTTATCTATTGAGCCACGCCGGATGATAAGAACGGCGTTAGATATTTGTACAAGTAGTGCGGCTCTTGAAGTTTTGATAAACAAGGCAGGTGAGTAGAACGGTTTATTCATGTATAATCTAACCATAAATTCAAGTAGGTCGAAGGAGCCGTCTTTACTCACGTTCTAGGTCGAATTAAGCCAAGTTAACTTTTTTAAAACACAATTTAGTCAATTCAATAAGTCAGTTCACTGTTAAAATAAATGTCTATAGATAAAATCCGGCCTAAAAACTACATTTAATTCAGGAGCGTACCGTCGCACGTTAACATGTGTAGGACCAGGCATACCAACCTCATAGCAGTCAAAACCGTTGCTAATAATGTTTACGCATCACGTGTGCAAGTTGGGAGATTTAGCGGTACATATGCTTGTGTCAAATTAGTTGCTAGTAACTTTTTAGTTGATAAAACTGTTCTTTGCCTGTTAGTTTGTCAATGCTCAAATACGAAGACCAAATAAATAAATAAGAATAAATAGCAATTTGAGGCAAAAATTTTGTTTTTGCACCGTGGTTGTCCAATGCTTCTTACAATAGTGTATAGGCCGGTCTCAATACAGAGAGTCCGGATAATACTTCAAAATATTTATTATTCGGCGATTAAAGTTGATACCTCTTAGTGGAACAATTTCGTTTGCAATTAGAAATATTTACTGGTCTGTAATTGTGTATTGATTGGTATTAAAAGTTATTATACTTTTGATTGCGTGTTAGTTCTCCAATGGTTTCAATTTTTTCGTGGTTTATATTCTGTCTCATTGAGACCATATCAGCAGCTTAGAAAACTTTGAAACACCAAAAGTGAATGTTAAAAATTCTGTAATATCTTTATAGATACCATCAGAAGATTACCATAATCTTTGCTTCTTTCAATGTGTGGAGAAGGCCTTGTGACAGATCATACCAATAATCACTACCTACAGTTGTAACATATTAACGTAACTAGGTCTTTGTAACATAAGATATATATTGTCAGCCTTAGAGCTATGACAATTTTAAAGTTGTACTGTGGTATTCATGAAGCATTCGTCATTTTTAAGTCAATAGTATACAATGTACGAAAGACAAATAAAAATTCTACACAAGATATAGGACATGGTACTATCAACCCACGAGCCCTGTGAATCCAGGCTTAAGCTATTCAATACTGTCGTAGGTTTCTGCTACATGACGTCACGTCTCGCCGTATAAAAATACTTATTAGTTTTAATCCTGGCAAATCGATAACTATACATGCCTAAATTTATTTTACAATAAAATGAAATCTACCGTTTACATATCTACATTTTGTAAAAATATATTACATTTTCTATAAGTCTACCCATTTTTGAAACCTTTCAGAAATATTTTACTCGGTCAATTGGTAGAGCTCAATATTGCTTAGTATTTGTATATGAAAGTGAAATAGTTTTTTCAAGCGCTCTCTGTACACTTTACTGTGTATTAAATTTCAGAATAACAAAATATCAGTAATGCTGCCTTTCACGCTGTTGCTATGCTAACTTATTTCCTATTACTATATCAAGGATGTGTGGAGGTGAATTGATTTTAGAATAACTATAAATAAGTAAATAATAAGATTGCAACAGTTAATTAACCAGCGGAATCTATACTACAAAATGGTGAAATGTTTTGTTTAAGATGAACTTATCCTTTTAATATTTTAATCGTTAATGAAAGTACAAAATATTGTGCTTTCTCCGTTTCAAAGTAAAGTTAAAACGGAAATCATGCTTTCTGTTCCGTTCCGAAGTCATAAAATATTCAAAGTATGCAAATCCTTTCAGTGTTGAGGGGACGCTTCGCGGGAGGGTGGGAAACTTACGTTATACGCCAGGAACACTTTGTAAAAGTATTTCGTAACTTTCAACTCTTCAAATATATATTCTTGCTTAACCGATTCAAAGATTAGTGCAATAAAATAATATAGCGTTTACATTAAAACATTCTATACTATAAATGTGAAATATTTTGTACTAAATATACGTATAAATTATGCAAAACTGTTATCATAGTTTTATATGTAAAATTCTGGGCTGTTTATTCCGTGAATGTTATTTACTGTCTATCGAACACTGGTTGATCTATACCGGGTGTCCCAAAGTATCAACCTCCATCTCCCCAGCATATTTTTTGATCTGTTGAGAATATTCACACCTTCTTTGAGAATAGTTATCGCATCATCTAAGGACGTCTCATGTTGTATAATGTCAGTGGAGGGAGGATAGAGCTATAAAATGTTAAATGGGATGAAGTAACTTTATTTTCGTCTTGTTGGTTTTGTCTCAAAGCCTTTCATTTACTTGAGTTACTGCCGCCCACCATTTTATTACGGGGTTGCGTATTCAATTTTAAATCTTGTACAAATCTCCTCAGGTAACGTTTTACATCCCCAAAAGAGATTTTAAAATGTTTAATTACTCAAAATTTAAAGTTGTGTAAGACTTTTGAGACACCGAGAATATTAAGCTTGTCTTAAAATAGTTGAAAAACATTATAAAATGAAACTAACTAAAGGAAACAAGATAATTCATACGTCAGTTCTATGGCCGTTATAAATAATTTGCTTCTTACACAATCCTAAGTTGATTTATGATCTTCTGTACAAATATGCTTAAGCAAAGAAACCAAGCTTTGTCATCCCGAGGAGACAAAGCAAGTAGACATTTTCTCTTGTGTGCTCAGCGCTGTCACAGTTTCCATGTTCTATGTCACCCACCGTCCTTCCTTTATTGTTGTTTTAAACTAATTTACACCTTAAAGGAGTTTACATATGTATTCACCTATTTCCGAAAATTATTAACCGTACATTAAAGCTAAGAAACAGAACCGTTTTTAATAGAAATCAAAGTACAATTTCTTACTTAATAGTACAAGTAAATTACTATAGTATATATTTGTATATATTACGTACACTACTGACATTTTGATACTAAACCATCATAAACATTCTTCCATACTCATCACATTCTTCAGTGCCAATATATATATATATATATATATATATATATATATATATATATATATATATATATATAGTTTCTTTCTATGTTCGGTCCTACCCTACTTTTAGCACAGATAGTACATTTGTACAGGATACTGTTCAAAGTACCATGAACAAATTTATTTGATTTAACTAAAAATATCTGCCTAATATTCCTAAAACATTGAACATTTTTTTAAACACTGTTAATGAAAAATGCAAAGAAAAAAACAGTAAAAAATCTTGCTATGTAAAATTACTGAAATAATATTACAGAAGAATACCTCCTAACAACGGTAACAATTTAAAACATTCAATTTAAATTCTTTATATTTATCATGAAAATCTGCTAATAAAATGAGCTAACTTTTTTAATTTAAAAATGAGAATAAATTATTTACCACTATATTGACTAAATTTGTTATTAATAAATTAAGCTGGAAAAATCTTAATTGCTATTTCACCTTTTCCATTTAATTTGATCTATTTAATGTTCACCATGAATGTTGTATTTTACAGGGTATATTTTACAGGGTAATATTTTAACGGAATTTATTGCTTAAAGCGTTAAAAGGAGGTAAATCGTAGGAAATTCGGAACTCGAGCGGTAAACGACAACTCGTCGAATACGAGGGGAAAGAAAGTTGGCTGATTGGAGGGTAATCAACTGTAGGGAGCGCCTCACGTCCGGCATATTCCTGTATGCTGCTAGACCCCAATTTTTAAAAATATTAATCGTTATAATTATAAATTTACAATTGTTGATAGTATTTTGATAAGTTATACTAAAACATTATAATAAAACCGTAATAGCTAATATGATTAAAAAAAAATTGTTGTATTTATGATATGATGACGTAATTATATGATATATGATCATGGTATTACGATAAGGCACAATAATACATATTATATATTAAATTAAAATATTTTAGCATTTACAAAATGAAGCTCTTACACTTTTAATTATTTTCTAATATGAGTAAAAAATCTTTAATTTATACATAAAAATCTAAGTAGAGAAGAGGTTAAGAGGTTGTAGCAGTGAAACATGCTAGCTATGGTAGTATTGTCTTAAATTTGGCGTTGACTTTGTTGGTTTGAAAATGAAAAATCTATGAAACACGAAGGAGAATGAGGAATATAAGATTTATTACAATTTGCTGATGTAAACTTGGGTATCTCGACCACTGTATTTACATTAGTCTTTTAAAGCTAGTCTTGACATGGAGGAAGTCTTTAGGATGAAATTAGAAATGGGTCTTAAATATCCTGTATATTATATCCTGTAACTGTATGCAATGCCACATACAGTATCCAGTAAGCCAGTCTTACTAGGCTCCCAGATAACTTACTCATTTAACTGCTTATAAAGTATGGAGAACAGATATTATCGAAATACTTTTTATTGCATTTGTATAAAGCAACTGTTACTTCAATCGAAATATCCTTAACTTGTAAGACAGTTCAGAAAATGTAAAGGAAGTCAAGTGATCAGGGTATTATTTAGTCAGATGCCGTATTATAAAACTCGGATAAAGTATGAAAATACACAAAGTATACAGCTTTAAATGCACTGTCTGCAATATTAGGATAAACGAAATAAAAATCATTAAAGTTAGTCCAAATGTCAATTTAAATTTTAACTGATTTGCTTGTTGTATGTGATTCAGTTGAATTTTGTAGAAATCTTCTTGTCCCTTACAAATTCGTTTTAGGAATCGTCTCCTTTATTGAATAAAGATCGATAATTATCTCTTCTTCGTATTATTTGTAAATACAATTTTTGGATTTATTAGGATATTATTAGGAATTAATCGTTTACTTGGTTGTACTATAGCTGAAAGTTTCGTAAAAAGAATTTTGCTTGTAGCACAGGAAACTGGATGTATACCTTATTGTTTTAGACTCTATATATCAACGTTCTATCAGTAGGATACACAATGTTTCAGTGAAACTCCTTAATAAAAACTTAAAAAAAAAAAACGTATAATCTTGCCGATATAGGTTACATCCATGTAAAAAATAATAGGGATTCTGTGATTCTCGGCAAACAATCTAATATAGAAAGGTCGATTTGTACTATATGTCTATTTACTCAATAATAAATAAACATATTGGAAAAGTAGAAAGATATAAAATAATAAAATAGTATATTGTATGAGACTTGATTTAAAACCGAATCAAACAGTTATCTAATACATCCTGCTTGTATTGTCAAAGAAAGGTAAATCTAACCCTTCCGTATACACACAACTAACTTTGCTTCAGAATACTCAACTTCCTTCTTTGTGAGTTTCATCCGTTTGCTAACAACTTAACTCAAATCAATAATTCAGTAATATTTTTAGAAATACAACATAGATGCTTCGTTTTATTTCAAATATGATGTAGTATTCACGGCTAACTTTATATTATACGTTGCTTGTTTCAGTTAATGGTCTTAAAGAATCAAAAATATGTCTATTTATTAATACATAAAATAATACGTACTAATATATTAGGTAATTTCATCAGCCAGGGAGTTTCACAACTGTATGCAAAGTTATAGAGAGCACTGCAATTCTTTAACGAAAAAAAAATTATAATTTGATGAAAATTATATTCCTGTAATATAATAAATTTGTATAGGTTTTATTGGCAAATGTTTTTGGTAGTATATATATATACTACCAAAAACAACATATATATAAGTATATGCGGTTCTGTGGTATTGTTGCTTGAAAAATCTAAAAACTGATTAATTTTATACTGTATCTGGAAAAATATTTTTTATTAAAAGTATCACCTTTTATTATTTTTCCTTAATATTTTTGATCAGATTGTGTTATTAAGATTATGAACTTTAACCGTCCGCCATCTTGATACGGGCTACGATAATATTTTTTCTTTCTTTGAGACAAGAACTTCAATAGTGCCAAATATGGCTTTTTTATCTCAACTGGTTTCTGAAAAAAAAAATATATATATACAGACACACTTGGTACCTTTTACATCAATTTAAAATATATTCAAATTAAAATTTATTGTATCAATCACTATCAAAAAGATAAATTAATTTATGCTGGCCATCTAGCTAACTAAATTAATTTTCTGTCCTCATTTTTGTCGCATAATCCAAAACATTGAGCAACAACGATACTCTTTTAATAAATATCACTCAGTACTTTGTGTCAAAAATAAAGTAGGGCCAACAACAAAGAACTGAATATTTACGAAACACTTGTTAAGTTACACAAAGAAGAGGCCTGTACAAATTTCTAATTCACTTCATTGCGTGTAACTCACAAAGATAAAGGGGTTAATATAATTTCTTTTTATCAAACAATATTTTTTTGCTACTCCAACATGCAATTATCGGTTGTATTTTCCTAAATAACTGTAACGATTTAGATAATACAACACACGAAACTGAAATATATGCGCTGCCATATCTAAATAACTTGTAATATATTTAAGATCATTTTAAAATTTAATGTCTAATAAAGATTTAAAAAATATTTTTTTCTCGAAAATGATAAAAGGGTAAACTATAAACTACATATTGCTGCTCGTATTACGTAGCACAGTATAAAGACTAAGGAAGGCTATTGAAAACTAAAGATCTCTTAAATAAATATTTGGAAATTGTTTAAAGAAACACACAAGTAAAAGATAAAGGGTAGTCCTTGTAAAAAGAGAAAAGTTACAAAAAATGTTCATAAAATGGTACAATACAAAGAATAATAAATTCACCCTATGTATACCCGTGATTAGTTAGTGCCGAGTCTGCCCATCCTCTATATATCTGATAAGACACCTTTTTAGTCTACATTTGATATAAATGGCAGCAAAAACTTACAGAACTAACATGTTAATTGTATAAGGTTTTTTATTTGTAAATTTATAACACAATCATAAATAATATTATTTAATTTTTCTCACTCCTTACCAAGTAGTAGGATTTAAAAAAGCAGCTGGTACACAATTCTTTTGTGTTACAATTAAATTGCATGTAATTCAAATTATTATAATTTTCGTTTAAAATTAAAATGGCGTATTTATTTTCTTTTAAGCAGGTCAATTCTCGGTATCTCCACCACAGTAGACTCGTCTGGTCCTACAAGCGAATAGTGCCTTATAAGTATTAAAGAAAACATAAAAAAATAATTTTTCTGTTTCTTCAGACACCTTCTTTATAAATATTTTCGATTGCTAAGATGCTAGCATATGATTCGTTAACAGATATTTTATGAGTTATGAATACGTTAAGAAGAATTCAAATTATTAATTAAGAGGTTAGCAGGAATGTTGTTGTTTAACTTAACGTGATGAGTTTAAATTTTCCTTTAAATATTACCTTAAAGTAATTTATTATTTATTCTACAATCATTTCAAAATTAATGTTTTGTAAAGTAATAAGTAGTTATAAAATAAATAAGAAATGTAAGGTAGACGATTGAAACGCTACATTATTAGCTACTAACTGCCTTAGCTATTCTGCATAACAAAGTTAAACACCAACTTTCAATTTGATTTGTTCAAAGGAATATTTCATAAGCAATATGGAACAACCAAAAGTTTGAAGTAGAAGTAGTTTTATTGTTGACTTTCTTTGTTCGACAAGAGGATTCTTCCTTACACAGATATCTACAAAATTTCCCTGTATTAGAGCACTGTATTAATAAGCATCATTTTATAGTACATTTTTCACTAGTTTTAAAAATAAAAAATTTTATTTGGTACAAAACCATTACTAGCAAATATACAGTTTGATTAAATATAAATTGAAAACTAAGGAGAATATAGATTGTAGTGTTTTTGAGAGAATTCTCATAATTTGTTATGTGGACGGTTATTCATTCATTATATTCAACTATAAACAGTTTCGTATCACGACTAGCTGACTTTTGAGTAACAAACGATAGAACTATATAATTTAACGTATTCCTAACATGATAAAAGTCAAGTTAACAGTATTGAAGAAAAATTCTTTAGGGGAAACCGGGGCTGACGAGTTGGTTGTCACAAAGCTTATAAAACCTACCACAAGAGTTCGTTGGTGTCTCTGATACGTCTAGTACCATTGCACTTCAGTAAGGGTGTGGTTAAGGGTTTAGTTCGCAATTTTCAAAGAAAGACAGATAGTGGGAAAGTATCTGCAGATGTTATATAGAGAACAGCATGTGCTGTAAAATTTGGTCACTGTAGTATAAGTTTTATCAGCTGGTGGTATATATAAATTATTGCACTCTTGCAAGAAATAGCCATAAAATACCTGAAGATGAACTGAAGGATGAAAAAAGAACGGTACCATCCGTAGTGTTGGCTATCTCAAAATAGACATCTTTTCAATGAGTAAAATGGAAATATTTTAGTTTTTAATTGCATATCCTTCGCGATTCAGAGATATATTTTGGACTCTCTCAAAAGCAAGTCAGGAAATTAGCTAACTAGTTAGCTGTAGCTAACTCCTTCAGGTATAGATACTATATACAATTTATTAGGTGCAAAGAATATACTCTTCATAGTTAGCGTTTATTTGATAACACCATTATAATGTTCTGTAAGTAATGCATTCCATAACAACTCTCTGACTGATGTAGTTGTTGGATGTATAATGTATTAACAAATCCTCAATTTGCTCAAAACATATTTATGAGTCAATAAGAGCATTACTGAAACAAGAAACTAACATGATTATAACGTTAGCAGTTACACTAAATCATGTTGTGGAATAAAAAGAAGCGCCTATACTATGTTTCTACAAATATTACAGAAATGTCGATTTGAGCTAAGTTGTTAACAATCGGATGCAAACTCACACAGAAGGAAGTTGAGGATTCTAAACCAAAGTTAGTGCTGTGTATACGGAAGGGTTAACTTCTCCCGTCTTTGGGAATACAGGATGTGTTATATGACGTTCATTGTGCACTATTTTCGAAATATTGGAATTGGTTTCATAGTGGCCGTATCTCAATATTCATCTACGTAAAAATTAAGGTAAAATAATAAGGAACATTGTAAATTCATTGTGGTTTCGTTATCACGCACCATTTGATACCTGAATTCTTAGCACTACAGAATATCAGAATGTACAGATTACGTGTAAAATAGAACAAAAAAAGTACCTAATTGATAGATAGATAGGTAGTAGTAGTAGATTGTAATCTAATATTTAATTTAATTTACGTGAACATCTGGAACAGGAATATAAGTGACAGTCATAATTAATGTTTGACAACCTTGACTGCGCCACTATATCTTGTTGCTAATGACAGGTGACATCATTTTGACTGATGTGAAGTAGGGGAATGTCACATGATTTATTCATAACGGTAGTCCAAAACGCAACATTAACAACTAAGTGGCAAGAACAGACCGCACGCCGACTCTGACATCAACAATGTATGGCGGCTTTGAGTAGGACTAGCATGCCGCGTCTTCCTCCATGTTTTTTATCAAACTGTCCTTACCTACTTACCCAGGTCCTTACAGAGACGATGTTTCGTACGGTGGGTTAGATTTACTTTCAGCATATAAATACATTGAAGAGGAAATACCTCTGGTCATATGCAGTGTTGTGCAGTTTTTGAACTGTCTTTTAAGTTGAAATTAGCTTAGTGAAGCGTTGACTGCTTAAATATCACTTAATATGTTGACCTATACCCGAAATAGCTGCGTAAATTACTAGAGAGTTTTGAACTACTTATATTACACTGCTGATTTGTATTTAGACCAAATTGTTTCCGAATATACACAAAACAAGCATACTTTTGCATACAAATGGTGTACAGAAAATAAATACACTTTCTGACAGCTTCGGATTAAAATTCATCTCTTTCTATTCTCTTAAAAGCGATCAAGATTCAGTAAAGTTCGGGTAGTCATTCCCATTTAAATACACAATCGTAAAATTAGTCCATAAACTTAGGTCTGGAAAACAGGAGGTGTAATATTGTTAATGGGATGTTTATAAATTATATACTTTGGGAATTTATTCTTTAAGTCTAGGTAAACAAAACAGATATAAAACCCGTTATGGGAATAATGCAGATAATAATGAATGAATTTTAACTATTGTAATACATGGCGAAATAATGCCAAAGACGTGAAAACAATAAATATTTTCCCGAGTTGCGTTATGATGGGATGAAGGACGACATAATATAAGCAGTGCTTATATAAGTAGTTCAAAACTCTCTAGTAATTAACGCAGTTATTTTGGGTATAGGACAACATATTAAGTGATATTTAAGCAGTCAACGCTTCACTGAGCTAATTTCAACTTAAAAGACAGTTCAAAAACTACACAACACTGCATATGACCAGAGGTATTTCCTCTTCAATGTGTTTATATGCTGAAAGTAAATCTAACCCACCGTACGAAACATCGTCTCTGTAAGGACCTGGGTAAGTAGGTAAGGACAGTTTGATAAAAAACATGGAGGAAGACGCGGCATGCTAGTCCTACTCAAAGTCGCCATACATTGTTGATGTCAGAGTCGGCGTGCGGTCTGTTCTTGCCACTTAGTTGTTAATGTTGCGTTTTGGACTACCGTTATGAATAAATCATGTGACATTCCCCTACTTCACATCAGTCAAAATGATGTCACCTGTCATTAGCAACAAGATATAGTGGCGCAGTCAAGGTTGTCAAACATTAATTATGACTGTCACTTATATTCCTGTTCCAGATGTTCACGTAAATTAAATTAAATATTAGATTACAATCTACTACTACTACCTATCTATCTATCAATTAGGTACTTTTTTGGTTCTATTTTACACGTAATCTGTACATTCTGATATTCTGTAGTGCTAAGAATTCAGGTATCAAATGGTGCGTGATAACGAAACCACAATGAATTTACAATGTTCCTTATTATTTTACCTTAATTTTTACGTAGATGAATATTGAGATACGGCCACTATGAAACCAATTCCAATATTTCGAAAATAGTGCACAATGAACGTCATATAACAAATCCTGTTTGTATTCCCAAAGACGGGAGAAGTTAACCCTTCCGTATACACAGCACTAACTTTGGTTTAGAATCCTCAACTTCCTTCTGTGTGAGTTTGCATCCGATTGTTAACAACTTAGCTCAAATCGACATTTCTGTAATATTTCTAGAAACATAGTATAGGCGCTTCTTTTTATTCCACAATATGATTTAGTGTAACTGCTAACGTTATAATCATGTTAGTTTCTTGTTTCAGTAATGCTCTTATTGACTCACAAATATGTTTGACCAAAACTGTAGATTAAATATATTATAAATCCCACAACTACATCGGCCAGGGAGTTGTTAAGAGTCTACGGAATGCATTACTTAGAGAACATTTAAATGGTGTTATCAAATAAACGCTAACTATGAAGAGTATATTCTTTGAATTTAATAAATTGTATATAGTATCTATTTATTTTTAAATATATTGTAGTGTTAATAACTCAGCTAACTATGGGTAAAGAATAATATTTTTCTTATATATTTTCCTCCTCCCCTCCCCTACATACTATCTAATACGTTTCAAAACTAATTTGAATTAAGTACTTAAATGGAGATATTTTCCGATAATAATACATTCATAAATTGACAAAAAAGTTCTGTGCTAATATTTGATAATGCGTAAGAGTAAACTGATGTTATCAACCATTGCATTTATATGAAATGATAACGAATCAGTATGTTAATTGGAAACGTTCAGAAGATCATTTGAAGATCGCCGAGTTGAAATAAATCTTTAACGGTCACGTTTAGAATTATCTCCTGTGCCAAATGACTCATCATACATTCCTCATATACATAGAAGGAGATGATCAGTTCTGTTTCAGAATGGTACTTGATTTTTAAATAAAATAAATTAAATGTGTAGTCTAGAACTGTGTCAAGTAGTAAACGTATTTGAAAGTTGAAGTTCGTTTAGACATGTACTTCAACATGAAATTTTTAGTAAATAAAAGACATCAATTTGTCTGATAGCTTAGGTTTAATTCTTCTACAGTTTGGAATTGAATCAGCATTAGCATGACTTTTTTTCTTCATATCGGATTGTCGTTATCTAACTTAATAGTTCTACTCGGCGCTTTGATTTTGTTATTTCCCCACGTGTTCGCTTTGTTACAAAAATAACGTTAAAACAAGTATACGGGTTACTTAAGACTGGTCGTACATTCAAATCTTCAAAATAATCTGTTTGCTGCTGTAACAAATCGCCTTGAAACAAATAAGGATAGTGAAAGATTTGTAATATTATTACGGATGAGTATAAATATTCGTCATATAAATTAATAGTAACATTTCTAACAATATTTCACTCAATAATATTACGATTACAATGAATGCGAACAAAAACGTCAAGGCTGTCACTTTTACATCCTTGTTAAATGTATTTCGTGGTAAAAGTTATTGTAAATTATCTTATTGTAATACATCAAAAGATAATTAAGTCATTCTGCCCACCGAGCTAACTATATTAGAATTTCCGACTTTATTTTCGTCGTATCGTCCACACCACTGAGATAACGATTCTCTTTTAATAAATGTCACTTAGTCCTTTGTTCAGAAAATAAAGTGGGACCATCAACAAAGAACTGAATATTTATGAAAAAATTGGTAAATTACTCAAAGTAGGCCTGTAAAAGTTTGTAATTCACTTTACTCTCTGTAATTCACAGAGACAAAGCATTGATATACTTGTAATTTCCTCTTATTAAAACATATTTTGTCCCACTCCACCCTATAATTATTATATACAATTATTATATATAATAACTTTAACGACTTGCTTGGATAATATAACAGTCGAGACAAAAATAGTGGCACTAGTATACCGAAATCACTTGTAATGTATTTAAGGACATTTTTTAAAATACTATACCAAATGAAGAGTTTAAAACATTTTTTTAAGATTAGATGTTTTTCATTATCCCTATGACGTAGCACATTATAAATATTGAAGATAACAATAGGGATCACATAAAGGAAAAGATTAAAGGGTGGTCCCTAATAAAAAAAAAAATACAAAAAAGGTTTTTTGAAATGATATACTGATGCATAACAAATTCACCCTATATACGAGTACGTCCGTGGGTTATTTTGTTGTTAGTGCTGATCCTGCTCATCCTGTATGGATCTGAAAAGAAGATAACCTATTCCTTCTATAAATGATCAAATAGCAGCCAAACCTTTCACAACTAAAGGGTTATTTTAAAATATATTATTTTTAGTATTTCATTAAGAATCAATTAATATGAATTAATTTTATCTTAATCCTAACCAAGTAGCAGGGTAAAAAATAAATAAAAAGCAGCTGGTACACAATTCTTTTATGTAGCTATTAAATTGCATCTCATTCAAACTATTTTAATTTTTTATAATTAAAATGATGTATTTATAACAACGAAATCGTTTGTTTACTTTTTTTAAGCTAGTCACTTGTTAGCCTCTCCATCATAAACTCGTCTTTTCAAACACGGGAATAGTGTCCTAGAAAAGACTTGGGAAAACACATAAAACATAACAGAGAAAAAGCAACTAAACTGTTATTTCAGAAGCGTTTTTTTTAAGTATTTAATATTGGCTATAAGTTTCGTTAATGGAAATGTTCTCTAACATGAACAAATTACGAGTAATTAAAACTATTAGAAGTTAACAAGCGTTTTTTGTTGTTGTACTTAATGTTAGTGATAAACGATAACTTAGCAGTAATAAAGAAAATACTTGCTAGAATTTTAGGAGAGACAGGACAACCAGTCACATAACTTATCAAATTTGCCACAAGATTTCGTTGACGTCTCAGATACGTTCACTACCTTTCTACGTCAGTAAGGGTTTGTCAGTCGTGAATAGTTGGTTTAAATGTATATTTTCTTAAGCATTGTGAAGTATTTTGTAAACTTTTTGTTAGTGAGTAATTCTGTGTACCATTAAGATTTGTATCATTGTACGCTTTGATGCAGATAGTTTTAGATATTTAGTAAAGGAAACATACTTTCAGATCTGTTAAAGTATACATGAGGTGGACATTTAACAGTTTTTATCATCGTTCTAGTATGTATGGAGGTTAGTACGAGTTTTAAATTTCCGGATTTTTACCGATTTCTCATGATGGTGTCTATCAGTGTGACCATCCTTGATGTAAACAAACATGGTTCTAGCGAGCCTATCACTATAGACTAGTTGGATTTCTTTAATGACTGCTTGTGTCTCCAGAGACACATTTACCATACCTTAGACCTCGTGATGGTGTCTATCAATATGACCATCCTTGATGTAAACAAACATGGTTCTAGCGAGCCTATCACTATAGACTAGTTGGATTTCTTTAATGACTGCTTTTGTCTCCAGAGACACATTACCATACCTTAGATGTCAGACAAGTGATCTAGATGATGCCGTAATTGGAGGGCACGCGTCTATTCAACATTAATTCACTACGGACGAATCAATAACAAATGTATATTCAGTGAGGGTACACCACAATTTGTGCTTTATGGGAACTGCCAGCGTATAGTATAGAAGTACATTTGTTTATTGATCCGTATACAAATAAAAAATCAACTTAATACACCTTAGCTTAGAAATTATAATTAATTGTATTTCACGCCAAAACCACAGTTTATTTAAACCCATCTATAAAGGAGTGAAGATGTTATATACAACATTTTAATTTTACAATAAGAAAGGTTCTGTGAGTTAATAGCTTAGCACGCTCATCCGACAAGTTATACACTCGGGTTCGAGTCCCTATTGGTAAATTCGTTATGGGCCATCACTTATTAAATTATTATTTATGGTCCATAGAGTTAGGGAATTTAGACTGTGTTTACAATGAAACGTTTTTAATATTAAAAATTATTATTTTATAAATACTAGCATCGGTACAAATGTCTTCGTTCTAAGTTTAAAATTACTACTTTCCGAATAGTAGGTAAAATCCATGAAAATATTTATTATTATTTATATTCTTTAAATGGTTACCTTCTAATTAGGATTGTATAATTGTTAATTTTTATACCATGAATGCATGTATAAACAAAAAAAATATTTTAGGATATATAACAGGCGTTTTTTCCAAAGAAATTTCAAAAATAAGTTTCAAATATAAACGTTTTGTAACACTTTTACAAGCGGCGATTAAATACTTTTTAAACAGAACAACTTTTTCAAGAAATTTTAGTCTATTAATCGTGTTGGCTGTAAAACGTTAAGAAATGCTTTATTAATTGGAAGAAGAAGGATCGTTTTCAATGACTTTTATTTTGTGCTACATTGAAGTGAGTCGACAGAATTCAGAGTGCTCCTTTGATCCAAACACAACACAAAAGTGATAAGTACAGAGTGAGAGGCCGAACACGGGCTATCTGCCAGTCAGCACAGCACATTACGGTTGAAGGCACACTTCGCAATACTGCTGATAAAAAGCTGGCAGATGAAAGAATAGTCCTTTCAGAAGTCCCAATCAAGTTGACGACCATCAGGAGAGGTACTTTTCCAGTGAAAGAGTCTTTGTATCGTGCAAATTGGCAGATGCGGATTGACTTGATTTAACTTATTACCGAGTGTGAAGAGATAAACTGTTTGATAAAACATTATATTTTCTTCCATGTTAAATGACTGTCACTTAATCTGGGATTTAAATTAAATTGATAGCACTATTGTAAATCACATTTTCAAATATACATGTATAACAATAGTTTAAAATTAACGTTATTAATTAACACTTAATTACAGCGAATACTTATAGTTATTCTTTATACTTTTATAAATAATTGAATTACAATTTCAGGAACGCGTAAATATAAAGCGACATTAAGATTTGCATTTGTGACAGTAGTTTTACGTGTCACCAAAAAGTTTTTCTCTAATATTTGCCATTATATAGTAAAATTTTAAAATGTGTAATAAAATAAAACAGTTTGACAGCAGCATCGTTTCTTTAAGTATGTTTACTAGGCACGACTAAGAATTTTATGGCCTGTTGACAGTAATATGCCAGGTTTGCTTAGAGGCCCAAACCTCATTGTGTTAGAAACAATGCCTTACAATGACAATTCATTCCTTGTCTGCTTTTGTATCAGTTATAATCCTATAATTAACTTTAGACAGTGGAGGAATGAAGCCAAATTTCAGTGATGCGTTGATGGCTTTAATAAAATTTAATATTAAAAATATATTAAATGATTTATTAATCCCAAAACGCAAGTAGAAAGTGAACTATAAATAAATGCATTGTGGATTATTTTTCAGCTTGATTTATTATACTATGAACAATGACATAAGTTATCTAACGACAAGAACAGAAAGTGATCTGTGTCAAAGATATACGTTTACGCGCAACGTGAAGAACGTCAACGTAAATTTGTTGTTAAATATAACATGAAAAGAAATAATGGACAAAAATATATTGTACGATCTTATACTTTAAGATTATTTATACCACAATATTGTATTTCCTATGGTTTAATTTTTAATTCTTGTTTAAGCACGTCAATGTTCTGTTTACTTTAGTATAATAATTTAACATTTCAGTAAATATATGGTAGTACTTAATGCGTTGTGGGTATAGAGAATCGTAATTACATGCTCAGTCTACTTAACTGTCTTGAGGTAATTGTATTTCAACTATAAATAAATAATTGAAAGCTGCTTAATTATCTAGTGTAAATACTACTACATAATACGGATTTTAAGTATAAAATAAACCTAAACATTTAATATACTTCTTGTGAACGAAAATTTGTTAGATTGTACTTTCCTATTTTAAAGTAAAGTTAATTACGAAATCATGCTCTCTGTTATTCTTTAAAGTGTTAAATAGCGATAAAACTTTAAAAATTCAGAACCCGAGCATTAAACGACAACTCGTTGAGTACGAGGGGAAGATGAAGTTGGGTGATTGGAGGGTAATCAACTGTAGGGCATATAGAATTCACGTTTGGCACGTTTCCTGTGTGCTGCTAGACCCAAATTTTGATGAACATTATTAAATCATTGTAAGTCTTGAATTAAAAAGTAATGACACATATTTTAAGGAGTTAAAGAGAAGGATTTATTTATTTACATGTTCACAAGGTAATTTTATAATTTTCTATTATAAAATTCTATATTTAAAATTTTCACATTGTAGAAAGATATCAGACCAGCGTCTACATGAGATAAATTACAAAACTATACTTCAGATTGCAACACAAGGGATTATAAAACTACATTTTCAGTTAGAGATTCATATCTGTTCATGAGCCTAAAAGCAATTTTATCAATAGTTATGAAATAATGAAAATTAATGTTACATGCAATTAAGTTCCAAATATTCTATTAATACGAGAAAATTATACAAAAATTTAAATAACCTTGATTACAGTGGAATAATATTATTCAGACATACTTTATGTTTGAAATTTACAAAGAAACGTTCGTTACAGTTGACAGACAGCGATGATGTTTTACTCAAAAATATCGATTAGAAGTTTATATAAAAGTACTTTATAATATTCCTAACCAGAGATATCTAAGTATTGCTCCAATGTGTTACATTTATACATTTTTTGCAAATTAAATTTTATTATTCACTTCTAAAAAAATTTTGGAGAAAACTGTACTGAAGTGGAGGCACTGATATAGTAGAGATGAACCACTTTGTTTATTAAGAAATTATAATTATATTTTAAACATTTAGAAAAGGATCATTGCATATAGCCGGCTAGAGATACTTAAACTTTTTAACTTCGGACACTAAATATGTTGTTTCTGAATTACTAAAATTGTTCCTGTCCACCACCAAAATAAAAATAATAATGCTTATATAATACAACTGTTAAGTTTACCTTCAATGGATGTGAATTTATAAAAGAAAATCAATAAAACACCAGGCGAAATATTAAAAGTTTATAATGTTGAAATAATGCTACTTAAAGTTAATGAAAAGATACCAACAATTCCATTAACTGAGTGGGAGAACAATGAATGAAAGAAAGTTCATTTAAATGTTTTCAAAGTGACATAAACCACCCCTCTAGACATCGACTTGCTGTAATACTCAGTTAAGTTCGCGTCTTCTGTATTTCGTAGTTGAACCATTTTTAATTTGAAAGTGTTTATAAAACATAGTCTAAAATATATAAAAAATTAAATATGGCCCAGAAGTACAAGGTGTTAAAATTACTTTACCACTTCAAACAGAAACAAAACCTTAATTTTTCTACTTAAAAGTAATAAAATTACAACAAAATATGTGCCTCTTTCTCAAGTTTTGTGATATGATTACACTTAATTTTGACGTGCTTCACTTTGTAACACGCAATTAATAAATTTTCATTCCAACTCGAACTAAACACAACGCATTTTATCACCAATTTCAGCATACATTTCCCTGATTCTTTCCCTCAGTTATCTTTTGGTGTTTACCTTCATATTAATTTTTCAAATAGTATAATTTTACGTCCCGAATTTAGCTTTGAGCAATCTTAAACCATATATTGATTTAAGTGATAAAAATTATTAAATGTGTTCTTATTTTAGCTTATGTTTCAATTATGCTATGTATCAAGGAGACTTGGAAAAATCGGTGTTTTGGGTTAGGGAGAACAACAAACTATTGAGAGGTAGGTATATGAGGAGGGGATAACAGGGTTATCAACTATCACGCGCGAAATTTAGCTGGAATATTAGATCTATCAACTGTTTTTTTTAAGATATTTTAAAAGATTTTTTGGGTATTTTTTCTGTATTAATTTATTTTAAACACTGAATACCTCCATAGTTAAGTTTAGTTAATCTTTTATACCATTATAGTGACGACTATTCATAGTTTTATTGTTTTATTATTTGAGTGCTGAAAACATTTACATTTAGAAAAGAGGAATACTTAAAATAATAAATGGTTGCCACTCTATCTATTATACCAAAAAAGGTGACGAGTATGCTTGAATAAAAAATTATTTCATATTTCAAGATTCCATTTCCAGCAATTGCATAAATATACCCCTTGCATAATTTCATTTCTAACTCTCTATCAAGATGTAAAATAAATATGATTCAGTTCTTAGAAACTTTTGCTCAGTGAATCCTTTAAAGCAAGTAACCGTTAATACATTTACATTTAAGACGAAGGTGTATTCAGGTAGACTTTTATTAGGGTTTAGTAAATTAGTTTAATAGCAACTGATACTGCCTAGTAAATGATTATTTCGTGGTGTGTTTCGCAGTTCATTAGAAAGAATAAATTGCCCTATGTTACTGGATCGGTGAAATCTGTTTTCTGTTCACGAGTGATATACCAACCGTGTTAATGTACAAACACTATCAGCTGTTACGACAAATCTAAGTTAATTAACAACAGCCGGTTAGCCCTGTGTTGCGGGCTCGTTAGCTTTACTATGTTTGTAAACATTTAATATAGATGTTCTTTTTTCATTCTGCTAAATGAAGCTGCCTTCCGTTGTTATGTTATAATATATACCTATAGTTTCGACTGACAGAATGTGTTCAACTATCAGAGATTATATTTGATCAAAGTTGAAATATTTATTAACATCAAATACATTATTTTAATGTGGAATTACGTATTAACAAATGTATCAATGCATTGTATGACATGGATAACTTGTTACTTTATCCTACTGAGACTAATACACTTTTAGAAAGACAAACAGAACATTAAAACAACTTAAGGACTTAATAGATCTGGATTATATATCGAGAGAGCCGTAAGCATATAATAATAATAATTCTTTTATTGCATTTTGGCAATAATACATTGCATTGCAAAAGTCAGGTTTAAGTATTTGTAAAAAATCCCTACTATACACATTCATACTTACAATACTCATTCAAACATACATCTCTTGTCCTTTCACGCCAACATTCATTCAACATGAGACTCGGGGCTCTACTAATTAATTTTTATGTAAATTTTGATTCTGTAAATTTTTATTCTAATTCTCCCAGCAGCCAGCCATGAACTCTTCGACAGAATAAAACGCATTCGACACCAGTAGGCGCTTCAGAAGAGCTTTAAAACTGGTTTAAATTATCCGATTGTATAAGACCCTCAGGGAGCCGATTGAGACATTTGACTCCAGCCTGTGACGGCAAGCGTTCGAAAGCCACCGTCCTATGCTGTTCTGCACGGTAACTCTCCCTGCCTCTAGTTTCGTAAGAGTGAATGTCACTACCCCGAATAAGAACACATTTCGATCGACAATACAGGGCAACCTCCAATATATAGAGGCAGGGCAGAGTCAGCAATCCGAGCTCCCTGAAAGCATCCCTGCACGACTCTCTGATGTTTAATTGGAAAATTATTCTGACAGCTTTTTTTTGTAGTCTGAATACTCTTACTAGATTGTATTTGGCACAGCTGCCCCAAAGTCTTAAACCATATGTCAGGTATGGATAAATCAGGCCAAAATAAGCCATTCTTAAGACTTTTTGTGAACAATAGTTGGCAAGGTTACGCAGGGCGTAGATACCTGAAGTAACACGAGCACAGATATAGTCCACATGATTGTTCCAGGTTAGACCTTTGTCGAGGTACATCCCTAGGAACTTGGTAGAGTCAGTATTCTCCAAGAACTTATTCTCTACAAAAACTGCCGGGTGGCATACATCTTCATTTTGTCGGAGGCAAAAGTTGATGACATTAGATTTTGTACTGTTTGTTCTTAAGTTGATCTCAGAAAAATTTTGAATGCAGCAATTGACAGCAATGAAGGATTCAATTTCAAGATTTTCTTTCGAAGTTGATTTTATGCAGAGAGTCGTATCATCGGCATATTGAATTATATTTCCATTTTGGATCGATGAATTTATTCGATTTACATATAGAAGAAAAAGAACCGGCCCAAGAATAGATCCCTGTGGGAATCCATGAACCAGTTTATTTCTCCTCGACATGACACCCGAAATCTGCACACACTGGTATCTGTCCCTGAGATAAGACGAGATCCATTTATGAGGGAGACAAAGCTCTAACTGGTTCATCAGTGTCTCATGATGCACGCAGTCAAACGCTTTGGAAAGGTCGAGAAATACGCTGAGCACATGTTCTCGCCTCTCCAACCCATCGACAACATTATCCAGAAGGTTCGAAATTGCATCGATTGTGGATTTGTTTTTCCTGAATCCAAACTGATTTGGACTCAAAATCTCAAAACGCTCTAGAAATGCATTTAGCCGAATCAGGAAGGCAGCCTCAAAGACTTTACTGAATACCGGCAGGATTGAAATCGGCCGGTAGTTGCTCATTTGCCTGGAATCACCTTTCTTAAAGATCGGTGTTAATTTAGCAGTCTTTAAAATTGAAGGGAAAGAGCCTTGAATGAAAGAAAAGTTTATTTGGTTAGTGGTGTCAATATATGCTGAAAGCATAACTTGAGCAACCACACTGAGACACCATTTATGTCGGTCGACTTTTTTTATTTCAATCTCTGTATGATGCGGGCCACCTCATCCTCGTCAACAGGGGCAACGACCATGGATGTCAGCGGTTCCGGATTTCGACCCGTACCGCAGCCGGACCTCCCACAAAACGAAGCAGAAGACACCGAAGAGAAATAGGCACTAAACTCATTCGATATATGTTCCAGCTGTGTAAAGATTTTGCCTTCATTAACAATTTCCGAACATTTTAAACTTTTTGTGGACTTTAGTTTGGCGGTTTCGTTAATAATTTTCCAAGCCGTTTTTTGAAAAATGTTGTCACAGTTCCTTAATTTTTCATCAATTTCGTAGGCTTTAGCCGCTCTTATTACTTTTTTGTAAATTCTTTTATAATTTCTAAAAAAGATTTTAAAATTCCTCATTTTTTGTTGTTATAAAAATTGAATGATAAAATTTTATTTTTTTTCCTGGAAGTTAATATATCATGCCTTCGGCAGGGTAATTTCAGAAGTATAGGGTTCTCTGATTAATAGCAGTAATTTCAAATTAAAAGAATAAGTGTAACCAGAAACCATCTGTAATGGATTATTTTTATGCTCTAAATGAATATTTATGTTTACAAATTTGGTATAATAATCTAGTCAGTGTGATGCGTAAAATAGAAAATAGGGATAAAACGATTATGAAGTAAATATTTGAGGGCTCTGGTATCAAACCCGACTAAGTCCATTTTTTATTGAAATTGAGTTATGGGTAGAGACGTACACAATGTACATTTCTACATACCAGAGAATATTTTTGAGTTTCAAATCCGAATATAAACCTGTGTTATTTGCATTTGAAAACTGGTATTAGTATCAGACCTAGCTATCTCCAACAAAATGATTTGAGATCAAACCTAACTATCTCCAACAGCCAATGAGAAGCCGGTATAGTAGTCATGTGACCAACCACATGTAAACACGATCAACAATGTTTAGTGACTATTGAGGTTACGTTTGTTGTAAGCGGGTCTGCACCTATTAATTGCAGTCTAGTTTTGATCTTTATTATGACATTTTAATTCCTACTTATCTTCATGCAGTGTTACAAAAGTAATAGTTAAAGATTATGGGTGTGTTGTGTCATCTACGAAGGCACGGAAACGGATAAGACTACAAGATAAATGGAAGAATAACGTTGCAAAGCGGCTCAAGTAAGTTTAGGCTTATGCTAAACCCTACAGTTTTCGTAACAATTATTCCTTCAGTTATAATGGTTTTATTCTTGAAGAGACATGGCATAGTGATATTATAAAATCCTGTATGGTCGAAGGGTCTTCCAGTAAATAATTATATGAGCTTATAGCTTTTATTATTTCAGGTACTCTCCGACGTCCCTAACAGAGTTTCCTTCACGTAAACATGACACAAAAGCTTTCCAATGTTCAAGACTAAAAATTAGGGATCTTTTAGCTTTTCACAATGAGTTTTACAAAATAAAAGCCAAGACAAACCAAGACTGTTTTTTAGTAAATTGTATTTCTACCCAACAAATTAAACGTCGAGGTGCTACAAATTTTACTAGAGAGCCTAGATCCATGCAGCTTAAGTTTTATGTTATGAGATGTGATGGCGTTTATGTACCTGTCTGTAAACAAGCCTTTCTAAAACATACTGCAAATTACTCGAGCCAGAGTTGACTATGTAGCCAAACATTTTGTTGCTAAATGTACAGTTCCTACAGAAAAAAGGGGTGGTGATAGGAAATCACGTATGTTCAATCGTAAAATAGAAACAGTTAAAAGTTTTATCTGCTCTTTAAAACTGCATCGAGTCCCACTATTGCTGAGGCAAATCTGTTCGAAAATACATGTCTTCAGATCTTAGCATAAATAGGCTATGTTCTATGTATAATGAGAAAGCCCCTTCAGATTACTTGAAAGTTAAAAAGTCGTACTTCAGACACGTCTTCAACAGAAACTTCAACCTTAATTTTAAAAGTCCAAAAACCGACGCATGCTCTACCTGCATAGTTCTGGATGAAAAACTGAAAATGGAAAAGGATCCTGACAAAAAAACCTTGTTAATGGTAAACAAACGTGTTCATAAGTTAAGAGCAAAGTCATTTTTTAAGTTGTTGAAAGACAAAGATGAAAATTTGCTTATATTATCCTTTGATCTGCAGAAAAACTTGCCCTTGCCAAACGTTCCTGATCAACAAGCCTACTATTCTAGGCAACTTTACTTACACAACTTTACTGTCGTGCAAGGACACTCTAAGACTCAGCTTAATAAAAGCACTTGTACTAGCTACTGCTGGACAGAGGACGAATTTGCAAAAGGCTCTAACCAGATAGCCTCAGCTGTCTTTCATAAACTAAATTCAATCGACCTAAAGCCCTTCAATAAAGACAGATTAATGGCTGATGCTTGTGGGGGCCAGAACAAGGACCAGGCTATTATTTGCTTGTGTTCTAAGTGGCTTCTTGATGCATCAAATAATATAAAGTGTCTTGAAGTAATCTTTCCTGTTCGCGGACACTCATTTATTCCACCCGATCGTGTTTTCGGGAAAACAGAGAATGACATTAGAAAACACGAAGTGATTGCGAACCCTGACGAATACTTAGAGATGATCGGCAACAGGGAAACCATTCAAAACTTTTGTAAAGACTGTGAGGTAAAAGACTGGTTGAGCGAAGCTAAGCGGGTCTTTAAACCCACTGCTTCTTGGCATTTTAAGATTTCCGTATGCAAGCGGTACCTGTTCCAAAGATCGAAAACGGACAGACACAATGTTTTGGTAAAAGGTGAAGAACATTTTACAACACCTCATTGACTAAGTTTACGTCAATTTGTAAGAACCACCAAACTATTGACATCAACCCCACAGAAATAAAGAAGGGAAATATGAAAAACGTCAAACCTAAAAAAATAGAAGACGTCCGAAAACTTCTTGAAATCCACTATGGGGAAGCCTGGCGTGATGTAGAAAACTAGGATATTTCAAAAAGGTTATTGAGGACTACAACCCTGCAACGCCTGCATTAAATGCCGCTCCTGATGAGGAGGATATTCTGTGTGAGCCACAGTAAGAAACTGAAGAATTTTAAATGAATCTAGTTTCTGTTTAGAACTTTTTGTGTGTTATGAAAGTGTTACAAAAGTATTAATTTAAAAAAGTTAACTTAAATTTGTAAGAAATGAACTGTTTTTGAGTTATTGACAGAATTTAAGTTTTTATGTATATTAATAAAACCAAAGAGTACAGTTTCTGCTGATTTGTATACAATCATAACGTATTTCATTTATGTTCCTTTTTTACTTCGACCATACAGGTCATTTATTTAAGTATTAAAATAGTACAAACCCATCAAAAATACTACAGGAATGTAATATAGACCTATTTTATTGATTTTTAAAACATGGAAAAAGTGTTTTAGAAGAGAAACAAATCCCACAATATTTTTTTAAACTTACAGAGCGACGTTCCTTACCCCCCACACTTTCAAAATCACGTTTTCATAATAGTAGGTAAAATCCATGAAAATATATATCATTATTTGTATTCTTTAAATACTACAGGAATGTAAGATAGACCTATTTTATTGATTTATAAAACATGAACAGTGTTTTAGAAGAGAAACAAATCCCACAATATTTTTTTTAACTTACAGAACGACGTTCCTTACCCCCCACACTTTCAAAATCACGTTTTCAGAATAGTAGGTAAAATCCATGAACATATATATCATTATTTGTATTCTTTAAATGGTTACCTTCTAATTAGGCTGTATAATTGTTAATTTTTATACCATGAATGCATGTATAAACAAAAAAAACTATTTTAGGATATTAAAAAGGCGTTTTTTCCAAAGAAATTTCAAAAATAAGTTTCAAATATAACTATCTCCAATGATTACTATCAAACATGGCTATATCCATTTTATAAATTGATTGTGGTAAATGTATTGCATAAAATGTATGTAAACTAGTTATACAAAATAAGTTTGGAGATTATACCTTAATTTTTGAGACTAGTTTGAGAATCATATAGTGGTTATAATAATATGTAATAGTTTTTCTGCTCTCCTGAAAAATGGTTCAAGGTGGAGATAGTCAAGTTTGAAACCGGAGCCCTCATTTCTCCTATGAACCACTAACCTATAGACTCGTATCTAACTAAAAGTACTTACCTCTGAACCCACCGTTAAAATTCGTGTTTCCAAACTTGTAGTCCACACCTAATAATCTTATAAGCATTCATTGTGAAAATATTTAAGATATTTGTCTCCTTAAATTGTTCGAAAATAAGGTAATGATTTCGTTAAACCCCAAAAAAGTCACAATATCCTATATGGAACAAGTCTGCATTTGTTTTAAGACATTTGAGTTGAAATAATCTTTAGCAATGACTTTTAAAAATATTTACTGTGCCAAGTGAAATTGCATATATTGCTCAAACATATTCAAGGGGAGGATCGGTTCTGTACTGGATTTTAGCCTGACTTTTAAATACATCACATGGTCTACAAATATGTAAATAGTAGACCTGATTAAAAGGTAATATTCCTTTAGATAAATTAAAATATATTTATTGATGTGACACTAATTTGTAAAACTTTATAATATTTACATTTTGTATGATTGGATATCGAAGCACGCGTTATATTTATACATTTGTTAAATCTGTATACGATATTCTTCATCTATTGAGACTTATGATTCGGCGGTAACTCGTTAAGATTAATATTTCACCACGCGTTTAGTTTGTTAATAAAATAGTATTAAAACATGTATATACTATTCATGACACAAACCACTGGTGGTCACCTATTGCAATTTCGCTCGTGATTGCAAGACTAGAACACAAGTTGTTATTATACTTTAGCAACTTTAAATATTACGAGTCAGGACAGAACGTTAGACTTAATTTTATTACAGACAAATTAGTTTACTCCGTGCTATACATAATAAGTATATCCGATTGGATGCAGATTGATAACTATTCTTATATAATTCTAAGACAACTGATACAACTCTTATATCGTTCTTAACAACATTAAAAACTACAACAACAAGACAACTGGCCAAGAAAATTGTTGTAGTTACATTTGATAATGTTATGTTATGTTATGATATTGTTAATGTTTTAGACTGACTTTTTAGAAACATTGCTTCTTTTACAGAAAATAAAACAGATTTATATTATATACCTTTAGGTTTTATATAATCAACGTTCTATAAATAAGATAGAAACCTTTATTAGTTTTTAAAGACCACAATATTTATAAGTTTATGCCTTTTTTGTATTATTATGAATGTTATGTCTTCTTTGTTGGGGTAACTGTTAATGTTTTAGAAGGACTTTTTAGAAACATTGCTTTTTTACAGAAAATAAACCAGATTTATATTATATACCTATAGGTTTCATAAAACCAACGTTCTATCAATAAGATAAAAACCTTTATTAGTTTTAAACATCACAACATTGCTTGTTTTAAAGAAAATAAAACAGATTTATATTATATACCTTTAGGTTTCATAAATTCAATTTTAATATAGAATAGTCGATGTAATATATGTCCATTCAATTGATCAGTAAGAAATATAGGAAGAAAGAGTACACTATTATGTTTATATGAGACTAGATTAAGAACTGAAATCAAATATTGCACAATGCACATATAATCATATTACATGTATAGTCAATATAACACATCCTGCTTGTCTTCTCGAAGGAGATGAAGTTATCCCTTCCGTATACACAGGACTAACTTAGGTATACAACTCTCAACTGCCTTCTATGTTAGTTTGCATCCGTTTGTTAACATATTAATTTAAACTGACAATTCTGAAATATTTTTTAGATCCACAGTATAGTTACGTCGCTTTGTTCCACAACAAAATGTATTATTCACTGCTAAAGTAGTAATAATGTCAGTTAATTGTTACAGTTAATCCTCTTATTGACAAAACATTTATTTCAAGATTTCATAAGATTTATTAATATATACGTCAAAAACCTACATCAATCAGAGATTTGTGAACCGTATGTTGAACTACATTCCATTATGCCAAATTTTAAAAAACATTATATTTTGTTTTAGCTATGATACGCTGATTATGAAAATTATTTTATTTGAATCTAATAAATTTGATATAATATCCATTTATCTTTAAATATACAGGGGTGCTTAAAATTCTTGAAACGGAGTAATTCTTCTGAACTTGTAAACGTACGTACATAAAACTTTGATCAGTGACATAGGGCATAAATTGTTTTGTAAATGTATGATGCAATCAATAGGTCTTCACCACTTCAGGGGGATGGCCCTTAAAGAGTCTGTATAAAATATTGTAAGCATAGGTCGATGTGCCATAAGTAATTTTGTTATTATTAGCAGTAGTACAGTAATTTGTAGACTAACAGTTGTTGTGTGAGAAATTACATTATTGGCAGCTGATATCAAACGGCTTGGCCGATTTAAAGTTTTTTACCAAAATACAGCATTTTTATTAGCTTCAATTTGAGGTGATACAAGGTATTAGCTGCCATTTCGGGGGGGGGGGGGGACATAGGGGATGAGCCTCCCTATTATTAAATATTCTTTTATTGCCCCAAATTAGTGCTATACACTTTTGATACTTGGGCAATTAAGTATTTCAATACGAGTTTGAAGTTTTCAAATGAACACCCTGCATTTGGGAACTGCTAGCGTGTATTGTGGAGAGTACATATGTTTATTTACCAAAAATAAAATTGAGCTGAATATACCTTTCCTTAGGAATTTTATAAAATACCACAACTCATAATTCAAATCATACTCAAAACTCAAAATTCATACCACAACTATGACTTATTTAGACCTATCTATGACCGAAAGAAGTTGTCAAATACAAACGTTCTTTAGAAAATATGAAGGGTTTTAGATAATAGCTTATCATGCTCAATTACGTTAACACTCGGGTCCGAGTCCCACCTAAGTGAGTTCATTATGGTGGAAATGTATTAAATAAAATTAGGGTATTTGGAGAATTTTTACTTATTTATTTATTTATTTCCAAAGGACATACTTCTCCATTTTTTATATTAAAGATTCATATAATTAACTTACAACAACTTAACCTAAACAAGAATTTCGAACCTAAACAAAACACGTGAAAGGCTGAAAAATTATTAACATAATAAAATCATGGCAAGGTGTTGTGATATATAACAAGAATAAATAAATATATATATATATATATATATATATAATATTATATATATAAAACAATAGAAATAAAATAATATAACAAGAATATTCATAACAACTTTTCAAAAACAGCAACAACACAAAAAACAGTAAAAATAAACAATAATGACAGGATAATCTATGGCGTGCAATAACAAAGAATATGAATAATTATAGGTAGATAGCAAGTTAGCAGCGAAAACAACAACTACTGATGGTGTAATATGTGAGAAATTTAGTGGAGGTATTTAAGATGGTAGCACCGCACCTTTCACTTTCCACTTCAATGTTCTCACACCATCATGGAACAGGTCGACAGTAGAAGGCAGGTTGTTGCCGGCCCTCTGCAGGCGTGCCACAGTGCTGTTTGCTGCATAGTTTGTCCCATAGTGTTGCCTGATGAAGAGGTCATTGGAACGAGTGCTGGGTGGTGACTTAAAATGGATGAGTTGAAGGACGTCTGGGCAAACCATCTCACCGTTCACCAACTTGTGGAGAACTACTAAGTCAGCTACAATACTGCGAGTCTCAAGATGTTCTTATGTTACAAATGTTCTTCTTTCTTAGTCTACTATTAATTACAGTTTCAATATGTTACCATTCGTGAATTAATACCTAAATATGAACATCATTGAACAACATTGATTCTCAACTCAACGTGAGACTATAATCCGTACATTAATAGGAGTAGATAAAACCGATACAAGAACAGCTATTGCAGCGGTAGCGGTAGCAGCGGTATGGTATTGATCACTGTCCCAAGGTGAGACCAGAGACGTTGCTACTTTTAAACCCCATCTCCGGTCCTTTCGTATGCAATTTGTTTCCTTCCGGCATTTTGTTCTCTACCACTTGTCTCATGTCCAAGTAAAAGTTAAATCTTAAATTACGATACATAAATACATACACAAATAAAGTTCCTTTCAGTTGTTATAAAAATCGTTTAAATTCCAATAATTCTTATTAAAATATTTTTGAGATGAACAATTTCTTGTGTATATACTAGAGATTGTTTAAAAAATGAAAATGACTCTAAGTACAGTGAACTAATTTATATTGTTTAATAATATAATCTTTCAAACATCATTTATGTTTGAAATTTACAAAGAATTCAGTTTTAGAAACTTTTCTTACAGTTGAGTGATTGCTATAATATTTATACACAAATATCGATGAGGAATATACAAAAATATACTATTCTTAACATAAGACGCCTACGGTTTGTTTAAATTTTAACATGCATACATATCTGATAAACGAAATTTTATTATTTATTTTTATTAATAAAAAAATCATAATTTGGAGCATTATTACTGTAGTAAAACTCGACCACTTCATTTATTAGGAAGATGAAATTATATTTTATAAATTTAGAAAAGAATCATTTCATATGGGCGGATAGTGATAAGCATATGTCATAAAAATTTTGGGTGAATTTTGTAACTAATAATAGTATATAGCTTATGACTTATTACATTATTTCCTATCAATCACTAAAATCTAAATAATAATGCTAATTCAATGCAAGTATAAAGTTCAGCTTCAATGGATGTTAGTTTATAAAGGAAACCCAAAGAGACTCCATTCTTAATAATTGAATTCATGAGGTTGAAATAATGCTACTTAAAGTTAATGAAAAAGAAATGAAACATTTAATTATCTCAGTGAGATGAGAACAATAAATGAAAGAAAGTTCATTTAAATATTTTCAAAGTGACATAAACCAACTCTCTAGTTATCGACTTTCAGTAATACTCAGCTAAGTTTGTGTCTTCTGTATTTTCTTAGTTTAAAATATTTTTTATATTGAAAGCGTTTATAAAAACATACTTTAAAAAATTTATTAATACTGTCTCAAAGTAAATAGAATATCATGGTTTTATTACAGACATATGCTGTGGTCCTAAGAACCTCGAATAAAGAAACTGTAATTGGGGGGGGGGGCCTGGAGTGGAGTAAAAGTTTTTTGAGAAATTACAATTGGCCTGCTGCAACTCTTCTAGTTGTGTAAGAGCAAATTCTCAAACATTGTCAATGTCAATTTTTCTATTGATTATGTTTTATTGGGTAAAAAGGGCTAATTACTCTATCGTATTAAATCCCACAACAAAGATTGACTTTTTTTACTATCCTTGTAAATATGAGAGAGATTACAGGGCGCTCAATAAAAAAAAAACTTTACAACTTAAAACAAAGCATTTATTTTTCCATGAGCTTTTACATAGTAATGTAAGCTTCACCCCCTAATATCTTACAGCTTTGCCTATATAATTTATCTTATTACAGAAAAGTAGACTAGTCAGAGAAATATAGACGTTTTCAGATTATTATAGACGTGGTTTTAAGTTGTATACCCATAAGTAACAATCTAAAACCACTTTTAACAATTTATTTAAATAGAATAATGTTATTTCCAGAATTTATATTTACGTTAATCGTAAACCATATATAAAGATAATGTGTACTTCATCTTTATACATGATTTTATAAAAGGATCTACAACTACGTTTAACACTTTTTCAAATGGTATAATGTTACTTCCTGAATTTTAGCTTTAGGCAATCGTAAACCACATATAGCTTAAAATCGTTACAATTTCCATTATTTAAGCTTATATCTCAATTAGTCCATAAATCTAAAGAGCGGGGTTTCTGGAGTGGAGGGGGGCATAACAAACTATAGAGGGATAGGTGTAAGGAAGAATAGATAACACAGTTTTTCAACATTCACGCAAGAAATTGGAGCTGGAACAATAGTCTATGAAGTTGATTGAAAGTTAATTTGAGAGATTTTTCGGTAATTCTTTTTGTTATTTCACTATTTTGGCCACTGTTTGAACCTCCACGGTGAATTGTCTCCATTGTTTCTACCAGCATGGTGAAGATTAATTATAGTTTTTCTGTTTTATAAATGAGAGTTGAAAACAGAAAACCTTCATATGAGAAATTAATTTCACTCAATCTGTGCTACTACATTATTGAAAAACATGTCCGAATTTAAAAAAAACTTTTGAAATATTATCCTTACGTCACTTTGTAAAACATACATTATTCCGTTTTTTAGAATATTTTGCTCAGTGATTGTCTATACATTTGATTTTAAGTTAAATGCATTCAGATTAGAATTCAATCAGTAGTATATTTGAATTATATTTATAACATGTGATATGTTATAGTAAATGATTTCGTAATACGTTCATTAGAGCAATTAAACTTCTGCATGTTACCGGATCAGTGAAATCAGTTGTATGTTCATGAGTGATATACCAACCGTGATAATAATGTACAAACACTATCAGCTGTCGTGACAAATCCAAGTTAATTAACAACAGCCGGCCAGCCTTATGTTTGCGGGTGTATTAGCTTTGCCATGTTTGCGATTATTATTATTACTATTATTTAACGGAGGTGTTCATATTTTACTCTGAGTAATAAAGTAGCCTTCACTTGTTATGTTTTTAAATGTAACTAATGAAAAAATGTTTTAAATGGTCATAGATTGTAACAGAACGAAATGATTATTAACATCAAATACTTGGTTTGAAAAAATGGTATTAACCAAATGTAACAATGGGTTTACCTGACATGAATTGTTGCTTTATCCTACTGGTACTAATATAATTTTTGGAAGACAAACAGAACATGAAAAATTGAGGACTTAATAGGTGTTGGCTGTTATATCCGGAATGCTGAAAGCATATCTTACGCCTTTAGCAGAGCAATTTCCGAAATATTGGGGTTCTTTTGGTAGAAAGTGACTTCAATTTGGCCAGAGTAAGTGTAACCAGAAACCGTCTACAATATTTTTAACGGTATAAATGAATTTTTATGTGTTAAAAATTAGGATATAATAGTCCAGTCAGTGCGATCCGTAAAATAGGTTAATATGGAGAAAAAACTATTATAAGCTGATAATACTCCTATCAACTACTAACCTATATATACTCGTATTCTGGCCAAAAGCACTTATCACTCCACTCAATGTTCAGTTTCGCGTTTCCAAACTTTTGGTTTACACCCAATATCCTTTTTTTTACTCAGTGTGGGAAGTATTGAAGATTTATTTTTATCCTGAATTGTTTAAAAATAAGGTAATGTAACTCATTTTGTTAATCCACCTTGTTTAGTAGACAATTAACAAACATTAAAATCTTAGCGTTTTTGCAATCATATTTTTATATCTTTTACATGATAGCCTTTTTTGTTTTGTACTATTTCGCAAATTTCTTTCCGTAATATTTGCAGATCATATTTTAAATTTTCCATAAATATAAACACCTTTGTAGTATGATATAGTGTCAAGGTTAAAGAGTGTCTAGAGAGTATATGAGTCACGAGATGAACTGTCCAACTCCCCATAGTCAGTCCACTCACGTATCAACAATTAGTTTAACCTTTTATATCTTAAAAAACTTGAATTAGGTATTAATGAATTACGTCAACTCCTAAAACCAATCCTTAACTCAATGGCTTGTTCACCGTATAGCGAAATTAATATTTGGTGTAATATAAACTTAATAATATAAACGCGTAATTAAACCACTGCTTTAGATCATGACCGTATCGCCAACATTTGGTTATTATTCGCATGTTAAACAAATAATGTTCCGGGCCACGTAATGAAAAATGAAACGTGTAATTACAATCTAAATGGACCGTATCGTTATTCAAATTATGTTTTACTTGTACGAGTATATGCGTGTGGTAATTAACGTATTAAAACTACGCGTACAAAACAATACTTTACTCGTATGTTGAATAGACTCACGCGATACTTGCCATCAAAAGTAATTTTCTTTCTGCTTTAATAAAGTTTATTTTTAATTCCTTAATTTAATGTTCTTTATTCATTAAAATTCATTTATCATACATGATGTCTAAATAAGAAATTCTTTATAACAGATCTTCAAATATGTCATTTGACTGATTCTGTTCTTAAATATACAATTGAGTGTAAATATAGCATAATACTACCAAGTATTATCTCGTTTCATAAGAAACTATTAGCATTAATAATAGTTGTTTATGAAATAAAACTTGTTTATAATAACTTGTTATATTAAACACCGCTAGGCCACCGGTATTTTAAGCTTAGGGTTAAAGTTTTTTTTACTTTTTTTATTTTTTAAAGTAACGCATGACTCAACGATAAGCTGTCTAAAATAATAGTAGTAAAATATGAAATTTGTTTATTTTTCATAGTAAAACTAGACCCAAAAATAAACATTATGCTGAATAATGATATTACAAAGTTAAACGCACGTGACTCTAGGTAAGTGTGCGGAGTTTATATATATATATATAGAAGGAAACTGCTCATATGCGGCGAAGAGGTAATCACTACTTCCGTAACGGGTTGTATGAAAGGAAGAGTCCCCTGTTTGATTATAATACAATTATTATTCATTGTATTTTGGTTCATTACACATCATTTGCCTGATTTATTTTTCTCCTAGATCGCACCAAACAAAAGACGCAAACATGGACAAAAATGGTTGTTTATTGGCCATATTTTACGTCTATTGATAATTAGTGAGTGTGGTTTGATAAAATTTCAAAATAACATATTTACCGTTTAAACTATAAAACAAAGGAATTTTTTTTCTTCTACTTTATTTTACGCTTATAAAATAAACATAAAATGATTATCTTAAAAAGATATTGTTTTTTATTTCAACTTATTTTGCTACACATATCGGCCATTTACTTTCAGACCTTTTCCTTCACATCTTCCAATATTTAACTGATCAGGATTTACTCAGCCAAAATCTTTATTATATTTGAAACTCATTCAGCATTCATATTCGATACAATTATTTCACTTTGTTTTTTTTCCGTTATAACTTTTTACCTCTTAGATTTACGCTACACTATGGGAAATTGATAATAAAACTGAGAAAGTATTGTTGATGAACGGTTGTGACGCGTACTGTGATGGCCCATGGTAAATACAATACAAACACAAACAAAGCATAATATCTGGTGATGGTTTCGTAATGTGGATCCTTTGATGTTTGTCGGTCTCTGACAACAGTGACGGCTTTTTCATTCTCTAACTTGTCGTATATTTTAGTTTCTTTCAGCACAAAAAACTATTTCCTCATTATAATAATGTAGATCAATTAGTACCTGTGTAATTTTAATTTAATGTAAAGTGTGTCAAGGCCTACCAATAATACACCAGCGTCAAAATTAACAAATCATTCTCGCCTCATAAAGTGTTACATATTATTATCTTCAGGATATCAAAATCTAAATATAAGCTATAGAGATTTATTATCACTATAAGAATATTAATAGGTCCAACAAAAAGCATTATGAAATTGGAACAAACTTAATGTAAGGTACAAAAATAATATTTATTATATCACCTTCTTTGATTTTCAATAATTTATTTGTTGGTGGATTTCATTGGAATTTGCCTGTTTTGGGGGGGGGGGGGGGTGGGGGGGGGGGGGGGTGGGGGGGGGGGGGGGTGGGGGGGGGGGGGGGTGGGGGGGGGGGGGGGTGGGGGGGGGGGGGGGTGGGTACTCACGATTATCCAATACTTTGAATGTATTACCCCACAGTACATTCTAACAGGAAGGTTTTTGATAGCTTCTTTTAAAATTGCATCCCAAGCATATTTAGTTAACATCCTCATTGCTTTGGGGAATTATTATTTATTCTATATTATCGTCACCCTAGGAATCCTAAATTTGGTTTCTTAAAACCACCTTCTTCCTGTCCTCCTACCTGTTACTGTTTTCTTTTTAATGTTCTCTAATTTTTCTTTTATTCTGTTTCTGGTCTCATTCAGACCTATCTCGTATTTTGTTCTTAGTATCTTACAGCCGTTTCACTGGTTAAGTAATCAATTTTTCTTGCTGTAAAATTGTCCTTTTGATATTATCACTATTATTACAATACTAATTTATTTGTATTCCTGAATCTTAAATACTTAACACTATGTACGGACTTATACAATCCTTTGTGGTGCTACCAATATTATAAAATTTAACTAAGGCGTTACGAACTTGTGCTGTGTATATCTTACGTTTTATTAGACAATTTTATCTAATGTCTAATAAACAAACATGCGATTTCAATCTAATGTTATTTTATCCAATTCATATTATTCATTGCAGATAAATTTTTAATTTTCTAACTTGTAACAAAAGCGGGTAGTTTTTTTCATTTAATTACAAATCAAAAATCCACTAAATAGCAGCTTTAATTTTTTTATTAATTAAAACTGAAATTAATTTGTTTGCTTCAAATATAATATCAAACTGAGAATGATAATTTAAATTTTCTCCTCATGACAAAGACAAGTTCATGCTTTGATTATTCGGGTAATGGCCCATCTGTAAAAACCACGGGAACTTGTTCATCATTATAGGTTGGATGTCAACTTACAATGTGGGCAACCAAACATCGTTGTTTGCTTGCCACATTTGCTTGTTTTTGGAAGCAACAATGTTGCTACATTGTTGCTTTTGCTTATAATTTAGAATCTGTTAGTAAAAAAAGGTACTCAGAGGTTTTGTAAAACCTAATTAAACTTGTGTACTTTTTTACATGCATGTAATTGCAAGTTCATTACCACAACATTTTGGCTGCAACTAATTCATTCATTTAGATTGGTATTTACAAATGTGATAGAAAAGACTCGTTCGGTTTTAATGTGTAAACACCAGCTTACTCAGTTTACTCACAATTACCAATAAATGCTCCATGGTAGTGGTACTTTATGTCAGATGTATAATTTATTTAATCTTATAAGCTGTTCTACTTTAGACGGTGTTAATTCTTCCAGTTGGTAAGATTATTTGATTCAGATGACTAAGGGACCCAACGGGGGGTCCCTAAACAAAATCTTCCGTTCGTGCTGAGCGAAGCCTTGGCAAAGAAATTGCAGTTCCAGTTAGGTTTGGGCCTCTCTTGTTAAATTCTTTAAAAATCAAACATCTAGGGTTCATTCACCGAACTATTTCAAAATTTACATTAATGAACATATAACTTTTATAATAGTTAGAGCAGAAACGAGAAGGGCAATTTAATCCCTCCACAATATCATATGTATGGAAGTCCTCTGTGTAGATAGCGCTGTCATACGTTGTAAAAAACCGAAAGTGATCTAATATACTTAACACAGTTGGGTATCCAGTGTCATCAATGTCCAGTTATTAGCAATAAATTCCATTATAATTTTCAATTATAAATTTCTGAGGAATATCGACAGTTTTTTTCTCCAACTGATTTTAAACACGTTAACGAAATCCCTATAGTTCTTTCAAACTACACAACCAAACTTTAAGAATAAACCACTAAAATGTTTTAAGAATACAGTAAGTAAACATTTATTCAGTTTCCATTACTTATTAAGACTCGACAGAGCCTTATTGAAAATCGTTTAGTTCTCCGTTCGTCTGTGTGTTAACACTCAATAGAAACATCGTAAATACTTGAAATTTGGTTTATAGCTTCAATTTGGTCCAAGGAATAACCCTTTCGATTTTGTGGTCAAAAGTTCAAGAGCATTCCACGTGTAAAGTCTGTCCATCCGCCTATCTGTGTGATTACTCTTGGTGGAATGGTAATGTAGACTTGAAAATTCATGTAGAATTGTACAATTTCCACTATGAGAAAGGGAAATACGAAGGTGATAAAAAGATCAATGATAGCGCGACCGTATGTCTGTCCGTCTGTGCGAAAACTCATTCTTCCTGTTCATCCGTACATTCGGGTACTTGTACAATCCGTTGTATTCGATTATTACTTATTATTATTCTCGTTGTTGTATATTCACAATTTAATTACAGTTTTGTAGTAAATGATGCTTAGAGATTAGTTGAATTGTCAATTTTATAGAAGGAAAATATAATACTATTAAATCATTAGTTTTTTTAAATAAAAAAATATTAAGGTTTAATACGGCATAAGACGTATGTGTCGATATGTAACATACAAAAAAATACAAATTGTCCAGTAAGATTTTACTGCTAGACTTAAATATTCCTAGTATTATTAAGGTATTCTTATAAAACTAGTGTTTTACAACCATTGTGGATATAGACATAAGTTTATATTAGAAATAGTATATCATATTAGCGTTGGGGTTGAACCGATTTATCAATAATTATTTCATGCTTTCAGATATAGAAGGTTTCGCGTCATGATTGTTACGTGGAGGGCCAGACTATAGGGAGGTGTGGAACGTGCCTCATGTACTCTCTAGACACTGTTTAACATCAACACTGTACCAGCTTTAGAGGTTTTTATATTTAATGGAAATTGTATAATATGTTGTAATAATTATTATCAAAACAGATTGCGGAATTGTGTGTAACAACAAGTTGTGTACCAAAATGTATGCGTTTCAGTAATTATCTATTAAACAAGGGAGTTTAGGAAAATCAGTGACATCACCTTGTTTGAAGACAACTCAAGGAGAAAAATAAATCTTCAATATTTCCACAACACTGAGTATTTATAGTTATAATAGGTGTAAACCAAATGTTTACAACCCGATTTTTTTGATGGTGAGTGGAGGGTAGAAGTAATTTACCTTTAGACTCAGATACGAGTCCTTGGCAGCTCATAGGAGAAAAATTAGTCTGTTTTTCGGATCTTATTTACTGTACTATTTTACTAAATTTTTATACACAGTAATTATTTTAGTGCATAAACGGGAATATTATAGATGGTTTCTAGTTACAACTAACTCTGGCAACTCGAAATTACTGCTCTCAACCGGAGAAAACCCTATATTTCGGAAATTGTTCCGCTTAAGGCGTGAGATATGCTTTCGCTCTCCGGATTATACCGGCCAGATCTATCAAGTCCTCAAATTGCTTTTGTGTACCGGTTTGTCTTCCTATTAGTCTCAGTAGTTAAAGCAACAATTATTCATGTCAAGTAACGAATTTATATATTTGGTAATACGTAATACCACATTAAAATAATTAATTTTATATTTCAACTTTGTTAAATTATAATCTATGAAAATTTTAACACGTTTTAATCTGTGAGAACAATAGTTATATTTATTATTACAACAATCGTTGCTGTTTTTTGGCAGATTTGAAAATCAACATCTTTGTTAAATGTTCACGAACATGAACAAAGCTAACCAGCTGTTGTTAATTAACTTAGGTTTGTCACAACAGCTGATAGTGTTTGTACATTATTATCACGGTTGGTGTATCACTCGTGAACAAGCAACTGATTTCACTGATCCGGTAACATGCAGCAGTTTACTCGCTCTAATGAACTTGAAACATAATGAAATAATCATTTACTAGAAAGCATTAGTCTTTATAAAAGTCATTTACTATACCACTCATTAAAGTCTACCTGAATACACATTTGTCTTTAAAAGCACACATATAGGGTAAAAACATAGTGGAGCGGCGAGGCTAGAGTGTAGCGGAGAAGGGAGCTGAGAGGGTTGAAAAGAATACATGCAGTTAGATGCGCTGAATCATAGTGGAGCGGAGAGGGTGCGCGCTGGTTCAAGTCTCGACACGCTAGCCTCTCCTCTCAGATATTGATACCCGATTTCTTTGCTCGAGGGTTCAGTCCGAGCCTCGTTGGTCCATCTCATCTCATTCTGCTCCGAGACGTGGACGAGTCAACAACTCTACTAGAGCGACCACGGATCAATATGGATGAAGAGGGATCTGCCTCGGCGGTCTCAGATGGCGGAGCCGGTTTACCGGAGCCGCTGGCGACACTACTGGGCTCCCGCGCGGCTTGCCAAGCGGGCCCCGGCGCTGTCTGCCCAAACGGCGGCCTTTTACAAGGCCAACCAACCGCTGGACGTCCCAGCAACACCAATCCACCCGGGACGGGAGATCAGGGCCCGGTGAAGTCCGGTATTTACCGGAGTCCTGTCTTGCGATGTGCCAGGTGAGCCCGCCCCGGTCAGCCGACCGGGCCGCGGGATCCCAGCACCGCACTGCTGCTCAGGCCAGCACACATATTCCACCCGGGGACTTGTCAGGGCCCGGGTGAAGTCCGGACTACCCCGGAAAGCTGCCAGGGTGCAGCGACTAAGTGCCAGGGGAACCTGCGCCGGTCTGAGGCCCCAAAAAGGCCTTTCTAAAGGCCACTCTACAACACCGGGGATCTCAACCCCAGTGGCCCAGACCATGGTGTCAGCTACCCCTGGGGCCAATTCCGGCTCATCAGGCCGTCCTGCCGCGGGTCTGCGGAAGCGGCAAGCGGCCCCAGCTCCGTCTCTTCCGCCGAAGAGCCGACGGACGGAGACCGCTGCCAGTGAAGATATGGAGGTTGAGCGAGGCCCCCGCATTCCCCCCATCATCTTGGACATCCCGAAAGGATGGGGTAGCCATGCGGTGACCCTGAAGCAGCTCCTAGGAGGAGATCTTGAAGCTGTGTGCACGGCCAGGACATTACGGCTCAAAACCACTACTGTGGCCCACTTCAGGTCCTTGCAGAGATATCTGCAGGAGCAGAAGATAAACTTCCACACCTTTGCTATGGCGACCGAGCGTCTCCTGAAGGTGGTGGTCAGAGGACTGCCCTCTACTCTGACTCCTGAGGAGGTCGTGGCCGAGTTCCAAGACATCGGCTATGGCATAGTGGAGGCCAAACTGTTAAAGACAAGGAGAGGCCAGCCGACCAGCCTGTGGCTGATCACACTGCGCAGTGGCGATGGCCTGAGACCGCCTACTGATATCTACAATCTCCAGAGTGTACTTTTTTGCAAGCTGGAGATTAAGAAGTACACCCGACCGGGAGGACCGATCCAGTGCCACCGATGCCAAGGCTACGGACACGGTTTCCAGACACTGCCACCGGGACACGCGTTGCGTCAGATGCGGCGAGGGCCACCCTGCCAGCCTGTGCCCAAAGGAGTCAACTAGCCCGGCAAGATGCTGTAATTGTGGCGAGGCACACTCCTGCCAACTACCGCGGGTGTGCCAGCTACAAAAACGAGAAACAGCTCTCGTATGCTGCCGCTGCAAAGAGGACTCGGAGGCCTGAACCTTCCAGGGCCGAGCCTCCAAAGCCTCGGGAAGCTCCTGACTCTGCCCCAGCTGCCCCTGTTGACGACATCATCACAGAGCCCCTCCACTGACAGCCGAGAAGGACGAGGACTTCGAGGTGGTTCGAACGTCGCCGAACACCGACCCTGCTCGGAAGCCGGAAAATCGGAGAGCCCGGCCTGCCGCGAAAACCTCCATCTCTGAGCCGCGGAGAAAAGAGCCCGAGGATTGAAGCTGTACCAGCCCCTGTGAAGACCCTGAGAGGAGATCAGCCCTACCCAGGCCTACGCCGAGACCTCGCTTGGAACTAGCCAAAGATGGCTGCTAGTGCAGAACCACAGGCCCAGCCGCCCACACAAAGCAACATGCCGACCTCTCAGCCTGCCTGCCCGTATTCCCTGAGGAACTCAAGGCAGGAATATCGCAGTTCCTCTCCCAGCTGACCAGCATGGTGGCGATGATGTCTCGCCTCATGGATATGTTGTCCGCCACCATGCATGGGTAAGCTGAGAGTTGTCAGCTGGAATGCCAACGGGCTTGCTGACAAGAGGCTGGAACTTAGCCAGCTCCTCCAGGACATGGACGTGGACATCGCTCTCCTCCAGGAGACCCACTTCAGGCAGACGGACTCCTTCACCATCCCAAATTTCCAGGTGTATCGCACTGATAGACAGCTGCAGGACATCCGACCCAGCGGAGGCACGGCGGTCTTAGTCCACCGGAGGGTGACTCATCGCCTACTGGCTGCAGTTATTACCCCGGGGACTGAAATCACCCGGGTTGCCGTCAGCTACAATGGGACGGAGCTAGAGATAGCTTCCGTCTACAACCCGCCAAATAGGTTGCTCCAACCGCACTGCCTCGACTGCCTGCTGCGACCCGGCTTTCCTGCACTCATCGCCGGGGACCTCAATGCGAAACACCTGGACTGGGGATGCCGGAAGTCAAACTCCACCGGCAGGGACCTCAAGCGTCTCCTGGAAACCCGCCACCACGTCCATGTACTGGCCCCTGAGGAGCCTACACACTACCACCACCAAGGACAACCCGCCGGACATCCTTGACATTGGTCTAGCTGGGTCACTGGATGGAAATATCGAGGTGTTTTGCTGTGTCTGACCTCTCGTCAGACCACGTGCCAGTTGTCTTTGACCTACCGGACGACGGAGCGCCAGCCTACCCTCCGATGCGCCCCCACCAAGGTCAACTGGCACAAATATGCAAACCACCTCGCCGACAGACCCTCGGCCCCCACCAACCCCGGCCGAATCGCCAGACCAGCTAGACCAACAGGTTTCTGGACCTGACCAACACCCTCCAGGAGGCTGTAGAAATTTCCTCGTCCCCTCTCTCACAGAAGAATCTCACTCCACCTCTTCCCGAGAACCTGAGAGAGGAGATACGCCTACGTCGTAGACTGCGAAGGGAGTACCAGCTGACACGGTGTCCCCACGCTAAGCAAGTCTTCAACCGCCAAGCCAGGAGATGCTCACGTCTCTTGGCGGAACACAGAGCAGCTGCGTGGGACAACTTCGTGGAACACCAAGCTGACGATGGTGTCGGCGGCATCTGGAAGGTCTCCAAAGCCCTCCGAGGGGACAAGAAGGTAAACCGCCCTCTCCACGGCCAACGTGGTTATCGTTTACTCCCCCAGAGACAGAGCTGAGGCCTTCGCCGACACCATGGAGGACCAATTCTCCCCCCACACACGCTGACATCTACGACGAGGTCGCCTGCGAAAGAAATCGAAGACTTCCTGGAGGACTACGAACCTGAAGAGGATGACCCGCTGCCCTTGGTGACTACACAAGAAGTACACGACAACATCCGTCGCCTCCGCCCAAAGAAGGCTCCTGGCCCAGACTCCCTGGGAACGCCAGCTTTGAAGAACTTGCCGGCTTGGGTGATCGTCATCATCACATGCATCATGAATTCCTGCATACGCCTGGCCCACTTCCCGACCACCTGGAAGGATGCCAAGGTAGTCATGATTCCCAAGCCCGGCAAGGACCCCCTTTTCCCGGAGAACCCACAGGCCCATCTCCCTGCTGCCTGTTACTCTCCAAGATCTTCGAGAGGATCATGCTGGCTAGGTTCCCTGAGGAGTTTTTTCACGTCTATTAGGACTGAACAGTTCGGTTTCCGAAGTGGACACTCGACCACCCTCCAACTCCGCAGAGTTCTAAACTACATCTCAGGAGCGGTGGAGAGGAAACACCATTCAACTTCGGTCCTGATAGACGTGAGCAAGGCCTTCGACAAGGTGTGGCACGACGGCCTACTGTACAAACTCACAGAGTCCCCGCTGCCTGGCAGGATGTTCCGGCTAATCCGCAACTACCTTCACCACCGGACCTTCTCCGTCTGCGTTGCCCGATCCACCTCCACGACTCGACCAGTCTCCTCCGGTGTACCACAGGGGTCAGTGCTCGGCCCGATCCTGTACCTGTGGTACACAAACGACATCCCCGTAGCTCCAAGAGTGCAGCTGTCGCTGTACGCCGATGATGCACTCTTCACGGCCACATCTGCAAACCTGAGGATGGCCAGAGTCTACATGCAGCGGCAGCTGGATATACTGGAGCCCTGGTGTGAAAAATGGCGGATCAAGGTCAACGTAGACAAGTGTGAAGCGATCAACTTCACAAGGTCAAGGAGGCAAGCGGGACGGCCGACAACTGACTCTCAACGGGGACAACATCCCTTGGAAGACGACGGTCAAGTACCTGGGGGTACTCCTGGACAGCAGACTGACCTTCACTCCCCACGTCACGAGGATCTGTGGACTGGCAAGGAAGGGCTTTGCTAGCATCGGCCCACTGCTCCGCTCCACGAAGCTGCCAGACAGGACGAAGGTCCTGCTCTACACGGCTCTGACCAGACCGGTGATAACCTACGCGGCTCCAGCATGGTATCACCTCACCTGCAAGTCCGCCCGGAGAAAACTACTCGCAGTCCAGAGTAGGTGCCTCCGGCGGGCCACTGGGTCGCCCTGGTTTGTAAGAAACACCGTGATCAGAGCATCGGCCAACGTCCCTACGATCAGAAGCTTCGTGGAAGGACTTACTTCGACTCTTCAAGAAGCAGCAGAATCCTCGCCGTGGGAACACATCCGTCATCTACGTGACCAGGAGGTCCCCCAACTCCGTCTTCCAATGGACGACTAGACAACAACACTACACTACACATTACACTACAACACTGACAGGTAGCGAAAGCTACTAGGGCTTTGACCCTTGTTGACACAAGGCAAAAGCCAAAACGGCAGAGGCCTTGAGAGAAGTGGGGGATCCAGCCCCCACAGTCACAGCGACTTGTACTTGTGTCGTTGGTCAAATCGACAATAAGTGCAGCTGTTATGGATACTGAAACATTTATTTTATCAGTGCGTGAACGCAGTGCTGTCTGGGACCAACAACAATCCAGCCACCATAATAGATTCATTCTCGATCGTATGTGGAAGGAAATAGGCCAAGAAAACAACTGTACAGGTACGAGAAATTCATTTATTAGAACAAAACATTAAAATTATTGCTCATTGTCTTTCTTAAATTTGATGGGGTTTTCCTGGAAATATGCCTTGAATGTATCACGTAAAAGCATTGCTGCAGTTAGGTGTCGGCCCCTTCGTCTTGGCACAGGTTCGGTATAGCCTCGCTAGGTATTACCTCGCTCAAATGTCTTTCAAATCCTTCTCTGTCAATTATTGTATTTTGAAGAACACAAACAGCTTTAACTATGTGATCGGCAGTCTCGTGTTTAGCTTCAATACTCTTTGCGAGTATTCTCCATCTTAAATACAATATTCCGAATGTACACTCAATTTTTTTTTCTCGCCCTTGAGTGTCGAAAGTTGTATGCAGTTTTTTCCATCGTTAGGTTGTCAGCTGGGTAAGGTTTTAATAATCGAAGGGACAGAGGATAAGCTTCATCGCCTAGAAAAACCATAGATGTTTTGACGTATGTCCCTGGTAAATAACTATCATCTGGAATATTTAGCTGTTTATTTTTAATTTGTAAGTACATATCAGAAGCTGCTAGTTCTGTTTACCGAATCCTCCAACATCGATCATAGAAAATCTGTACTGAGCGTCACAAACACCTTGTAAAGGTGTGCACATTTTCAGTGCACTATTCTCATACAACACAAAATCGTCATCACTGACTGAAGACATTGAAAAGTGAACAACTGAAGCCTCTTGATTCACCGCGTTGATCGCCGCCGTACTATATGCATGTGAAGCACCGCTAGCATCGGGGGTCAAAACTCTCTCAGCTACCTTCTCCGCTACACCCTAGCCTCGCCGCTCCACTATGTTTTTACCCATAGACGGTTGCTTGCTTAAACTAATATTATAAAAAGCTGAATAATGTTTTTTAATAGAGATTGTAGTATTAGTAGATTGTCACTTATGTAGTAAAATCAATAGAGTGGCAACCATGTATTAATTTACGAAAGTTTTAACGAAAGTTAATATTTTAGTACTTGTGAAAAGAGAAAAAAATATAAATCTTCATTATGATGGTAGAAGCGATGATTTTATTTTATCATGGAGGTATGAACAGAGACGAAAATGATTACTGAAAACAAAAAAGTACTGAAATTCTCTTCGATTATATTTAAATGCGCTAGATAGACCTAATGTTCCAGCTAAAATTCTAACATGAACATTATCAACTCTGTTAGCCTCCCCTCTGTCAGTGGTGCACATAGTCCCTTGTATTGTTAGACAAATTTATAAAACACTTTGATAATTTTTAAGCAATATATAATTTTTGATTGCTTATAGATAAGTTATGGGAATAAAACTATACTTTTAAGAAATTGTTAAAAGAGGTTTTATATCGTTGTAGGAAGCGTAGCTAAAGTAAACATTATCCTTATATTCACATTAAATTATGCTGGATTACTTTACCATGTTGATAGTTATCTAAAAAAGGATTTTTCCATAAAAAGGCTAATTTTTTTTATTAAAGTAAAAAAAGCAACATTTTATGAGGACGGACTGAAACCCTACATAACTGTAAAAAGCACAACAGGCGTGGTAGTAAAAAATTTAATGTTTCATATAGGATTTCTTGCAATACAACAAATTGCCCTTTTTCTGGGAAAGCCTAATCAATAGAAACACATGAATATATTCGATAATTTTGCTCCCACAGAACAAGAATAGTAGGATCAAGAGAGAATACGCTGAAACCGATGATGAAATGTATTGTGTTTTTGATCGAGTTAGTATAGAGATGTATTATTTGTGCGTTACAAACTGTAAAATGTTCATACTTGATTATATTTTTTAACTTTAAGACGAAAAGTAAAGGTGTTATGGTTGTTTGGAGTAGAAAAGTTTTTTAACAGCCTTTATTTCTTGCCATATTTATTACCAAGTATTGTGTCCTGTTTGTTATTATTCCGAAAATACCAGTTCATTTATCTGGAATGCCTCACACGGCTATAACTTGTACTATGTACGGCTAAGTACCACAACCATGTTTGGAATTTGAAAAATATATAATCTGAACTGCCTAAAATGAGAGCATGATACTACATTTGGCATTGTATACATATTAAATTCTGTTTTATAAACACTATCAAATTAAAAATGTTTGAACTAAGAAATTACAGAAGACACAAAACTTAACAGAGTATTACTGTAAGTCGATGCCTAGAAGGTTGGTTTATGTCACTTTGAAAACATTTAAATGAACTTTCTTTCTTTCATTGTTCTCTCACTCGGATAATGAAATGTTTGTTATCTTTTCATTAACTTCAAGTAGCATTATTTCAACTTTATGAATTTAATTATTTTGCTTGGCGTCTCTATGGCTTTCTTTTATAAATTAACATCCATTGAAACTAAACTTAATACTTGTTTTAAATAAGTACAATTATTTTGATTTTGTACATGTACTGGAATAAACTTAATAAGTCATAAGAAAGATGTTTAGTATCATTAGTACACAAAGGCATAAAATATTTTTATGACATATGCTTATCATTGTCCGCTCATATTCAATGATCCTTTTTAAAATGTTATAAAATATAAAATTATAAAAAATATAATATGTACAAAATAAAATTTCGTTTGCTTAAATGTATAAATCTTAAATTGAAACAAATCTTGGGCATCTCTGGTTATGAATATTATAAATTGTATTTATATAAACGTGTCATTGATAATTGTTTATACAACATCATTACTGTTTGTCAACTGAAGGAAACGATTGTCCAACTTTGATTTCTTAGTAAATTTCAAACATTATTAATTCCTGAGCATACTATTATTAAGAACAAAACTGTTACAGTGTATTTAGATAAAATTTTAAATCTACATTAAAAAACTCTTGTATTAATTTTTCCTTTTTTGCATTAATGGAATGTTTGATACTCTGAATAACTTTTATCTAAATTACAGATATTATACATTTTCACTATTTCATAACTAATGACAGAGTATACATCTTTGTTAGACTTATGAGCAAATATGAATCACTAATTGCAGAGGTAGTTTTTATAACCCCGTGTTGCAATCTTAAGTATATTTTTGTAATTTATCTCATTTAGATATCTCTATAGACCTTGTAAATTATAAATTAGGATTTTATCGGAGAAATAATAGGTGAAAGTATCGATTATAAAACCTATCGCCGCACAGTCTAAAGCACACGTCTGTTTAGATTGTTATTGCTGTAAAGCACATTACTCCAGGATTAATATCTACTTCGTGCTGTAACACGTAAGCAACGCTAAATTAATTTAAGAATTAACTAAGCAAAAATTATATTAGGAGACTGGCATCTCTTTATAATAACAATTTGTATATCGTGTATGAAATAACAATTGTTATTTATATTTTGCTTTACAATTGAACCACGTATTATTACGAGGTTATTTATTTCTATTGAAAAAATACACGATAGAACAAAAATACTTAATGACGTTTTAAACACTTTAAAGCAAGATTTCATGAAAACCGACGAAAAAAGAATGAACATATAGATAACTTGTAGAAATAAAGCATTTGATATTTTATGAGTTATAAAACTGTTATAAATATACTCAAAGAAATAAATACTATAAGTATTCAAGTGCCGTGCAATCCAGTTAAAACTAAACAAAGTGTAATAAGCCATAATGATATAGAAACCTTTTTAATTCACTTTTTGGAACATCCTTGGTATATAGCGTATACATTTTCCGTTAAAAAATATTGCAGGAAGAATTATTGTAATTTAAATTATTATTCTAAAAACTAAAATGAAGTTTATTTCATATGCTTACCTCCAACAATTTTTTCAAGCACAGAATTTTAATTTAAGATTCAACTTTTACTTGGATATGAGACAAGTGGTAGAGGACAAGATGCCGGAAGGAACAAATGGTATATGACAGGACCAGAGATGGAGTTACGTGTGTCCCCCTGTTCCCCGACATTAATATTTTTATGTTAAAGTTATATCATATTTTTGTACCATTTTTGTACCTTTTTGTAATACCAATAAATAATTTTGTACCACAATAGTTTATTAATAAAGTACTATGTATAAACCGGGGAACAGGTAGACACTTGCACCCGACATTAATATTTTTATTTTAAAGTTATATCATATTTTTGTACTATTTTTGTACCTTTTTGTAATACCAATAAATAATTTTGTACCTCAATAGTTTTTTAATAAAGTACTATGTATAAACCGGGGAACAGGTAGACACTTGCACCCGACATTAATATTTTTATTTTAAAGTTATATCATATTTTTGTACTATTTTTGTACCTTTTTGTAATACCAATAAATTATTTTGTACCTCAATAGTTTTTTAATAAAGTACTATGTATAAACCGGGGAAAAGGTAGACACTTGCACCCGACATTAATATTTTTATTTTAAAGTTATATCATATTTTTGTACTATTTTTGTACCTTTTTGTAATACCAATAAATAATTTTGTACCTCAATAGTTTTTTTAATAAAGTACTATGTATAAACCGGGGAACAGGTAGAACACTTGCACCCGACATCAATGTTTTATGTCATGGAAAATCTACTTTCGTGTCTTATCGACCCTAGTAAAATATAATAAGTAACATAGAACTTGCTCTATACTCTTCCCAATAAGAAGGTATGTAATATATCGGTATCCACACAATTCAACACAACTGTGTGAATATTGCAAGGCCAAATCCAGCCAAGGTCCAAGACGGCCGAAGCGACGACGTGCCGCTGGACAACGGAAGGCCATCTGGAGGGTTTTATGGTCTTATTGTTGTCAACAGTAGAGATATCCTTCATAATTTATGAGGGTTGCAGGTGTTCGTCGGTTGCTCCCGATTTAAAAAGATTGGTCTTTCCATTCACTTCCAGAATTTTTAAAACGTTTCATTTATTAAAAATACAAGAACTCCTTACTGTTTATTGATAAAGTACTATGTTAATGTTCTTTATCTATGAACCGGTAAACAGGTAGACACTTGCACCCACCATCAACATTTTTATGTTAAAGTTACATTATATTTTCTACCATTTTTGTACCGTTTTGTAATACCAATAAATAATGATGTACCACACTCGTTTATTAATAAAATGCAATATGTAACCGGGGAATTAGTAGACACTTGCATTCCAAATTAAACATTCTTGTTAATTTAATACCATATTTTTGTTCCTTTTTAGTACCTCTTTGTAACACCCATGAATAATATTGTACAAGACTAGTTTATTAATAAATTACTATATATAAACTGAATAAAAGTTAGACCTTACGTTGATATTTTATGTTACAGTTACATCATATTTTAGTACCATTTTTGTACTATTGTGTACAACATTATAAAGTTGTTGTACCATCATAGGTATTTACCAATAAGGAAACCAAGGGGCACTCAATCCTTGGTCGATAATAAGAATGATTAAACGAATTAATTTATTTTATTATTATTGGACCATTAATAAATTAATAATCTGCAGACAGAGAACATATAGACACTTACAGTCGTGGTCCAAAAATCAAGTAATAAAACTTGTTTTAAGTTGTCATACTACTTTTGTAACACTCAACACGAGCTATTAATATTTTAGGACTACTTCATTATCGAAGTAAAAATCTAAAAAGTTGATGTGCTTGAGACTGTGAATAAATGGAGACCGCTATCTGACGTCGGCAAATATGATTAAAAAACATTACACAGTTTTTAATTTATGTACAGTTTATTGGTGGTAATATACATGTCGCTTTTTAAATTCTAATTTGTTTCGTAATACAGCAGTTTTACAAATAGCAAAAATGTAATCTGTAACCACTTTTTGATGTGTTAAAGACAACATAATCCCTTAATTAAACTATAAACATGTACAATTTTAATAAATTTACCGTACTAGAGAATGAAAATAAATTATTTAATAAATTACCATCTCTTGCAATAAAATCAATAAAAATATATCATGTTTTATTATATCCACTATCTATTCGTATTGAATATTTAAATATTTTATAAATGAATAAAAACAATTACATACATAGTACACACCAAATTTTTAACACCCTTCTCTGTTCAACATATGTTAATATAAAAATAATAATATTATACATTAACTTTAAAACATTTTAAATATAAAATTAATTAAAACTAAATATACAATACAATTCTGATAACGATAGACAACTTATGTACATTTAGTTGAGCAGTTGTAATGTAATTTAATGAACATAATATTATATTATTGAACTTTAAAAATAATAGGCTACACAAATATTAGTTAAACATATTTTAACTTATTAATAACTACAGAGCACAATAAAAATACAGAACCTTTAGTATTACATTACTTAGTATTTTATTACATAATTTTGATTTTAAATGGTGTATAGTACGAGTTGGCATTTAATGTTGTCTTTCGTTACTGTAGGAATTATTTTATTCTGTAAGTCATCATACGTTTCCCATTTTCCATCATTCCTTTGCGCATAGGTTATATAGTGTCCCACATCTCTTATATTGTCTGAACCAATAAAACCGATACATCCACGTAAGATAAATTCTCTTTCATTGACCTTTAATGAATGCGGTAGGTCTCGTACCTTAAGTACGCACTGTACTAAACTTGAACTACTAACGATTTCTATTAGTTTTAAAATAAGATAGTCGGAAGGATTAATTCTGATTATCCACTGACCTTGGCATCGAAATGATCCACCTTCTGTAACTTCCAAGCTGAATAAACAATTGGCTTTTCTTGTGTATAGTTCTTGGTCAATTGTTTGTTGCAAAAAACCAATTTCTCGTTGAGAATTTATGTAAACAGTCAAAGGTACTCTTCCAAAACTATATTCCTTTCTTGGACAGTTAGTAGTCGTACATACACTGTGCTCATTAACCGAAGGTTCTGAACGCAACATCTGTGTGGCCAACGGTGAAATACATATCTCACATGGTACTCTTTTAATACCCTCTGGTAAAGTAGTAATTCCTTTGCACTCAGCCATTAATATTTCGCCTCTTATCAAGTATGTTTTTCTTGAGATGCCATTCAGTACCATATCCTTCACAAATTTCATAAATATATTTTCAGAATTTTGTACTTTGTTTCTGAACTGCACACTATCTGAAAATGCTATACAAAACAATTGTACTAGACTGTCAAATGCACAGGTGTTTGATAATATAACCTTTTCTTTGCCAATTGTTAAGGGGAGCACTTCGCCCTATCTTCGTAATGTTAACATAGGTACACTTATCTCAAGAACTACTTGAGGTATCTTCATAATTCTTTTTTTCATTTAAAGAGGGCTTCTAGGGGAACACGTGGAACCAAAAAAAAAATTTTTTTTGGCATATACCCTAAAAGTTATATATTTTTGTTTTAAACGCTTGTCAAAAACCTATATAAATATGTGTATATGTATGTATATAAATATTGAACTCAGTGAAATGTGATGTTTTTAGTGGTTCCACATATGTAAAACAGTGCTACAAACATACAAAAAAAATTTCATATTCCTACCATTTGTAGTTTTTGAGAAAAATGTACTTTTGTATTGAAAACCGCAACTTTCGGAAAAACACAAAAAACGGAAAAAATACTGCTTTATTACCTTTTTCAGTACATTCCAGGTGCATAGGCTGGCTGATCTCCTTCCTGCTCCTCATATTCATCCTCCAGACTTCTTTTTAGTAAGTTTTTCTTCTGTCTAATTTTTTTCTCTATATCTTCTTGAGCTTTCTCTGCCTTCCAAATTCGCCGCCGGTCAAGCTTTTTCATTGCTGTAATAAAATGCTGCCCTGGTGACACTCCTATTTCTTGAAATACTTTGCATTTGCCAATGTAGCCATCATTAAAAGCTGTAACAGCTTCATATATGCCAAATTTCAAAGTTTTAATCTCCACAAATGTTCTTTTAGGTATGTAGGTCCAAATGACATTGTTGAGGGACTCATTGGGATTTTGAGTTTTTCCCTTAGTACATTTGCCCAGTAGAGTTGGATTGGCTAGATCTTGAAAAATAGGTTTAATAAATGTCATTAGGTTTTCAGGCAAGTGAAAATGGCTGCCATGATCATAGTTTTCATTGGATTTTACGGCTTTGCGGTACTTACACCAGGTTTCTTCATCATCTGGACATAGTCCATGTTGAGGCCTTTCATTAGAAGACATCACATGGAAAAACTCTGCCCAAATGGCTTTTTTCATGTCTTCAACAGAGTTTGTGTTGCGTCTAATTGCCAATCCGTAGTATTTTTGGAGCTGAATAATGGCAGAATCTGTTAGCTTGTTCTTGCCGCCAAGTCGTGAGCCGTCAGGGAGTGTTTTAGTCTTAGCTTTTAGATTTTTTAATCTCGATCCCATCCGTTTCTGGACATGGCCTATGCATTCTATCTTTGTTATGGCAGTATCACCATAGGGCTTGGCTTCGCATACACTGGAGTACGCCTTGCTGTCTCCATCACCAAGGTATTCAAGGTAACGAGCCTCATACAATGCCTGCGAGCGCTGAAAAATTGCGACTGCTCCAGCAACTTCCATGGCTCCACTAGAACCTTCAAAGTTTGCGATACAGCCATCACCATGCGTGTTGTTTAGTCTATTAGTGCATCTGCAATATTTAGATAAAATCTCGATGTCTAGGACCTTACCGGTTGATAAAGATGTCACTGATACCACTCCATTTAGTGAAAGGTGACCCCGCTTCTGCCATGAGCCATCAGCAGCTATAGCGAGGTCTCTGCAACCATCATTATCCGATACAGCTTCTTGCACAGCACTTTGCATTGACTTCTTACACACTAACTCAGCAATTGAACCCAAGTAATGCTCATGTTCATGATATCTCAAAGGCGGAGGTGTAAGATTCATAAAAGCGCAAATTTTCTCCGCAGCCACTCTACCTTTGCCTATGTTACGCATAGCATAAACCAAACGAAGATTTAGGTCATAAAATGTGTTAGGCCTATCAGACTTTGCTTCATTCTGATTAGTGTTAGGCCTGACTAATTCAGAGTTTGTCACAGTAATAGTGTTTTCACAATCAGAACAGCTGACTATAATTTTTGATGCTAGGCCTACAATGTGTTTTACTTTGTAAACAAGTTGGCCATGGCAATTTTTACACACTGAAACGTTACTAAGAGCCTCATTCAACAATCCTATATTAACTATACAGTTTTCAGACTCATCATTTTTCATTCAATTGGTACTGTTTCAAAAAAGGACTGACCTTCTTAGAAGATGCACTTTGAGGTCTTGGCCTATCCACATTTGGAGTATTGGTACCTCTCGATTGTTACTTGATCCTGAGAAACTAGGCCTAGGACTAGTTGGAGGGTTATGTTGATTTCCTTTGAAAAACGCGTTTCTTGAAAGCAGGCTTTGAACGTGGCATTATAAAATTCACTACACTTATAACAAAAAATACTCAGAACTCTCCACTAAACTCACAAAAAACCATAATCATTTACGTAATTTTCACTCTCTAAAACAGAAATGTCAGTAACCAAAACATGTATGCTACCTAGGTTATAAGCAATGGTTATAAAACAGATGTTTTGTTGGTTAGTGTAAGTTGTTGACATAACAAACTGTCACTGCCAACCAAATCATGAACATGACTGCAACGAAGTAGTACTATAACAGCACCATTCAAAGTGTGACTGCTACAGGCCCGAAACTGCCTGCAGGCCTATTTAAAAAAAAATATTTCGGACACTTCTAGTCATCATAAAAAAAATTTAATACCACCATTGTTATCGGGAAATTCCAAACTTTAATAAAAAAAAAAAAAAAAAAATTTGTAATTTTTGAGATTTTTTACGAAGTGCTCCCCTTAAAGGTTTAAGTCCAAATAGATTTCCATTTTTAAGTAGACAATCGTGACCAAGGCCCGTGCACTTGACATATTAGCAAGTGTAATTTCCGTGTTGGGTTGAAGATATGAGCTGTGTTTTCTTTTTCCACTTTCAACTCCAGTCACTAGTCCTCTCCAGTTTTCTTTTTCTCTCGACTCTCTAATTCTTTCTTGGATTTTTTCTACTTCTCTATCAGAAGTAACATCAAGCATATCTTTGCTGAAATCATCTTTCTCCTTTGCAGCAGCAATTTTCATAGCCCCTTCAATAGACGAGATGTGGTGAAAAACAAAGTCATCAACTCTCATAGGCAATGTCACGTGTTTAAAAATTATGTTTTTCAATATATTGAATTCAGATTCGACCGCAGCTGAACTGGCCGTAATGCCTCCATATTCAAAGATAGGAACCATAATACTTGGACAAGTAGGTATTAGTGGTGATATCTCTAGGATTTTCTTAACAATATCTGGAAGATATTGCTGATTTCCTCGGTTGCCAACAACTCTATTATCCTCAGCATTTTCAATAATTGAGACTACCATGCGATAAAATATGTTGCTTTCTTTCCCTGAACATTTCATACCCTGTGTTTTCGGAATTCTCGGTTTTGTTACTTCTTCCTGTTCAGTGACATCCTCGTCTGTTGTAGTAAATCCTCCAAATTTTTTAATTAAAAATTGTTTACTTTCTTCACATGGTGTATCATTTCCTGCCATATCCGAGCCTTCCTTAGGTGATATGGCAACTGTAATTACATGTTTTAAAATATTTTTTTACGTCTTTGATGCTGGTGGATTGTAGAATTTGACATAAGCACCTGACGTAAAATTGCTTTGTTATTTTTAATGCATTTTTTAAACATCTCCAAGTAGTAACTAGCTTAACAACATGTGCTACATCGTTACGAACGAAACAGTTTGGTATGTCAGGCACAGAACATTCTTCTGTAAGACCCAAAAGTTGTGCACAGCGTCCACAGTAAGCTTCAAGTGACGGCAATGAAGTAAAAGCTTGGACGCAGGCTGACATGATAGCTGTGGACATATCAACCACTACTTCATTTGGTGCCGTTACATCGCACCGGAGGAAGCATGCTAACCAATGGCGCAATGTTTCTGTGTCGTGCCTCTCCGAAAGAAGTTTGCAAACTGTATATATTTTCTGTGACTCTTTCTCTCTAACCACAAAGCTGTATAAAAAATATGTTGCCTGACTTTACTCCCGGAGCTCTTTCCAAGCGCTTTACTACTCCTCCAGTGGCATCAATTGATGCAGAAACAGGAAAGTTGTTCTTACAGTGTTGTCTATATACATGAATTTGCGCAGAACTATGGTACCTAACTGAAAATTTGTCATAACTAACGTCTCTTATTATGTTAACAAATCTAGAAGTATGCATAGCTTTCCCCAGGGCTACAATGGGGTTTTCATCTGCTCGTAAAGAGCTAAGATGTTTGGCTTTTGCACGTCTTAACTGACTTGTAGAGGGCAAATGCGCAGGTTCTGGTTCTCCAAAACACATGAGTTTATCAGCTTGACATCTTTGGTACGCGGTTGATGCTATATTTTTGTCTACAACATCATCCAAAGCTACTTTTAAAGCATGTCCAGCTAAATCTCTTTTTAAATTTTTTTGGGTGTACAATATTAAATTTTCCTTCATATTTGCAGACGAATTCAGCATTTTCCCCTTCTTCTGGCAATTTGGACATGAAGGCATGAAGTTTTGATTTACAAAATGTGCAATTACCAACAATCGTAATAGCATGCAAAACATCTGACATTGATACTCGCCCTCTGGAGTACGAAAGTTTACATGGCAGTTTTGTATATTTCCATAAATATGAATTGAAAACGTGTGTCCATGTGTGTCGTTTTAATTGAAAATATGTCCTCTTACCAGTCTTCCCGTCCTTGTATGTGGCATGTTCTGGTCTCATATCATTCCAGTCTTCCCTGCTTAAAGTTATTTTAATTTTTTTTTACTTCTTCTGCGAATTCATCACTGGAAGAGTTTGCTGAAACTTCCTCTTCGTTACTGGACGAGGATATTTGTTCTTCATTCGCGGAATCCACAGAGCTGGTAGATCCATTAGGGTGAAGAAGGGTAGTTAAGAGCCCGTACCTTTAAAAACAGACATCAGGATAACAGAAGTAGCAGGATTTCAGCAATGAAGTAGTAATGAATATATATATATATATTTATTGAAATTATACATATGTATATATATATATATGTATATATATATATATATATATATATATATGTGTAGAAAAAGGCCAACATATTAATATTAATTGACTATATTTCGCATTACGCTTCTTCAGGTCAAAACAACATAACAAAACACATAAAATAATTAAAAACATACATGTAAACAGATAAATAAATTAATAAGCATAATATTCTTGAAATGATAAACATATGTTCAAACTGTGGGTGTAAAGATGTGATGAGTGTTCAGATGATTAAAATTTATCGAAGATTTAATCCATAGGGAAATTTAGATTTTGTGACAATTTGACATGCTTGTTCTAAATTTCTTAATTTTGATGTATTTGAATGATTTTTATTGATCGTATTGGTTTTACTTTTAATTAAAATTAAATTGTCTACAAAATTATAGAACACTGAACCTACGTGAACATAGGCTTATTTTCAGTTTCACAAAAATCCAACCTATTCCATAAAACTTAACCTAACCTCTACATTTTTCACTTCACTAATTAAAAAAAAACAATAAACAAACTTTTATTTATACACACTAAATAACGAAATGTCTAAAATATCCTAATAAATAGCAAGCAATACACTAATACCGGCAATGGCGTAATAACAACAAAGAAATCAACATGGCAACCATGCGATGCGTTGTTCTTCTCTACTGGCTGAGTCGGTGATTGCGCAACAGAACAAAAATAAAATACTAGTTCATAGTCTTCGTTGTCTATTATACTGTTGCTTAGAGCAATTCTTCTTCTTTGTTTTGATATGATTTTCACTATTTCCAGACAACGATAAAGTAACAAAAATAACAAAATTTAATGAAGCTATTTTCGACGCATTAGGCATTTTGGGATTTTACAAAACACGAGCTTTTCAAACGCTTATTTTATAAACATTAATTTTCCTACTGGCTATTGAAAAGATGTTTCTGAAAGCCAAGAATACACTGTTTTCAATGACGACACTTACGATCGTGTAGAACGTAAACTCACGATAGGGAATTTTTACAAACATACGGTAATTTTAGCGTGTTCGGAAATTACGCAAACAAATGGCAATCGGAAATGTGAACATCCAAGTTTAGAATTTTATAATGAAAGATTTAACTTAACTATAGAGCGTTTTATGGTATAATATGAAACCTTGAATCTTTATCTTTAGATTTACGTATGTCTTACTTCAAACAAAGTAAAAATAGACTTGCTGTGAGAGATAATATTACGACATAGTTAATGCGTCGAAAATAGCTTAGTGCCATTTTGAAACTGTAGTTAATGCGTCGATAATCGCTTAAAGCCAGTTGCAGGGTTAACACATATAAAATCATTGAACCTACCTGTTCTCCTTCACCACAAGATAAACATTAGATGCAGATACGGAGGTTTTCAGCTCGGGTATTGCATTGATGGCATTAGATATGTCATTCCATATGTGGTTTTTCTTTCCGACAACATTTCCATCTACCACAATTTTGTCCCTGTGTGTTGAAATGAGACGCCTAGTTTCATCTACTGGAAAAGTTGATGGACGACCTTTCTTTGGCATTGATGCCATCCCTAAAAATTATAACTATATGTTTAAAATTGAAATTATATGAAAAAAAATATTAGTAAAATACTAGAAGTACGCTATTCTTCTTGTAACATGATGAGTAAACATTTACACCTACTAAATGTATACCAACCCTATATTGTCAACAAAATTATTAAGATTTAAACAAAAAAATAATACAATTAGGGCCAAACAACTTTCATTTGTTACATACAACCACCAATCAGTAGTAAGGCACACTTTAACGACATTTTTTAACCCTAGCATCACTTCTGTTCTACATTGCAGCTGGTATAAAGTGATTAGAAATAACTTTTCTACTAGGACTTTCGTATTACGGATTCAATTCCTGAACAAACTGTCAGAACCCCTTATTTCTATAACAGAAAATGGTTGAAAGTCATTAGTAAGCAGTTTCAAAATACATTTGTGTAGCTTTTTTTTCATTTACCTACCGGATGCAGTTTGTGCATTTTTAATTTGGATATTTGAATTATGACGTTCTATTTTACTTTCTCTTAAATCAGAACCATTTTCATTTTCTTGAACTTCTGGCATATCCCTACTGGATAATGGTTTTGCCAGCAAAAGATCGTTTTACGTATTGGAGTTTTTATTACTATTACAGAATAATAGCCTACGACCATATGGGGCTATGTTTACGGCTTACATTGGATTTAAGAGGTTTATTAATGTACACTTATAATAAACCAAAGTATTTTAAAAAAACATACAAAAACTGTCAACACTGCAACTACAAACTACAATAGATAACTTTGCCAGACAAACATTGACGGAAACTAATGAAGTATTAACTGAATATTGAACCGAACTGACCGATTGGCAAGTGGCGACTACGAATACTGGACACTGGTGAATAATCTTTTGGGATCTCACATGTGGTGCGGACGGGGTATATTCCAGCGAATTCCGGGAATTCCTCGAACTAGCAATTCCAAAAACCCCAGTGCCACCACCTCCTTGTCTGTAATATTTTTTATGACAGGATCGCCTATTAAGAATTGTTTGTTCACCGAGCGTGGGAACTTGGGAAGGGACAAAACTTTCACCCCCAGATAGAATAGAAAATAGGTCTGCATTAAACCAAGAGACCACCCCATGTTTATGGTAGGGTCATCATAAATGGACTCTGGCCCTAGACTTATCGCCTCGTACGTGGGAAGAACAATAGGTTTACCTACGGACAAGGGTCCACTGCTCATATAGAGCAAGCGCCACTCTCCTCCTTCTCTGGCAATCCCTAGTTTCTGAACTAAACTCACTAGAGTAGAGAACATGAGCTTTCTACATTACAAATAGCGTAGGCAATAACAGCTATCTGTATTACATTAATACCCAATTAATATTACATAGAGGGACTCAACAATAGCCTAGTATTTATCTCTGCGTTGTATAGTGCAAGCAAACTAAAATACTTAATACAGTTTTACATATAAGTTACCAAAGTGTTTTATTTAAAGACTAATTATATTTCCAATATTGAAGGAGTACCAGACACCGCTACAGTTACAATCGTTATACAAAATTGCAAGCATTACAATTACTAACCATTGAAAATAGTCTAATAGATAAAAATAAAACAAGAACAACGGAAACAATGAGATTAATAATAAAAAGCATGCCGTATACCAATATACAATTTTTCCAATTAAAGAAAGAATATAGGCAAATTATAACAATGTATTGTAATTGAATACATATTGTTATATTGTAACATTTCTAAAAAACGCGACAAGTAACACGTGAAATATTTTGTTTTCTTTCTAAAAATGTACAAATCATCTTCCAGTTTGTTTGAAATCACCTTCCTCCCTGTTTGAAATAAACTGTTGCAATTTAGAACAACTAAGACTACAAATTATAAATCATTTTCCTCCCTATTTCAAATAAACTGTTGCGATTTAGAACAACTAAGACTACAAATTATAAATCATTTTCCTCCCTATTTCAAATAAACTGTTGCGATTTAGAACAACTAAGACTACAAATTATAAATCACCTTCCTCCATGTTTTAAATAAACTGTTGCGATTTAGAACAACTAAGACTACAAATTATAAATCACTTTCCTCCCTGTTTCAAATAAACTGTTGCGATTTAGAACAACTAAGACTACAAATCATAAATCACCTTCCTCCCTGTTTCAAATAAACTGTTGTGATTTAGAACAACTAAGACTACAAATTATAAATCACTTTCCTCCCTATTACTACAAATTATAAATCATTTTCCTCCCTATTTCAAATAAACTGTTTGCGATTTAGAACAACTAAGACTACAAATTATAAATCACTTTCCTCCCTATTTCAAATAAACTGTTGCGATTTAGAACAACTAAGACTACAAATCATAAATCACCTTCCTCCCTGTTTCAAATAAACTGTTGCGATTTAGAACAACTAAGACTACAAATTATAAATCACCTTCCTCCCTGTTTCAAATACACTGTTGAGATTTAGAACAACTAAGACTACAAATTATAAATCACCTTCCTCCCTGTTTCACATACACTGTTGCGATTTAGAACAACTAAGACTACAAATTATAAATCACCTTCCTCCTGTTTCAAATACACTGTTGCGATTTAGAACAACTAAGACTACAAATTATAAATCACCTTCCTCCCTGTTTCAAATACACTGTTGCGATTTAGAACAACTAAGACTACAAATTATAAATCACTTTCCTCCCTGTTTCAAATAAACTGTTGCGATTTAGAACAACTAAGACTACAAATTATAAATCACTTTCCTCCCTGTTTCAAATACACTGTTGCGATTTAGAACAACTAAGACTACAAATTATAAATCACCTTCCTCCCTGTTTCAAATACACTGTTGCGATTTAGAACAACTAAGACTACAAATTATAAATCACCTTCCTCCCTGTTTTAAATACACTGTTGCGATTTAGAACAACTAAGACTACAAATTATAAATCACCTTCCTCCATGTTTTAAATAAACTGTTGCGATTTAGAACAACTAAGACTACAAATCATAAATCACCTTCCTCCCTGTTTCAAATAAACTATTGCGATTTAGAACAACTAAGACTACAAATTATAAATCACTTTCCTCCCTATTTCAAATAAACTGTTGCGATTTAGAACAACTAAGACTACAAATTATAAATCACCTTCCTCCCTGTTTCAAATACACTGTTGCGATTTAGAACAACTAAGACTACAAATTATAAATCACTTTCCTCCCTGTTTCAAATAAACTGTTGCGATTTAGAACAACCAAGACTACAAATTATAAATCACCTTCCTCCTTGTTTGAAATAAACTGTTGCAGTTTTATCGAGCCATCCCTAATATAAGAGTTGGGCTGGTCACCACAACTCTTCAGGGTTCTACCTGTAAACTAAATCAGTATAACAATCAGAGTTGGGTTTGTCACCACAACCTTTTGGGGCCTTTCCTAGAGTAAGATAATACAAAACAAAAATTATTTTGGAACCTTTCTCAAAATAAACTAAAATAAATACCACTGAGGCTTATGTTAAACGGGAGTGCACTGAGGGCCTTACAGACTAATACAGGACACACTACATCCCTCACTGAGCCGTTCTATAGTGGTCCCTACTGAAAATAAATAAAATTACAGACTTTCTGGAACTAAAATTAAAACAGTACCATTTATGTTGGCTATCAGCAAAAATAAATTTTACGCTATATACGAATAAATTAACTGTCCACTTACCGGTTAGACTGATGTGATGTGCTGACTAGCCGGACTGACCCATGCGACTGACTTGCGCGTACTTTAGCAGAGGGTGAACTAGACGGAGCGGCGGCCGAAGACTAGCGACTGTTGGAGCGCTCTCAGTCCGAGCTACCTTTAAGGGTTGTTCCGATCAGTAGCGTAGCCAGAAATTTCGTTCGGGGGGGGGTCCGAAACCGGGGGATCCGGGGGACGTTTTGTGTGTTATTTGCCAATGAGTTTACTGGTAAAAGGTAAATACTGGAGCTTTAGTAACTACGCCTTATAGAAAGTGAAAAGATGTAATAGGCAAATTCAACTCTCACAGCAACTCTAGTACCACAAATTTTCTTGTATAGCTACAGAAACTTTACGAAGTTCGATTCTGGCTGAGTAGAAGGCACCAAAGTGATGCTGGATTCACTGGATAAGAAAGAAAAAGAACAAAACAGAGCTTCAATCAAGCGTACAACTATATTCTGTGAAGAAAATGAAATACCCCTTCGGGGACATTGGGCCACTGACGGTCGACAACCCTAATTTAAACTGTTCGCCGTGTTACGGTTCAGGTTACTTTGGAACGTCACGTGACCGCGCCCTGTAGAAATACCGTGATTAAAATACACTATCCGAAAGGCCGAGTCCAAAAGTATCGTTTGATACTTTGATTTAAACGAAAGGACAATTATATGTTTAACAACGGTCACTTTAATCAAATACATCAATCAATTTAATGTTTGTAGACAAGGGTAATGATAACTCTCCCTTTTTTCTCCTGCTCCATGCTTTATTTTTTAAGATGTCTTAAAAATTTGGGGGGTCCGGACCCCCTTGACCTCCCACACTTCGCTACGCCACTGCTCCCAGACACAGCGCACCAAATAGTTACACGCTTACAATGATGTGGCTTCTCTACAACAATGTCAGGACATTCAAATCCAAGGAAACGTGTTGTCTACTTGTTTATAAAACCATTTAGGTGCACATGACATTTATCTGTAAACCATACATCACTCAGAAACTCAGGTTCTTCATAGCATATTACTAACATTGAAGCACAGTACTGAACTCTGGCTAGTTTGTTTCTATAGTTCAAAGGTTGTCCAGTTTGTATCCTGTAGGGGAAAACACCAATGTTTTTGACCATTCTTCGCATTGACGTATTGCTAATATTCTGTTTAAGAGATGCTCGCATTAGGCTTCTTTTCGGTGACTGTAACAGTTGTTGCAACACTCTTCCGTGGTTTTCATTTGTACAGACAGTAGTTGGGCGACCTGAAAAGCCCTTTCGCTGTGTCAACACACTACCTGTTCGACATTTTTCAACAACACTAATAATCACAGTATTTACTAGGCGGGTTTTTGTGGAAATGTTCCTAAAAACGTAATGCAGTGACAAGCTTGGCCCACCCGCACGTCCAATTCCCGTATGAGCGAAAATAATCTCTACTATAAAAACTTTCTCTACCGTTGTTAGCACCATGTTAGCAAAAACCTCAAATAAGAAAGGAGTAATGAACACGAAGCCGTGGCAACTATCGACAATTGAATCAGCTGATCGAGAAGGCAACTACAGCTTATTCAGTTTCAGTACTGTTTATTATGGCTAATACTAAATAAATAAAAGTGTAACAAATTTCTTTTCCTCTAAATTTGGAATGAATACTTCAGTGTAGGTCTAAACTTATGAATGGGTTTGATAGGAAAAACCTAGTAATTGAGACAGTAAGGAGTTCTTGTATTTTTAATAAATGAAAACGTTTTAAAAATTCTGGAAGTGAATGGAAAGACCAATCTTTTTAGATCGGGAGCAACCGACGAACACCTGCAACCCTCATAAATTATGAAGGATATCTCTACTGTTGACAACAATAAGACCATAAAACCCTCCAGATGGCCTTCCGTTGTCCAGCGGCACGTCGCTTCGGCCGTCTTGGACCTTGGCTGGATTTGGCCTTGCAATATTCACACAGTTGTGTTGAATTGTGTGGATACCGATATATTACATACCTTCTTATTGGGAAGAGTATAGAGCAAGTTCTATGTTACTTATTATATTTTACTAGGGTCGATAAGACACGAAAGTAGATTTTCCATGACATAAAACATTGATGTCGGGTGCAAGTGTCTACCTGTTCCCCGGTTTATACATAGTACTTTATTAAAAAACTATTGAGGTACAAAATTATTTATTGGTATTACAAAAAGGTACAAAAATAGTACAAAAATATGATATAACTTTAAAAAAAAAATATTAATGTCGGGTGCAAGTGTCTACCTGTTCCCCGGTTTATACATAGTACTTTATTAAAAAACTATTGAGGTACAAAATTATTTATTGGTATTACAAAAAGGTACAAAAATAGTACAAAAAATATGATATAACTTTAAAATAAAAATATTAATGTCGGGTGCAAGTGTCTACCTGTTCCCCGGTTTATACATAGTACTTTATTAAAAAAACTATTGAGGTACAAAATAATTTATTGGTATTACAAAAAGGTACAAAAATAGTACAAAAATATGATGTAACTTTAACATAAAAATATTAATGTCGGGTGCAAGTGTCCACCTGTTCCCCGGTTTATATATAGTACTTTATTAATAAACTATTGTGGTACAAAATTATTTATTGGTATTACAAAAAGGTACAAAAATGGTACAAAAATATGATATAACTTTAACATAAAAATATTAATGTCGGGGAACAGGTGGACACACCTGTTTAAAGTAGCAACGTCTCTGGTCTCCCTTGGGACAGGAATCAATACCACATCACTGCTACCGCTACCGCTCTAATAGCTGCCGCTATATCTCATCTTGTGTTGGTTTTATCTACTACCATTAATGTACGGATTATAATCTCACGTTGAGTTGAGAAACAATATTGTTTAATCATGTTCAAATCTATGTAATTATTCACGAATGGGGAAATCTTGCAATTGTCAGTAGTAATATTACACTCAGAAGACAGATATTTACTCTGATAATAGTAGGTATAACATTCTAATTTTTAGTAAAAAATCATTTCTAAGTTAAAATACTACAATTCCCTAATTGTATTAATAAATGATGATTGGAACGCAGCTGTGACTCGAACTCAAGTGCGAAACCTTCCGAATAAGGATTCTAAGGCATTATCTCACAGAATACTTTTTATTTTCCAATAATAATTTTGTATTAAACAGCTTCTCTTTTTCGTAGATGGGTTTAAAAAATGTGGTTTTGTGTGAAACACAATTTCTTAAACTTTGTTGGTTAGGTATATTAAGCCAAATTATATTTCTATACAGATCAATAAACACACGTACGCCTATAATATATGCTGGGAGTTCCCATACAGCACGAATTGAGGTGTATCCTCATTAAAAATTATTTATTTTTGATTAGTCTGTAGTGAATTAATGTTGATTTGACGCGTGCCCTCCAATTATGGTGTCATCTACTTGTCTGACGTCAATCGCGGTTATCTATAAGACCAATATAATACTAGCTAACGCTCATTCAAATACAATGGAGTGACATGCACCATCATCAAAATCAATGTTTATAATATATAAATGAAGTTTCATGACAACTTTTAAGTCTATAATTCAGTTCGTTTTTGAGATATCCGATTAATAGGCAGATACACAGAGAGAAAGACCGACAGAAATGAACTTTCTCAGCGCGACAAGGGATGAGCTTCTCTGACGCTCAGCCAATATAAATTAATCTTTTGAGCTTAAAAAAATTATTCATTAAACTAACTATTTTAAAATCAAATGGTTTCCAATAAACCCTAAAACATAATCCAATTTGCAATAATTGTTGAAGTGGTTCACAATCTACTTATAATTATTCATGTATTATGATTTATACAAATAATTGATTATTTAATATATTTTGATTATTAAATGTCACTTAGGACCCTACGGAACTCTGAAACTTACCTAAACTCCTTTATTGCCTAGAGGTAATTATAAGTTGATAATTGATACAAGAGCACACAATGAGTGTATTGTCATTGTAAGGCATTGTTCACAGCACAATGAGGTGTGGGCCTCTAAGCAAACCTGGCGTGTTATTGTCAACAGAGCATATAATTAGTTATTCATACGTATTCCCCATGCTTAAAGAACAATCTCCTTTCATGCCGGTTTCTTTGTTTTTAATTAAACCTGTGTACATCACTAAACTACAATATGAAATTGTTCTGACTGTCACATAGTGATATTGTAAAACCTTGCACCCAGTTAGCATTTCCTATGTAAGTAAACATCAAGTGTAAACCCGATGTTATTTATTAATGGTTAGTTGTAAGTTTGTGTGAACATGACAACCTGTAAATTTTGCAAAAGTACGAATGGTTAGATTACGATCACTGTAATAAAATAAATATTAAATTTTAATACAATTCAGGCTTCGAACTGCAACAAGCCATCATTATTTTATTATTATTAGATAGTGCTGGTGGTGTCGACTAACGGTGGGATTTATGACTGGTATCATTGGTATAACTTTGTAATCTTTTAATATGAAATCTAGATCAGATTAAGGAGATCAAAACCTAGTGTAATTTTTGTTACACTTTACAATGGGCATTGTCAGTCAATAATGGTACCGTTACATAAAATTAGATGTTAAAAATACAAAACCAAAGTTAATTTTCAAGTTCTTTTATTCTCATGCCTCAGAACTATTTTAGCAATTACAACACTTTATTATTATTGTGCATTATATACTGCAAATTAAATGGTAGTTAATAATAACTTAAGATGTGAATCGTGATGGAATTTATTTTTTCTAAAATCAAAAAGCAATCGATATTTAAGAAATCATTGTTTAGAGGTATCAGTTACTTAACTCGGGAAAAGTGAGTAATCGTTGACAAAAAAATTTTAAAATCGTTAAGATCGAGTACACCAGTCATATATATTTAAACATTGTAATGATCTATAAACTTTATGGCTCTTCTACACTTGTTAATAAGTTAAATAAAGAGTATCCGTATCGGTAAATATGCACACTACAGACACTGAGTCACTCCTTTCTATACAGTACCTCTCCAAAAGATCGTCAATGTAATTGGGGCTTCTGAAAGGACTATACTTTCACCTGCCAGCTTTTGATCAGCAGAATAGTGAAGTGTGCCTTCAACCGTAATGTGCTGTGCTGACTGGCAGATAGCCCGTGTTCGGCCTCTCACTGCCCTTGTCACTCGTGTTTTGTGTTTGGATCAAAGGAGCACTCTGAGTTCTCTGAAGAATCCTTTGATAGTTTTAGAAAACATCATTCCTCTTCAAATGAATAACACATTTTTTTGCGATTTACTAAAATATAAATATGATACTGCTATAACATACTCATTATACTAAATTATTAATTGTTGTAAACTTAGAAAATACTTTACAGATTATTAACTAAATTCGTAATGTATATAATACTACATATCTAAAAAAGTTTATTTCGCTGCAAGAAATAATAACGGATTAGTAAAAGGTTTAACCGAGCGCCATCCCTAATTTAAAATACAGTGTAATTGAGTTATTAATGCTGTTTAACTGTATATTAATGATCAGCTGATTGTTGTAACCATCAGATGAAATTACTTACTCATTGCTGTCATTTTGAAACAATGGTTATTCAATTTTTTATGTTGTATTTCTGAATGTATCTTAAAATATTGTTTTATTTGTAACTAGATACCAATTATTAAGCATGCAAAGTCAGTTTACAAAATTCCATTGTTATGTTTTTACTTCTAAATTTGTAAAGTACAGCATAGTAGTGACTTTTAATTCTTTTGGGGTTTAAGTTTCATAATGTTGTAAGATAAAACCTTCATTTTATTGTGTTCTCATTCGTTTTATGATACAACGGAAAGTTCACGAAATTAAATGATAATCTCAATTTATAAATTATTCACTCATGTTCCAAATTTCCAAATGACATGTATTGTAACGTAACTACGGAAGAGGCTCAGAGCACAGGGTGCAGCTGTAGTCTCAGGAGCGGGAACTGTTCATGTCTCCCTGACAGTTATGTTCTCTGATATTTATGTTACAGTTAGCTCCTCGGAGAGTACATTGTTTCACACCTTGCTTGTCTCGACTGCCTTACAAAATCAAACCAACGTTGCTGAGCTTCAATAAAATATTACTTTCCTTTTAACAATCTGTTACATTAAAACTGTATTAAAAAACTGTCATCTATCTATCTCTTTTAGGAGTAAAGATTTGTGTGCTTTTTTTTAATCTGTTTTCACCAATATTTTAAATATTATTTATTAATGTATAGGATGTATATAAAAAAATATATCTTTAGCTATTAAGAAAAATATGATTCGGATAACAGTTAGTAATATGCACAGTTGTGCCTTATAGACAATAGCTACGGCTACTATAAAAATGATATAACAGTCCAGTCCAAAATAAAATGACTAATTATAATCGTTAGTGACATCTTGATCAAGTTATGTAGGTCCTCTTGTACCTAAAAAACTAAAATTTATACCGTGTAAGTACAAAAACTGGTTCACTTGTAATTGATAGAGGATTTTTTCCCACGAAACAATCATAAAAAAATCACCAAACATGCTAGTTTTGATTGTAGTTGAAATGGAAAGTTATCGAAGGGGTTATAAACACAAATCAGTAGTTTTATTTTCAGATTATATTTAGTGTAGCACAAACTTCAGTCAGACACATAAATAACAGTAATATCACGTCAGGCAGCTGGATAAAGAAATTGTAAGACACCGCAATATGTGTGGCTAGCTGACACACATTTAACATTTATTTATGTGTTTGACGGTTAGTTTAAAACTTGTAAGATTTAAAAAAAAAATATCTGAGAAATATTATTGTTTAAAATTTTAACCCGTTTTGATAACCTTCATTTCGACCTTCAACACAACTAGGGCGGCTGACGATCGATTTGTCTCTTAGGGGAAATGTCTCCACTGATTTCAAGAAAAACAAGGTTGTGTGCTTATAGAGCTGAAATTGGCACTTGAATCCTGAACTATTTTGTTACCTTTCTCAACTCGAACATGAATACTTATTATAATATAAAAGTCCGATAAATTAATAGCCCGATTCATAGGAGGCGTTTTGTCAATAAATAAATAGTCGCCTGAGTAGAAGCTATAAGAGATCTCAGAACAATAAATACTTCTGGCTGTAAATTTTGAGTTAACTAACACTCTAACATATTGTTGCATTTACATTTAAATTGGCTATTTAATCCCTAGCAAATCTTGTTGCATTACAAAATGGTAGTAGTCATTCCACCGGTACTGTGATATAAGGTATTTACGAGTATTTCACCATTTATTTTGTCCGTTATATAAAAAAATAGATTTGAAATGTATACTTTTAAAAGTGTTCTGGCATATAAAATAGGTCCTGCAAAGCGTCATCTGAACATTGAAAGGATTTGCATACTTTGAATATTTTATTTCGTTGCAACAGAACAGAGAGCATGATTCCAACTTTACTTGGAAAAGGAGAAAACAAAGTTTTTACATTTGCATTCACAAGGAAAATTGGTTATTCTAAAACAAAATTACATCAACCCAGTGTATACCATTGTAATGGTGAGGGCAATTAACATAACAATGTTCCACTAAGAAGTAAAGACCTAATCTTTATTTCTTGAATATTTAAAAATATACCACTCTGAATATAGTTAATTCCATTATAGAGTGGCACACTCAGAACTCTATTCTGCAGGGTGTTCGAAACACCGAAAATCCGGAGGTATGGAAAATTCTTCCATACTAGCGGTGGTGGTGCAGGGGCTCTCCTCCGAGAAATTTTGAAATACTAGGTCATAAAATCATTAAAAATAGTACTTCTGAACTAATAAAAGGAGGGAAAAAATCAGGTCAGAGTGCATAATATTTACAGGAAAACCACTCTACTAACAATAACACAAAGGAGATGCTTATGCAGGGGTAATTAAATAAAATAATCTGTAACAAATACAGTTTATACGAAGTGTACGTAACTAAAACAAAATTTAATCATACAATTAACAAAATATTGAACAAAATAGTTAAGTTTAAAACACAAATCAAGATCATACCCAAATTTTGGTGTCTACTCGCGAATTAATTAACAGAGCTACAATAACGGGAGGTATATTGAGATTTAGCTTGTTTAATTCTACGATTATACATATCAAACTGATTCTAACAGTAACGTCCAGGTTTAATATCAATAAAAACGAAAAAATACCGGATTTTAGAGATTTTCAACCAAACTCCAAATTTGAAAATTTATAACGCGGAAACTTGTGATCGTATTAAAACCAAATGTCTATACCATTACATGTGTCCTGTGATTATAACTGTGCTAAGTAAATTTAAGAATATTGTAAACAATTTAGTAATAAATAAGCATTTTAACTCTTATCCTTGACCTTATTGTTCACAAAATTTGGCATTGATCGATTTTGTGGCTTTGTCAATATATTAAGCGAGTCATTTTGTAACTTAATAATTGAAACGGTTAATTTTTAACACAGATTACATTGAACAATTTTCTTTTAAATCGCTGGAAACGGCAACTGTTGCTTTCAACGCGCAATCACCAGACTGCTCAGCGCGGTGTTGCCACTGTGTGACAACGATTTACAATAAACTAACAAATTAACAAAACTGTTCAGAGCTCTGGAACTCACTCATTACTGTGGCAAGTGATCAAGTCTGGAATACTGCCAAATGTACTGTTTGTGACGGTTACTCGACTGTACAGTGAGTACAAGTCATAGCTACTGAACGTTCCCGGTACAGGTTATTATTACAGATAATTTTACGATCAACACTCAGACTAGTTTAACAAAAGCAAAAACTGGAACATGCATCAGTACCATATTAGCAATACACTATAACCTGTGATTCTAAATTATGACAATTACATTTGGTACTGGTTACTATAGTAGTACCAGGTACAGATAGAAGCCAGTAGAAATAGTAATAAGAGTTATTCCAATCGTTGTTGCTGATTACAGGGGTCAATTTAATCATTGTGCTGTCATTTCGTGATCCCGCTTGATTTAGATTTTTAGAAAAGGAAAATGTTCCGTTAAAAAATCCATACTCACTTCCAACAATGATTATCACCATCTTAAGATTTTAAAAGTTCTGGGTTTTTACGTTCCAGCTATAAACAAATAAATATGCTTTTCTCCCTTGTTTGGCGGCAATGAGGTTCACTGTGGCCACTCTTTGTGTAAATAAATCATGTCATCTATATAATACAAAGGTCTCCTAAATTATGGTGTGCGTATTGTGAGTATTTGGATTTTTTTAATGACTGCTTGTGTCCCCAGAGACGCATTGACATACCTTAGATGTCAGACAACCGATCTCGATGATGCACTAATTCCAAGGCACGCGTCTATTCAACATTAATTCACTACGGTCTAATCAATAACGAATGTATATTCAATGAGGGTACACCACAAATCATGCTGTAAGTGAACTGCCTGTAAGTGAATTATAGGCGTAGATGTGATTATTGATCCATGTAGAAATACAATTTTGGCTTAATACACCTTAAAAAATAATAATATACCTTAAAAGATGTTAAAATATTGTATTTCACACCACAATCAAATTTCATTAAGACCTATCTATGACAGAGAGTACATGTAAAATACAAAAATATTATTTGGCAACAAGGAGTCTGTGAGATAATAGCTTCGCACTCTCAAGCGGAAAGTTGCACACTCGGGTTCAAGTCCCGGCTGGATAAGTTCGTTATAGTCATTATTTAATAAATAAAAGTAGGATATTTTAACTATTTTCACTTGAAAATTTATATAATTAAAAAACTGGGTACTAGTATCAGTATAAATTTCTTCCATTGGAGTTTACTTTTACTACTTACAAGTGCAGGATTTTCCCATTCATTAATGAGTACATATGAATATAGTCGAAAAAGTTTCTCCACTTAACGTGAAATTATAATCCATTAACATGATTAGATAAAACCTATACAATAATAGACATAGCGGCAGCTGTTGCAGCGGTATGGTATTGATCCCTGTCCCAAGGGAGACCAGAGACGTTGCTACTTTAAACCCCGTCTCCGATGCTGCCATATACAATTTGTTCCTTCCGGCATCTTGTTCTCTACCACTTGTCTCATGTCCAAGTAAATGTTTACACCACAAATTATAATTCTGTTCTGAAAACATTATATAAAGTAGGCATATAAAAAATATAATATATGTTACACAAATATATAGTTGGTTTTAGTTGTTAAAAGAATAGTTTATATCACAAAAAATTCTTACTTGATTAATTTAAAATGAAAAATGTAAACCCTATATATCCAGGTTGATTAAAAACGTGAATAAAAAGTTTCTATAAAACTATGGCTTGTTCCCTGAGTTTATAATAATTACCTTAGTTGGATAGGACAGAAATAGCAAACGTTTAGCATTTATTATGTTATAAATTTTCTTATTAATAATAGTTTTATGACAAATACGGTATAAATTAGTTGTCAGTTTACAATTTATCCTTATCTTTCCACAATTACATCTCTTCTAGCCAATTTTCATTAAAAAAATGTCTTAAAATAGTTAAAAGGCCATCATGTGCTTCAAATATTACATTTTTTTATTATAGAAAAAAATAATCTTCTAATAATACATATAAACATGCAACTTTGTTGTAAGTAGTTTCTGAGTAGTTCTTACTGGAGACTGGCAAATGTTTAACGAAGCCTATAAACCATAGTTTTTAAGGACGCTTTAGTTTATTTTCACGTAGTTTGCCAAATCGCAAAATATTTCTCCACCTTTTTGAACACCCTGTATAAATAATACCTACCAATCATGTTATTTATGACACTAAATATTCGTATGTATGCATATTCCGCATGGATTGCATAAGAATTTCGCTATTCAAGCTTTCGTTATAAACTAAATAATGCCAAATCATGAATACAGTTCCTTGTAAAACAGAGAAATAGGAGTGAAAGCCTGTTATGTTTCAATAGCGAATGGGCTTCTAAATGTTTTATACAGTAAATCAGCCACTAATATGTAAATATATTAGTTTTAAACACATACGATTTAGAAAAGTGTGGTATTACTTGGTGCAACGCTCACATGTATATGCGAAGACCTTATCAAACAATATAATCAGGAAAATAACTGCAGCACAAACTGGACAATAATTCTGATTAATGTGCTTTGTCACGTTATTATTGTTTATAATCCAGAAATGAAGTCCTGTCGCTTAGAATGCGCGGCCACAGGTTTTCTAATCGATTCTTTCATCTATTTCTTATCTGATAAATTTATTTATAGTTTAAGTTATGTAGAAAGATATCAGACCGGTGTCTACATGAGATAGATTACAAAACTGTACTTAAGATTGCAAAATGAGTTTATAAAACTATCTCTATAATTAGTGATTCATGTCTCCTCATGAATATAACAAAGAGGGAAATTTTATCAGTAGTTATGAAAGAGTGAAATGTATGTTAACTATAATTTAGTTTTTTAATCATTCTAATAATACAAGATAATTGGTTTTTAGTGGAAATTACACTTCATATAAATGCAGTGGAAAATTTTGTAAGTTTTTAGTAATATTATTTATTATTATTATTTCATTGTAAATGTACAAATGAACTACTTGGTGACATACAGCGATAATTCTTTACTCAAAAATATCGATGAGATATTTATATAAATGTAATGAATTATACTGTTAACCACAGATGCCCCAGGTTTGTTTCAATTTAAAATTCATACAACGAAATTTTATTGTTTACTTTTAACTATAACAGAAATTATAGTTCGGAGAATAATCACATAATAATAAAGTTCAACTACTTCATTTATTAGGAGGATGGAATTGCATTTTGTAAATTTAGAAAAAAAAAACATTATATATGGTCGGATAGTAGTAAGTACGTGTCTTAAATAGTTTGTTTGGGTGAATTTTTTAACACTAAATACTTTGTGTCTGGAGTAATAAAATATTTCCGTCTATCAAGAAAATAAAAATGTTAACGATAATTTAATACAGGTAATAAATTCAGCTTCAATAAATGTTAATTTGTAAAAGAAAACTAAAAAGACGGCAAGCGAGATAATTAAATTCATAACGTTGAAATAATGCTACTTAATGTTAATGAAGAGATAACAAAAATTTCATTATCTGAGTGAGAGAACAATGAATGAAAGAAAGTTCATTTAAATGTTTTCAAAGTGACATAAACCAACCCTCTAGACATCGACTTACAGTAATACTCTGCTAAGTTTGTGTCTTCTGTACTTTCTTAATTAAAACATTTTTAATTTGTAAGTTGTCATAAACATATATTTTAAAATATATACAATAATACCTAAAAGCGAATATATTATTACGCTCTCTTTTTAGGTATGTGTCAAGATTAGATCATTTTTAAATTCCAGTCATATTTGTTGTGTCAGTTAGCCGTTTGTAATACAAGCTATAGCCATGTGCCTAATTCTAGCTAGTAGAACTGGTTTTCGAAATAATAACGAAGTGATTTCTTGGTCAATAAATATAACAAAGGACAGGGTGTTAATAAAAAGCTTTACCACTTCAAACACACATATTAAACCTTAATTTTTACACTTATTGTATAAAAATATAGGCAAATTTTAAAAATTTGGTGACAAGACTTTTAACACATTTGGTGGTGTGTGTAATTTCCACATGCTTATCAAATCTACATTCCATTTCAACTCAAACATAAAGTAACATTTGCTCATCAATTTCAGTATACTCGGCCCTGATTTTGTTTTAGTTATCATATGGTGTTTACCTTAAAAAAACATATAACATGGGTTTGGGGTTTCTACATAACGGCCAATCCAACGTTTTTGGAAATGCTTTATCCAAAGAAACCCGAACGAAATCAGTCTAATAGCGGGAAGGGGAGAGTAAAAATTGTTGAGATTTCACAATTGGCTGCAACTTCTAGTTGCTTAGGAGTAAAATACTCCAACATTTTAATGTAAATGTTACTATTGTTTGTTTTCTTATAAAAAAGGGACAATTCTTCTGTAAGAAATCCCACACAAAATATTAAATGTTTTACTACCCCTATTGTGCTTTTAATTGTAATGTGGGCTACTGAGATCAAGATGCTCTCAGGAACACAAACAGGACATGAAAGCAATTTGAGGACTTGAAATAAGCTTTAGTGGCATGTAACTTTAAATATCTTGTTTAAGTTTAGGTTTAGACTGATGGAAAAATAAGCAATAAAAATAGTACAATACCAGTACTGGATATAAATAGAATTAGCTCATGTATGAGGAGGTCGAACTCCTCATTTTTTTAAAAGAAGAGGGAAAGTTCAGTACGTATGAGAGATATAAATATATATCAAACTATATGTATGTATAAAATGTTATTTTTAATATATATAAAATTAAAATATAACATAATATATACATATGTGTGTGTGTGTGTGTGTGTGTGTGTGTGTGTGTTTGTCTATATATATATATATAATTTCATTAAACATTGAATCGCAAAAAGTACTTGCTCCGCCGGGACTCGAACCCGGATCTCTCACTTGCCAGGTGAATGTACTACCATTACATCACAGAGCCCTCACTTTTTACGATTCAATTATATTGTATTTGGCCGTATCTGTCACATATGCGTTTAACCAAACTAACATACATATGATAGGAAGACCAAATACCTGTCAAATGACTTGTTTAAATTTATTAAATTTGTATAAGTGGCAATAGCCTGATTACATTTCGTTAAACATTGAATCGCAAAAAGTACTTGCTCCGCCGGGACTCGAATATATATTTAATAATATATATATATATATATAAATATTAAAATTATATTTGTATTTTAATAATAGTTTAAATTGTATCGCATAGAATTTATTATAAAATATATATATTCAGCAACGGGTTGGAAAGAAGTCCATTAAATGAGGAAAAATCTTATTTGATTACATACAGAAAATCCCGTGGGTTTAGTAAATAAATCTATGTGTAACTCAAACTTCTGCTAGCTACACATCAGAAACTAGAGTTTGTGTTTAAACCGTTGTGTAAACTTGTACAAACCTGTAATTGTGTTTATTTAAATGTGTAAATAGTAAATCTAGATATTATATATCTTTCACAGAAGTAACCTTTCTTGCTTTTTTAAAAGCACATTTCTACAAATTTGGTTCAAATGCGATCAATTCTGCAATTATTAATTTCATCCCTCACAAATCCCAAAATGATTTCCTTATAGCAAAAAAAAAACTAACCATTTATGTTTTGTGGAATTCAATATTACCCTTCGAAAAAGATTTTTTTGAAATGTTTTGTATTTCCTTAAGTAAAAAACAACGTCCAAATGTTGTCACTTTCCTAATCTAATTCAACAACTTTATTTCTAAATCCTGAGATATTTCCTTTACTTTTAGAGAGGGACTCTATGAAATTTAGATTATTCAATAACTTATGATATTATTCTTTTAAAATATTATGAAGTTTAAATACTTTAAACCCATTATATCTATGATAGCACTGTTCTTCAGTATACACGAAACTTGAACATTTAAAATGCAAAACAGAGCTGAATATCACTTATAAAAACATCCAAGTCCATTCAATATCTGGATGAACAATCAGTTCTGTTTACAGACCCTCCGGCACGAGACTGTCAGGTGAAGTTGAACAAGTCTCAAACAAACCTCCTTCACTGGATCTCTGGATGAACCAACAGTTCTCGTATTATCGCTTCGGCCTTCACGCACTTATTGTTCTTTGTTATTATAGTGAAGTTTAAATAATTTAAACTCATTATATCTATGCTAACACTGTTCTTCAGTATACACGATACACGAAAAGTTATAGCGCAAGACAGAGATGAATAGCACTTACGCAAACATCCAAGTCCATTCAATATCTGGATGAACAATCACTTCTCTTTACAGACACTCCGGGTCGAGACTGTCAGGTGCAGCTGTACACGTTTCAAACAATCCTCCTTCACTTGATATCTGAATGAACCCAAGGTTATATTTTTTGAGAATATGAATCAGTTCCAAATCTCTTCAAGTCCTCCAAATCACAAGATTGTCCTCACCAATGTAAATACACAAAAATTGTATAAAATGTTAGATTAAGCAATGTTTAGTCAAGATAGGTCACAGTTTCTAAAACTCAAGGTATATATTAAAAATCCACAGTTAGTAATAATACAAATTTATCTGACGTTCTTTTGAGGAAATTTAAGAAATTTAAAGTTATATTTTTGTTAAGCTTTTCGACGTAATTCGAGATTTGTTATTTAATGTAACAAATAATTGACCCATATGTTACGTGGGATTTTGAAATAAATGAGCATTTACAAAAAAATTATACTTAAACTCAAAACAATATACAATAATATACCATATAGTTGTGCTGATTCCGTTTTCTGTATAATCTACACCAATCGACTCCCAAGTTTTGGCTTTATCCAGATCATCATCTTCTTCGGAGTAGTTTGTTTACATTTTAAGGAGTTGTCGATAATCGCTTGGTATCTTCTTCCATCTCAAGTTATAAACAGAGCTTTGAAACTGTGTTCACATGCATGTAATAAATGGGTCCGAATATGTAAATTGGTTATGGGTTACATCTTTACGTGTAAAAAGGCGTGAACGCTTTAATAATAACGAACGACTAATACAAACTAATTTACAGGTTTAATAATATAATAACTTTTAGGTCTACTATGTTCATAGATTGAAGTCCTTGCTCCAAATAGGCGGTGAGCAGAATAGCATTATAGTTCGATACTACGGTGAGTATAACAGTCGCATTCTAAAGATCAGAATGAATCAATGTGGGAAGGTTATCTATCTATGAAGGAGCCCCCATTCCTAGTAGCACTCGGTCGATTGATACCATAAACCATGATATAAATGGCTAAATTTTAAATAAGGTCACGGAATAAACAGTGTTGTCGTCAGAGTTCAAAGAAATTGCGTTAAATGCAGCAGTATAAGTTCGAACCCATACATACTAGTTAAATAATGAGCGAAGTTTATAAAAGAAGGTCAGTATATTAATATATTAAGATTTATACAATGTCACAACAACAGGATGTAAGGTGAGCAATACCACAGTAGATACCATACAAACAAATACTTCAAGAACCACCAAAGTCCTAGCAAAACCTTAAATTATTTTATCATGATCCCGTTAACTTTCACCTAAACAAGACTCCGGTAATTTAAGAAGGGCCGATTGTGCTTAAATTTTACTCATTGTATTGTATTATTAGAGTTTCTGGTTATATGCGTATTTATATTTCCAAAATATCCCCACTAAAATTTTAATGAATTGACTTAAGTTTGCATATCCAAACTGTCCATGAACAGATACGATCACCAAATTTATTAGTTCCTGATCGTTTACTCCTGCAATATATAAAATCCAAGTTTTTAGTATCTCGTCCACCAAGAACTACAAACGAAACGAAGAAGCCGTCAAGCAATTCATATTAGAACTAAAATTTAGAGTTGACATTTTGCAATAGACTTTATTTAAGCATAAATAAATAAAAATCTTTAGGTAGTACAGAAACTTCTAGTAGTGTAAAATTCATTTCAGTAATTTATCAATTAATAAAAAAACCTTAATATTTGGTAGTTCTTCCAAATGTTCTTGTTTCACCACCAGTGAAGATGTATAATATATTCATGTATAAATCAGAAATAATTATTTTTGAAATTAATTTCAAATTGTTGGTAATTAAAAGACCAACAGTCGCTGAATGTCCGAACAGAAAGTACTCTAAAAACTTTTCATAATATCCATCCTGTCAATTTCGGGTTATTCTTACAGCACAGTGTAATGAATTCAATGAAACGGAACGTCGAACGCCTTGCAATTCCGCCGGCAAATAGCATCGCCTGGCGGTAAATAGCCTGAATCACTGAATCTTATTTACATTTGATAAATTCATCTTATCATCCTACAGTTTTATTTTCTAGTTTTATCCTACTGGTACAAGACACTACGTCATGCAAGCTGCAAACACTTGAACTAGTATACATTATGTTACACAACCCATACTTACAAGGATACAGGATTTCGAGGTCAAGATTGACTGGAAGTACCTTTTCTTGATTAAGTACCAATGTATTCACAACGATTAAGGTTTATTCTGTAGTTTTGTCCTACTACTACTTGACACTACCTGATGCAAGCTACATAATTTCACAATTAAACTCATAACGTTCAAACAATGCTACTTAAATTTAATGAAAAGATAAAAAAAAATTTCATTATCTGAGTACCTTGAACTAGTTTGCATTATGTTATATCATCCATATTTCCAAGAGTCTGGATTTATAAGGATAGAGGATTCCAAGGGTTCAGATTGACTTGGATAACCTTTAATTAATAACTGCCAATATATTCCCAACGATTCAGTTGTTCCACTACCACCGATATTGCTGGTATGCCGTCTACTTTTGCTCGTACTTTTTGTTTTCTCTTGCAATCTTTTCAATAGCTAATATGCAGTGCGCTCCTGTAATACCGTATCGCAAACCCATAAACAGTGCGATGATCAGTATGAAGACACTCGGGTTTGTAGAACAACTACAAACCTTTCATCTCCTACCAGATAGTAATTACATTATGCTAGCTATAAATTCTTGTACTAACTTCAATTATTTTACCCAATCCAGATTTCCAAGAGCCTGGATTTGTATGTATCCAGGAGTGTCCAGATTAAACCTGAAGGACTTTTCCGTTTACTTAATTCACTACGAATCTACTTTCAACCTTTAGGTTAATCCGCTACCGCACGATGTTGCTAATATGCTTATACCTTGCCAATTTATTGTTTTCTTGTAATCTATTCAGTAACTGAAGAGCACCTAGATTATCTACGGGTTTACAAGGAAACTTCACAGGATTATTAGAGGATGTGTACGAAGGGTAGGGCTTTGCATTTCTTATAGACACAGTAAATTTGGCATAATCCGTGGTTGTACAATATTTTATTTGTTTTCGTCACAAGAATTAGAATGTGCTAGTATGACGTAATTTACAAATTTTGAAAAAAATTTAACAATAAAATTTTGTAAACTAATCTTGCATGCTTAATAATTGGTATCTATTTACAACACAAAAACGAATTAAACAAAACGTTAAGGTAAAATTGGCATACAACAGACAATCCATCCAAGAAATTGAATAAAAATTGTTTACAAATGACAATGAATAAGTTATTTAATCAATTACTTACAACGATTAGCTGATCATTAATTAATGTTAAACAGCATTATTAACTTGATTACTTGATTAGTGTGTTTAACTGAGTGATGGCGCTCAGTAAACCCTTACTAGTCCGTTAATATTTATTTAGCGAAACACACTTTTTAGATTTATAGTGATATTTAAATGAGATAATTACTTAATCCCTTGAGTATTTCCTAGGTTTACAATTTATATTGTTGTATATTGAGTAGTTTTATATCAGTACCGTATTTTAGTTTTTAGAGCAATAGTAAAAATGTGTCGTATTAATTTGAAGAATAATATTTTCTACCATTTCGTGTACTATTGAAGGATTCTCCATACAACGTAAAGTGCTCCTTTGATCCAAATACCACACACGAGTAGTAAGGACAGCACAGTACATTACGGTTGATGGTACACTTCGAAATACTGGTGATCAAAAGCTGGTAGGTGAAAGTATAGTCCTTTCAAAAGCCCCAATCAAGTACATGACCATCAAGAGAGGTATAGAATATGAAGAGAGTGGTCCTCCTTTATACAATGTAAATTGGTAGAAACGGATTCTCTTCATTGAACTTATTACCAAGTGTGGAAGAATTATTTGATAAGCCATACTTGTCAAATATTAAATTATTAATATAAATGTCTTAACAATGTTCTAGTTTTTGTTTAGCTCTGGTAAAACTTATTTTCCAATTAGATTACAATCTTAAACTAGAACGATTACACTTTCCCCCGTGTTAATTAAGAGGCTAACGCTCAATGATTTCTTAATTATCGATTGCTCTTTCACTTTATAAAACAATATCTAACACGACTCCCAATTATTTATACCTGTATATATTAATACCTCCTCTTACCTGACAAAGACGTTGGATTGCAACCCTCGAAACGTTGTGTTACACCTTTTTGAAATGAAATGATGGCAAATATCAGAAATTCTGTTATCCTTTCAAATCTTCCATTGTCAATAACAAACTTTTAACACAGAGACGATTCCCATGTAAAGACACTATTTTTAACTACAACTTAATTAACTGGATGTGCTGTATACAAATAATAAAACATTTTAATATCCGAAATAGAGCGTTGGTATAGGAATAAAAGCTCTTGAAAGTTAACTTAAGTTTTGTAATTTTAACGTGTAGATTTAAGTAACGATAACAGAAGTATTGTTTGACAATTGCCTTTATAAATGTAAACAAAAAATACACTAGGTTTCGACCTATTTAGTCTGATCTCTTTTTCATGTTAAAAAGATTACTAAATTATATCAATGAGTTATGACACGTTAAGTCGTAAAACCCACTGTTAGTCGACACCTTCAGCACTATCTAATAATAATAAATAATTATGGCTTATTGCAGTTCGAAGCCCGTATATTACTAAAATTTCATATTTATTTTAGTCAATCCTAATCTAACCATTCTTACTCTTGCGAAACTTGTTGACAACGAAGCAGGTTTTTATGCTCACACAAACCTATAACAAACCGTTCATAAATAGAATCTGACTTAATGTTTATTATTATAGAAAATACAAGGTTTTTGTAATATCACTATGTAATTGTCAGAAAAAGTGTAAACATTAATACTCTGAGTTCTACTATAATTTATAGTTGTAAAACAGTTTAATTTTAAACAAAGAAAGTGGCATTAAAGCAACATCGTTCTTTAAGCATGGTAAATACGTATGAATAACTAATTATATGCCCTGTTGACAATAACGTGCCAGGTTTGCTTAGAGGCCCACACCTCATTGAGCTGGAAACAATGCCTTACAATGACAATACACTCATTGTGTGCTCTTGTATCAATTACCAACTTATAATTACCTCTAGGCAATAAAGGAGGTGTGGTAAGTTTCAGAGTTCCGTAAAGATCTTAAATAACATTTTATAATCAAAATGTATTATATAATAAACTATGTAGATAAATCGTCAAACATATATAATTACATGTAGAAAGTGAACCACTTGAGTAATTGCAACTTGGATTAGTATGTTTTAGGTTTAATTTGAAGGAATTAAGTTTTAATTAGTTGAAATGAATTAATTTATTAAACTGAAAATATTTATTTTATTGGTTGAGCGTTAGCGAAGCCTATCACTAGTAGCGCTGAAAAAATGTCTGTCTTTTTTCTCTATATCTGTCTAATTATCCGAACTATATCTCGAAAACGAACAGAATTACAGAATATAAATTTTGAATGAAGCCTACTTTATACAATATTAGACACACTGGGTGCGATTATTTTGCACGTCATACCATGGTATTTGGGTGATCTTAGCTAGTATTATATTGGTCTTTTAAGCATGATGGCAACACGAAAGTATCATAAAATATAATTTTTTAAATAAAGATACTCATTAAAATTTAAAACATGTGACATCTTAACACATGTAGCCTAACTATCCCAAGACATAAAACTATTTTTTTGTGATTTTGTGTGTATATTTGTATTATTTAAACACTGATATGGAACCCAATTTAATGAACAAAAATCTGAATGTATCATGTGGCAAGATATGTGGAGAAAGATTTTATATGTAGACTTTATATTTTGCATTAAATTTTATTTTCACAAGAATTACTTGTCATTTTCGTGTCAAGCTGTTTTGTGTATTTTTATCTGTTTGTCTATCTGTCTCCATCACATCTCGAGGATTAAATGAACTATAGACTCGAATCTCTGCATGCAACCACAGCGAAGACAGTTAAGACATGTGGTGTGGTGCACTTCTACCTTCTTTACTTAAATCCTAAATCGTAAATAACTATAAATGGAAAGCGTACCGCTAATGATTTCTAAGAGTAGTGTATTAAATTGTTAAATGCAACGTGGATTATTTTTTAGTTTGTTTTTGATTATAAATAATGCTATACGTTACTGGACGAGAAGAACGGGAAGTTACCTACGTCAGTGATATACGTTTACGCGCAATTTAAAAAGCATCGTGTAAATTTGATAAAACAGCAGTAGGAATTATACTTCTAATGTTGCCACATGTAATATGATAGAAAATAGAAATAAAAGAAAAAAGTTCACTGTACGATCTTAGTATGTACTTTTTAACATTAGCTTAACCAGCCTTTAAATTTGATTTGTTTTACGTTGTTAAATTCATTTCTAAAGTATAGCGGCTCCTATATAATTATTAGATTAGTTTTAGTTCTTTTTTGTTAGATTCGCTTGCATTATATTACTCGATATCACTTGCAGCGTTGTGGTCCACGTAATGATTTGGAATCATTAAATTGAGAACATCAGTAAATGGAAAAAATTAAAGGAAGACCAAGTAGTTTAGCTGTAAGTGATGGTCTTACTGAATCTAATTCTCAGGGACAAATTCTGAGTGGTGGAGATAAGAATAAAGACAATCAATAAAAAAACAAAGATGAAATATTTCTTTGAAAGTGAAACCTAATCATTTTTAAAATCCTTTTCCTATTGAAGTTTCCTGCAAGAAACGACCAGAGACCATATGAAATTGCTTACAATGTCCTTTACTATCTTGTCCTTTCTAGAATATTGCACTTTTTACAAACAATTTATTTAAAAATCTTGTTTCATAACAATCCTTGGTTTGTTTTTTTAGGGATTTTGATCCAGTGAAGATGTGAGTTCCAAGTGTACTTGCGTTAAGTAATTTAGAATCCACTGAATAAAACTCGATGAATTCATCGCGCAATTCAAGCACACAAAAAGGTCTAGAAGGCCCTATCTGCTTACATTGTTGATGTCATTGTACTTGCTTTGTATGCATCAATATCAATAAGTAAACGTTTTGTCAAGGTCCTCTTTGCTGTTATTTTATGATGGAACTGTGCTTTGTAACTTTTTAGTTCCATTTTTACAATGTCCTTTACTATCTTGTCCTTTCTGGAATATTGCACTTTTTACAAACAATTTATTTAAAAATCTTGTTTCATAACAATCCTTGGTTTGTTTTTTTAGGGATTTTGATCCAGTGAAGCTGTAAGTTCCTAGTGTACTTGCGTTAAGTAATTTAGAATCCACTGAATAAAACTCGATGAATTCATCGCGCAATTCAAGCACACAAAAAGGTCTAGAAGGCCCTGTCTGCTTACATTGTTGATGTCATTGTACGTGCTTTGATTGCATCAATATCAATAAGTAAACGTTTTGTCAAGGTCCTCTTTGCTGTTATTTTATGATGGAACTGTGCTTCGTAACTTTTTAGTTCCATTTTTACAATGTCCTTTACTATCTTGTCCTTTCTGGAATATTGCACTTTTTACAAACAATTTATTTAAAAATCTTGTTTCAAAACAATCCTTGGTTTGTTGTTTTAGGGATTTGATACAGTGAAGCTGTGAGTTCCAAGTGTACTTGCGTTAAGTAATTTAGAATCCACTGAATAAAACTCGATGAATTCATCGCGCAATTCAAGCACACACAAAGGTCTAGAAGGCCCTATCTGCTTACATTGTTGATGTCATTGTACGTGGTTTGCATGCATCAATATCAATAAGTAAACGTTTTGTAAAGGTCCTCTTTGCTGTTATTTTATGATGGAACTGTGCTTTGTAACTTTTTAGTTCCATTTTTACAATGTCCTTTACTATCTTGTCCTTTCTGGAATATTGCACTTTTTCCAAACAAGTTATTTAAAATTATTGTTTTAAAACAATCCTAGGCTTGTTTTTTTTAGGGATTTTGATCCAGTGAAGCTGTTAGTTCCAAGTTTACTTGCGTTAAGTAATTTAGAATCCACTGAATAAAACTCGAAGAACTCATCGCGCAATTCAGGCACAAAAAAGGTCTAGAAAGCCCTATCTGCTTACATTGTTGATGTCATTGTACGTGGTTTGTATGCATCAATATCAATAAGTAAACAGTCGCTAAAATAATTCAAAAGCGGATTTAGTGGGAAAGGGCACTTATGTTAGCACTGTTAGGCCCTTTGGACTTCAAGCGTACTGTTTTGGAGATTATATAAACTATATTAAACAGTTCTGATTCATTGGTTTCTAGGCACAACAATGGCGGACGGCTGTAGAATATTTTCTTCCGGAAACTTGAAAATAGCGACAATTGCCAAACTTAGTTTTTTTCAGTCTTAATCTGAAGAAACGTGATAGTCTTTGTTTACAAACAATACTGACTGATTTTGATGACACAATAGCGACAGCAGCTTAGAAAACTTTGAAACACCAAAAGTGAATGTTAAAAATTCTGTAATATCTTTATAGATACCATCAGAAGATTACCATAATCTTTGCTTCTTTCAATATGTGGAGAAGGCCTTGTGACAGATCATACCAATAATCACTACCTACAGTTGTAACATATTAACGTAACTAGGTCTTTGTAACATAAGATATATATTGTCAGCCTTAAAGCCATGACAATTTTAAAGTTGTACTGTGGTATTCATGAAGCATTCGTCATTTTTAAATCAATAGTATACAATGTATGAAAGATAAATAAAAATTCTACACAAAATATAGGACATGGTACTATCAACCCACGAGCCCTGTGAATCCAGGCTTAAGCTATTCATTACTGTCGTAGGTTTCTGCTACATGACGTCATGTCTCGCCGTATAAAAATACTTATTAGTTTTAAACCTGGCAAATCAATAACTATAAATGCCTAAATTTATTTTACGATAAAATGAAATCTACCGTTTACATATCTACATTTTGTAAAAATAAATTACATTTTCTATAAGTCGACGCATTTTTGAAACCTTCCAGAAATATTCTACTCGATCAATTGGTAGAGCTCAATATTGCTTAGTATTTGTATATGAAAGGGAAATAGTGTTTTCAAGCGCTCTCTGTACACTTTGTTGTGTATTGGATTTCAGAATAACAAAAAATCAGTAAGGCTGCCTTTTAGGTTGTTGCTATGCTAACTTATTTGCTATTACTATATCAAGGATGTGTGGAGGTGATTTGATTTTAGAATAACTATTAATAAGTCAATAATAAGATTGCAACAATTAATTAACCAGCGGAATCTATACTACAAAATGGTGAAATGTTTTGTTTCAGATGAACTTATCCTTTTAATATTTTAATTGTTAATGAAAGTACAAAATATTGTGCTTTCTCAGTTTCAAAGTAAATTTAAAACGGAAATCATGCTTTCTGTTCCGTTCCGAAGTCATAAAATATTCAAAGTATGCAAATCCTTTCAGTGTTCAGGGGACGCTTCGCGGTAGGGTGGGAAACTTACGTTATACGCCAGGAACACTTTGTAAAAGTATTTCGGAACTTTTAACTCTTCAAATATATATTCTTGCTTAACCGATTCAAAGATTAGTGCAATAAAATAATATAGCGTTTACATTAAAACATTCCATACTATAAATGTGAAATATTTTGTACTAAATCTACGTATAAATTATGCAAAACTGTTATCATAGTTTTATATGTAAACTTCTGGGCTGTTTATTCCGTGAATGTTATTTACTGTCTGTCGAACACTGGTTGATCTATACCGGGTGTCCCAAAGTATCAACCTCCATCTCCCCAGCATATCTTTTGTCTGTTGAGAATATTTACACCTTCTTTGAGAATAGTTATTACATCATCTAAGGACGTCTCATGTTGTATAATGTCAGTGGAGGGAGGACAGAGCTATAAAATGTTAAATGGGATGAAGTAAGAAGTAGGAAATTCGGAACTCGAGCGGTAAACGACAACTCGTCGAATACGGTTGTCGGTGACGCGAACCGAGGATTTTATCCTCTACCAAAACGCTCAACGCGCCTAAAGAAGTTTTCACTTAAAAAATGTTTTGTATTTATGATATGATGACGTAATTATATGATGTATGGTCATGGTATTACGATAAGGCACAATAATACATATTATATGTTAAATTAAAATATTTTAGCATTTACAAAATGAAGCTCTTACACTTTTAATTATTTTCTAATATGAGTAAAAAATCTTTAATTTATACATAAAAAGCTTAGTAGAGAAGAGGTTAAGAGGTGTAGCAGTGAAACATGCTAGCTATGGTAGTATTGTCTTAAATGTGACGTTGTCTTTGTTGGTTTGAAAATGAAAAATCTATGAAACACGAAGGATAATGGAGAATATAAGATTTATTACAATTTGCTGATGTAAACTTGGGTATCTCGACCACTGTATTTACATAAGTCTTTTAAAGCTAGTCTTGACATGGAGGAAGTCTTTAGCATGAAATTAGAAATGGGTCTTAAATATCCTGTATATTATATCCTGTAACTGTATGCAATGCCACATACAGTATCCAGTAAGCCAGTCTTACTAGGCTCCCAGATAACTTACTCATTTAACTGCTTATAAAGTATGGAGAACAGATATTATCGAAATACTTTTTATTGCATTTGTATAAAGCAACTGTTACTTCAATCGAAATATCCTTAACTTGTAAGACAGTTCAGAAAATGTAAAGGAAGTCAAGTGATCAGGGTATTATTTAGTCAGATGCTCGGATAAAGTATGAAAATACACAAAGTATACAGCTTTAAATGCACTGTCTGCAATATTAGTATAAACGAAATAAAAATCATTAAAGTTAGTTCAAATGTCAATTTAAATTTTAACTGATTTGCTTGTTGTATGTAATTCAGTTGAATTTTGTAGAAATCTTCTTGTCCCTTACAAATTCGTTTTAGGAATCGTCTCCTTGATTGAATAAAGATCGATAATTATCTCTTCTTCGTATTATTTATAAATACAATTTTTGGATTTATTAGGATATTATTAGGAATTAATCGTTTTCTTGGTTGTACTATAGCTGAAAGTTTCGTAAAAAGAATTTTGCTTGTAGCACAGGAAACTAGATGTATACCTTATTCTTTTAGACTGTATATATCAACGTTCTATCAATAGGATACACAATGTTTCAGTGAAACTCCATAAAAACTTAAAAAAAAACATGTAATCTTGCCGATATAGGTTACATCCATGTAAAAAATAATAGGAATTCTGTGATTCTCGGGAAACAATCTAATATAGAGAGGTCGATTTGTAGTATATGTCTATTTACTCAATAATAAATAAACATATTGGAAAAGTAGAAAGATATAAAATAATAAAATAGTATATTGTATGAGACTTGATTTAAAACCGAATCAAACAGTTATCTAATACATCCTGCTTGTATTGTCAAAGAAAGGTCAATCTAACCCTTCCGTATACACACAACTAACTTTGCTTAAGAATACTCAACTTCCTTATGTGTGAGTTTGCTAACAACTTAACTCAAATCAATAATTCAGTAATATTTTTAGAAATACAACATCGATGCTTAGTTTTATTTCAAATATGATGTAGTATTCACGGCTAACTTTATATTATACGTTGCTTGTTTCAGTTAATGGTCTTAACCTCCTCGTTCCATTCGTCGACCACAGTCGACATAAAAACATTGTGTCGTAGGGAATTTTCTCTACGAGTTAAAAATAGGTTGGCAGCTTTGCGAGTAGTTTCATTCTACTGCCTAGAGGTAGCAGCACTCCCTGGATACTCTTGACAGTTGTTTTGTTGAGTTTGGTCATCATCACATCATTTGGAAAATGTCCGACCGGCGATATGAGCGTTCAGAGCGACTACGTCCATGTAAGTGCTTGTTTTTTAATACTAAATGTTAAATTCTTAGAATAAATCTAGGCTACATGTATTGTTTAAGGTCTAAGGAAGACATCGATATAATTTTTTTATTAGTTTATGGATTTTGGTTGCCTTGGTAACGTTCGAAACTTGTATGTCTACCAGAGTCGACATTTGGAACAGGGGCAATCAGCAACAAACTAAACAACCTATGTTTACTGTTCCTGCTTTCTCATTTCTAACAACAAAATAGATGTTATATTTGAGATAAATTAACATTGTATGTTATTTTTAAACTTATTATTTATTTTTTCATTTTTTTGTGCTATTTAAACACTAGAATTTTGATTTTTGCTGACAATAATTCTTTGGTTTTTTTTTTAGATTCTAGTCGTTTTGAAGATTTTGTGGACAACGAATTAAATGGAGACGTTAGTGATCTAGAGATCAGTGATGATGAAGATGCTGATCCAGATTTTGAACCGGAAGAACCTATCCAGCAAGCGCAGGAGGAGACATCTGAAGACGACAGTGATTCGGAAGGTATGATTTTACTTTGGGCTTTACGTTAAAATAATATTAAAAAACAACCATATTTCTCAAACCAGGGTGACAAAACGTTTTTAGGTTACATATTTTATTGGTTGGTACTCTAAAATTTGAATAAATTTATTTAACCTGGGTTTTCCAAACTTTAGTAAATTCAATAATATTTGGATGTATTTACAAATAGGCTATGCAAAATTTATTATTGAATACTATGCTTAATATTTATGTTAGTAACAGACATTGATTTGTATTGTGTGTTGACAGGTGGTGTAACTCAGGTGGTGGCAAAATCCTGCAATCGAACCTTCCACACGCATGGTTCAACCAAGAGGTTCCAGACGATCCAGTGTGACTTCAGTAAACCAGCTTGGCACTCACACTCAAGTAACTACTCCGGAGCAAAATGATGAAACCTTACCAGGTCAAACAAGAACTTTTTGGAAAAAACAGGTTAGTTTTGATCCACTACCTCCTGCTCCTGCTTACGAAGAAATAAATCAAAACGCACTCAATATACCTCCTCAAGATTACGTCAGCAAGTACATTCCTGACGATATTTTCAATGTGGTTACTAACCAAACAAATCGCACTTACATCGAAAACAAAGGTCGTCCATTAATTTCCGGTCCTGAACAAACCAAAAAGTTTTTTGGTGCAGCGATCAAAATGTCGATTATGGGTCTCCCACGAAATAGGATGTACTATGATGTTAAGACCAAGGTACCCTCAATAGCATCAATTTTACCACGGGACCTTTTTTTGCCATCAGAAACAATTTGAAGGTTGTTTACGACAATGAAGTGCCTCAGGATGAAAAAAAAAGCTACAAAGTTTTGAAAAGTTAATCCTATAGTAAAATCTGTCCGAACTGGGTGTCTTTTAAATAATAGAAGTCAAAACGTAGCAGTAGATGAACAAATGGTACCTTTTTGGGGTCGATGTCCTGCAAGACAAGTGATAAAATCCAAGCCAAATCCTTGTGGGATTAAAATTTTTGTTGCAGCTGCTCCAGATGGATTACCTCTAGATTTCTTTTTTTACAATGGCAAGGGTGACCCGATTGTAGAAGATCCATCCTGTTCCAGACTTAACATTGGTGGTAAGGCAGTCATGAAGCTGCTGAGAACTTTCCCGCAGGGGGTTTCAGTTTACATGGATAGGTACTTTACATCCGAGGAACTACTAGACTTGCTCCACTCAGAACGAGAGGCAACAGGAACCGGTACACTCCAAAAACAGAGAATCCCCCCTAATTCCAAATTGAAAGAGGATAAAATAATGAAGAGAGAGGGCAGAGGGTCTGTGGACCAGAGTGTAAGGTTAGATGGGCAGATAAGTGTGGTGAAATGGTTTGACAACAAGCCAGTACTGCTCATATCAAGTAAAGAGGGCGCTGAACCCATTGAAACATGCAGAAGATGGTGTAGAAAAAGAAGAGTTTTCGTTGAGGTGAACAGACCTTTAGTTGTACGACAGTACAACTCACAAATGGGAGGTGTGGACTTTTTGGACCGCTTAATAAGCTATTACCGCATTTCAGCTAGGACTAGCAAGTGGACGGTAAGACTAATCATGCATTTCTTTGATTTTGCAATCGCTGCGGGGTGGATTGAGTACCGCCGGGATCAGCGTGCCCTGGGTACACCAAAAAAGGATATGCTAGATTTAATGGGCTTCAAAAGAGAGTACGCTGAGTTCCTGATTCACGGACATGTTGGTGAGGGAACTGATGACAGTGACCCTGACTATGTCTGCTCTATACCCCCTCCAAGGAAGCAACCAAGAGTTGCACATATACCAGATGCACTGCGAACCAAAAATGTTCTCCACTTACCGGAAATTCCTACCCCTGCTAAGAAGAACCGCTGTAGATTCCCAGGATGTAACTCAAATGGTGCGAGAGTTCAGTGCGCAACATGCAAGGTCTACTTGTGTCTACAGGAAAACCGAAATTGCTTCAAAGCGTACCACGAGCTTTGAAAATTCCCATTTCATAAGATGATTATAACACCATTGTAATTTACAAACAAGTATACTGTACAATTAAAACACTTTTTACTTTATCTTTCTATGCTGATTATTCTTCCTTTGGTAATATAAAAGAATACTACTCGATACGATGGGTCAAAATGTAATGCCTATATTCCAAATGTCTACTATAGTCGACATCAGCCATTCTGTATGTAAACATATAAAAAAAATTTATTTTTATTTTAATGGTCTTTGGTAAACATATAAAATCTAAAAATAACAACAAAATAAAAATTTCCAAAATTTTTTTTTATTTGGAATGAGGAGACTAAAGAATCAAAAATATGTCTATTTATTAATACATAAAATAATACGTACTAATATATTAGGTAATTTCATCAGCCAGGGAGTTTCACAACTGTATGCAAAGTTATAGAGAGCACTGCAATTCTTTAACGAAAAAAAAATTATAATTTGATGAAAATTATATTCCTGTAATATAATAAATTTGTATAGGTTTTTATTGGCAAATGTTTTTGGTAGTATATATATACTACCAAAAACAACATATATATATATATATATATATATATGCGGTTCTGTGGTATTGTTGCTTGAAAAATCTAAAAACTGATTAATTTTATACTGTATCTGGAAAAATATTTTTTATAAAAGTATCACCTTTTATTATTTTTCCTTAATATTTTTGATCAGATTGTGTTATTAAGATTATGAACTTTAACCGTCCGCCATCTTGATACGGGCTACGATAATATTTTTTCTTTCTTTGAGACAAGAACTTCAATAGTGCCAAATATGGCTTTTTTATCTCAACTGGTTTCTGAAAAAAAAAATATATACAGACACACTTGGTACCTTTTACATCAATTTAAAATATATTAAAATTAAAATTTATTGTATTAATCACTATCAAAAAAATAAATTAATTTATGCTGGCCATCTAGCTAACTAAATTAATTTTCTGTCCTCATTTTTGTCGCATAATCCAAAACATTGAGGAACAACGATACTCTTTTAATAAATATCACTCAGTACTTTGTGTCAAAAATAAAGTAGGGCCAACAACAAAGAACTGAATATTTACGAAACACTTGTTAAGTTACACAAAGAAGAGGCCTGTACAAATTTCTAATTCACTTCATTGCGTGTAACTCACAAAGATAAAGGGGTTAATATAATTTCTTTTTATCAAACAATATTTTTTTGCTACTCCAACATGCAATTATCGGTTGTATTTTCCTAAATAACTGAAACGATTTAGATAATACAACACACGAAACTGAAATATATGCGCTGCCATATCTAAATAACTTGTAATATATTTAAGATCATTTTAAAATTTAATGTCTAATAAAGATTTAAAAAATATTTTTTTCTCGAAAATGATAAAAGGGTAAACTATAAACTACATATTGCTGCTCGTATTACGTAGCACAGTATAAAGACTAAGGAAGGCTATTGAAAACTAAAGATCTCTTAAATAAATATTTGGAAATTGTTTAAAGAAACACACAAGTAAAAGATAAAGGGTAGTCCTTGTAAAAAGAGAAAAGTTACAAAAAATGTTCATAAAATGGTACAATACAAAGAATAATAAATACACCCTATGTATACCCGTGATTAGTTAGTGCCGAGTCTGCCCATCCTCTATATATCTGATAAGACACCTTTTTAGTCTACATTTGATATAAATGGCAGCAAAAACTTACAGAACTAACATGTTAATTGTTAAGGTTTTTTATTTGTAAATTTATAACACAATCATAAATAATATTATTTAATTTTTCTCACTCCTTACCAAGTAGTAGGATTTAAAAAAGCAGCTGGTACACAATTCTTTTGTGTTACAATTAAATTGCATGTAATTCAAATTATTATAATTTTCGTTTAAAATTAAAATGGCGTATTTATTTTCTTTTAAGCAGGTCAATTCTCGGTATCTCCACCACAGTAGACTCGTCTGGTCCTACAAGCGAATAGTGCCTTATAAGTATTAAAGAAAACATAAAAAAATAATTTTTCTGTTTCTTCAGACACCTTCTTTATAAATATTTTCGATTGCTAAGATGCTAGCATATGATTCGTTAACAGATATTTTATGAGTTATGAATACGTTAAGAAGAATTCAAATTATTAATTAAGAGGTTAGCAGGAATGTTGTTGTTTAACTTAACGTGATGAGTTTAAATTTTCCTTTAAATATTACCTTAAAGTAATTTATTATTTATTCTACAATCATTTCAAAATTAATGTTTTGTAAAGTAATAAGTAGTTATAAAATAAATAAGAAATGTAAGGTAGACGATTGAAACGCTACATTATTAGCTACTAACTGCCTTAGCTATTCTGCATAACAAAGTTAAACACCAACTTTCAATTTGATTTGTTCAAAGGAATATTTCATAAGCAATATGGAACAACCAAAAGTTTGAAGTAGAAGTAGTTTTATTGTTGACTTTCTTTGTTCGACAAGAGGATTCTTCCTTACACAGATATCTACAAAATTTCCCTGTATTAGAGCACTGTATTAATAAGCATCATTTTATAGTACATTTTTGACTAGTTTTAAAAATAAAAAAATTTATTTGGTACAAAACCATTACTAGCAAATATACAGTTTGATTAAATATAAATTGAAAACTAAGGAGAATATAGATTGTAGTGTTTTTGAGAGAATTCTCATAATTTGTTATGTGGACGGTTATTCATTCATTATATTCAACTATAAACAGTTTCGTATCACGACTAGCTGACTTTTGAGTAACAAACGATAGAACTATATAATTTAACGTATTCCTAACATGATAAAAGTCAAGTTAACAGTATTGAAGAAAAATTCTTTAGGGGAAACCGGGGCTGACGAGTTGGTTGTCACAAAGCTTATAAAACCTACCACAAGAGTTCGTTGGTGTCTCTGATACGTCTAGTACCATTGCACTTCAGTAAGGGTGTGGTTAAGGGTTTAGTTCGCAATTTTCAAAGAAAGACAGATAGTGGGAAAGTATCTGCAGATGTTATATAGAGAACAGCATGTGCTGTAAAATTTGGTCACTGTAGTATAAGTTTTATCAGCTGGTGATATATATAAATTATTGCACTCTTGCAAGAAATAGCCATAAAATACCTGAAGATGAACTGGAGGATGAAAAAAGAACGGTACCATCCGTAGTGTTGGCTATCTCAAAATAGACATCTTTTCAATAAGTAAAATGGAAATATTTTAGTTTTTAATTGCATATCCTTCGCGATTCAGAGATATATTTTGGACTCTCTCAAAAGCAAGTCAGGAAATTAGCTAACTAGTTAGCTGTAGCTAACTCCTTCAGGTATAGATACTATATACAATTTATTAGGTGCAAAGAATATACTCTTCATAGTTAGCGTTTATTTGATAACACCATTATAATGTTCTGTAAGTAATGCATTCCATAACAACTCTCTGACTGATGTAGTTGTTGGATGTATAATGTATTAACAAATCCTCAATTTGCTCAAAACATATTTATGAGTCAATAAGAGCATTACTGAAACAAGAAACTAACATGATTATAACGTTAGCAGTTACACTAAATCATGTTGTGGAATAAAAAGAAGCGCCTATACTATGTTTCTACAAATATTACAGAAATGTCGATTTGAGCTAAGTTGTTAACAATCGGATGCAAACTCACACAGAAGGAAGTTGAGGATTCTAAACCAAAGTTAGTGCTGTGTATACGGAAGGGTTAACTTCTCCCGTCTTTGGGAATACAGGATGTGTTATATGACGTTCATTGTGCACTATTTTCGAAATATTGGAATTGGTTTCATAGTGGCCGTATCTGAATAATCATCTACGTCAAAATTAAGGTAAAATAATAAGGAACATTGTAAATTCATTGTGGTTTCGTTACCTCGCACCATTTGATAACTGAATTCTTAGCACTACAGAATATCAGAATGTACAGATTACGTGTAAAATAGAACCAAAAAAGTACCTAATTGATAGATAGATAGGTAGTAGTAGTAGATTGTAATCTAATATTTAATTTAATTTCCGTGAACATCTGGAACAGGAATATAAGTGACAGTCATAATTAATGTTTGACAACCTTGACTGCGCCACTATATCTTGTTGCTAATGACAGGTGACATCATTTTGACTGATGTGAAGTAGGGGAATGTCACATGATTTATTCATAACGGTAGTCCAAAACGCAATATTAACAACTAAGTGGCAAGAACAGACCGCACGCCGACTCTGACATCAACAATGTATGGCGGCTTTGAGTAGGACTAGCATGCCGCGTCTTCCTCCATGTTTTTTATCAAACTGTCCTTACCTACTTACCCAGGTCCTTACAGAGACGATGTTTCGTACGGTGGGTTAGATTTACTTTCAGCATATAAATACATTGAAGAGGAAATACCTCTGGTCATATGCAGTGTTGTGCAGTTTTTGAACTGTCTTTTAAGTTGAAATTAGCTTAGTGAAGCGTTGACTGCTTAAATATCACTTAATATGTTGACCTATACCCGAAATAGCTGCGTAAATTCAAGATTCCATTACCAGCGATTGTATAAATATACCCCTTACATAATTTCATTTCTAACTCTCTATCAAGATGTAAAATAAATGTGATTCAGTTTTTAGAAACTTTTGCTCAGTGAATCCATTTAAGCAAGTAACCGTTAATACATTTACATTTAAGACGAAGGTGTATTCAGGTAGACTTTTATTAGGGGTTTGTAAATTAGTTTAATAGCAACTGATACTGCCTAGTAAATGATTATTTCGTGGTGTGTTTTGCAGTTCATTAGAAAGAATAAATTGCCCTATGTTACTGGATCAGTGAAATCTGTTTCCCGTTCACGAGTGATATACCAACCGTGTTAATGTACAAACACTATCAGCTGTTACGACAAATCTAAGTTAATTAACAACAGCCGGTTAGCCCTGTGTTGCGGGCTCGTTAGCTTTACTATGTTTGTAAACATTTAATATAGATGTTCTTTTTTCATTCTGCTAAATGAAGCTGCCTTCCGTTGTTATGTTATAATACATACCTACAGTTTCGCCTAACATAATGTGTTCAACTATCAGAGATTATATTTGATCGAAGTTGAAATATTTATTAACATCAAATACATTATTTTAATGTTGAATTACGTATTAAACAATGTATCAACGCATGGCATGACATGAATAACTTACTTTATCCTACTGAGACTAATAAACTTTTAGGAAGACAAACAGAACATTAAAGCAAATTAAGGACTTAATAGATCTGGATTATTTATCGAGAGAGCCGTAAGCATATATCACGCCTTTGGCAGGGCAATTTCAGAAGTATAGGGTTCTCTGATTAATAGCAGTAATTTCAATTTAAAAGAATAAGTATGACCAGAAACCATCTTTAATGGATTATTTTTATGCTCTAAATGAATGTTTATGTTTACAAATTTGGTATAATAGTCTAGTCAGTGTGATGCGTAAAATAGAAAATAGGGAGAAAACTATTATGAAGCAAATATTTGAGGGCTCTGTTATAAAACCGACTAAGTCCATGTTTTATTGAAATTGAATTATTGGTAGAGACGAATACAATGTACATTTCTACATCACCAGAGAATATTTTTGAATTTCAAATCCGAATATAAACCTGTGTTATTTGCATTTGAAAACTGCTATTAGTATCAGACCTAGCTATCTCCAACAAAGTGAGTTGAAATCAAACCTAACTATCTCCAACAGCCAATGAGAAGCCAGTATAGTAGTCATGTGACCAACCACATGTAAACACGATCAACAATGTTTAGTGACTATTGAGGTTAAGTTTGTTGTAAGCGGGTCTGCACCTATTGATTGCAGTCTAGTTTTGATCTTTATTATGACATTTTAATGGCTACTTATCTTCATGCAGTGTTAAAAAAGTAATAATTAAAGATTCTGTGTGTGTTGTGTCACCTACGAAGGCACGGAAAGGGATAAGACTACAAGATAAATGGAAGAATAACGTTGCAAAGCGGCTCAAGTAAGTTTAGGCCTATGCTAAACCCTGCAGTTTTCGTAAAAATTATCCTTTCAGTTATAATAGTTTTATTCTTGAAGGGACATGGCTTAGTGATATTATAAAATCCTGTATGGTCGAAGGCTCGAAAACTTTACTAGAGAGCCTAGATCCATGCAGCTTAAGTTTCATGTTATGAGATGTGATGGCGTTTACGTACCTGTCTGTAAACAAGCCTTTCTAAAAATACTGCAAATTACTCGAGCCAGAGTTGACTATGTAGCCAAACATTTAGTTGCTAAATGTACAGTTCTTACAGAAAAAAGGGGTGGTGATAGGAAATTACGTATGTTCAATACTAAAATGGAAACAGTTATCTAAGTTTTATCTGCTCTTTAAACTGCATCGAGTCCCACTATTGCCGAGGCAAATCTGTTCGAAAATAGATGTCTTCAGATCTTAGCATAAATAGACTATGTTCTATGGATAATGAGAAAGCCCCTTCAGATGACTAGAAAGTTAAAAAGTCGTACTTCAGACACGTCTTCAACAGAAACTTCAACCTTGGTTTTAAAAATCCAAAAACCGACGCATGCTCTACCTGCATAGTTCTGGATGAAAAACTGAAAATGGAAAAGGATCTTGACAAAAAAACCTTGTTAATGGTAAACAAACGTGTTCATAAGTTAAGAGCAAAGTCATTTTTTAAGTTTTTGAAAGACAAAGATGAAAATTTGCTTATATTATCCTTTGATCTGCAGAAGAACCTGGCCTTGCCAAAGGTTCCTGATCAACAAGCCTACTATTCTAGGCAACTTTACTTACACAACTTTACTGTAGTGCAAGGACACTCAGGACACAAAGACTCAGCTTAATAAAAGCACTTGTACCAGATACTGCAGGACAGAGCACGAATTTGCAAAAGGCTCTAACCAGATAGCCTCAGCTGTCTTTCATAAGCTAAATTCAATCGACCTAAAGCCCTTCAATAAAGTCAAATTAATGGCTGATGCTTGTGGGGGCCAGAACAAGAACCAGGCCATTATTTGCTTGTGTTCTAAGTGGCTTCTTGATGCACCAAATAATATAAAGTGTCTTGAAGTAATCTTTCCTGTTCACGGACACTCATTCATTCCACCCGATCGTGTTTTCGGGAAAATAGAGAACGACATTAAAAAACACGAAGTGATTGGGAACCCTGACGAATACTTAGAGATGATCGGCAACAGGGAAACCATTCAAAACTTTTGTAAAGACTGTAAGGTAAAAGACTGGTTGGGCGAAGCTAAGCGGGTCTTTAAACCCACTGGTTCTTGGCATTTTACGATTTCCGTATGCAAACGGTTCCTGTTCCAAAGATAGAAAACGGACAGACACAATGTTTTGGTAAAGGTGAAGAACATTACAACACCTCATCTTACAAAGTTTAAGTCAATTTGTAAGAAGAACCACTAAATTATTGACATCAACCCCACAGAAATAAAGAAGAAAAATATGAAAAACGTCAAACCTAAAAAAATAAAAGACGTCCGAAAACTTCTTGAAATCCACTATGGGGAATCCTGGCGTGATATAGAAAAACTAGGATATTTCAAAAAGGTTATTGAGGACTACAACCCTGCAACGCCTGCATTAAATGCCGCTCCTGATGAGGAGGATATTCTGTGTGAGCCACAGGAAGAAACTGAAGAATTTTAAATGAATCTAGTTTCTGTTTAGAACTTTTTGTGTGTTATGAAAGTGTTACAAAAGTATTAATTTAAAAAAGTTAACTTAAATTTGTAGCATTTAAAAATGAACTGATTTGAGTTTTTATGTATATTAATAAAACCAAAGACTACAGTTTCTGCTGATTTGTACACAATCATAACGTATTTCATTTATGTTTCCTTTATTACTTCGACCATACAGGTCATTTATTTAAGTATTAGAATAGTACAACCAATCAAAAATACTACAGTAATGTAATATAGACCTATTTTATTGATTTATAAAATATTAAAAGTGTTTTAGAAGAGAAACAAATCCCAGAATATTTTTTTTAAACTTACAGAGCGACGGTCCTTACCCCCCCCACACTTAAAAAATCACGTTTTTCCGAATAGTAGGTAAAATCCATGAAAATATTTATTATTATTTATATTCTTTAAATGGTTACCTTCTAATTAGGATTGTATAATTGTTAATTTTTATACCATGAATGCATGTATAAACAAAAAAAATATTTTAGGATACATAACAGGCGTTTTTTTCCAAAGAAATTTCAAAAATAAGTTTCAAATATAAACGTTTTGTAACACTTTTACAAGCGGCGATTAAATACTTTTTAAACAGAACAACTTTTTCAAGAAATTTTAGTCTATTAATCGTGTTGGCTGTAAAACGTTAAGAAATGCTTTATTAATTGGAAGAAGAAGGATCGTTTTCAATGACTTTTATTTTGTGCTACATTGAAGTGAGTCGACAGAATTCAGAGTGCTCCTTTGATCCAAACACAACACAAAAGTGATAAGTACAGAGTGAGAGGCCGAACACGGGCTATCTGCCAGTCAGCACAGCACATTACGGTTGAAGGCACACTTCGCAATACTGCTGATCAAAAGCTGGCAGATGAAAGTATAGTCCTTTCAGAAGTCCCAATCAAGTTGAAGACCATCAGGAGAGGTACTTTCCAGTGAAAGAGTCTTTGTATCGTGCAAATTGGCAGATAAGGATTGACTAGATTTAACTTATTACTGAGTGTGAAGAGATAAACTGTTTGATCAAACATTATATTTTCTTCCATGTTAAATGACTGTCACTTAATCTGGGATTTAAATTACATTGATAGCACTATTGTAAATCACATTTTCAAATATACATGTATAACAATAGTTTACAATTAACGTTATTAATTAACACTTAATTACAGCGAATACTTATAGTTATTCTTTATACTTTTATAAATAATTGAATTACAATGTCAGGAACGCGTAAATATAAAGCGTCATTAAGATTTGCATTTGTGACAGTAGTTTTACGTGTCACCAAAAAGTGTTTCTCTAATATTTGCCATTATATAGTAAAATTTTAAAATTTGTAATAAAATAAAACAGTTTGACAGCAGCATCGTTCTTTAAGTATGTTTACTAGGCACGACTAAGAATTTTATGGCCTGTTGACAGTAACATGCCAGGTTTGCTTAGAGGCCCAAACCTCATTGTGTTAGAAACAATGCCTTACAATGACAATATATTCATTGTCTGCTTTTGTATCAGTTATAAACCTATAATTACCTTTAGGCAGTGGAGGAATGAAGCCAAATTTCAGTGATACGTTGATGTCTTTAATAACATTTAAATTAAATATATAATGATTTATTAATCCCAAAACGCAAGTAGGAAGTGAACCACAATTAAATGCATTGTGGATTATTTTTTAGCTTGATTTATTATACCATGAACAATAATATAAGTTATTTAACGACAAGAACAGGACGTGATCTATGTTAATGATATAAGTTTACGCGCAATGTGAAAACCGTCAACGTAAATTTGTTGTTAAATATAACATGAAAAGAAATTGAAGAGAAATAAAAGAAAGATATATTGTACGATCTTATTATACAGTTCTTAATATTAACTTAGCCAGCTTTTAACATTATTTGTGCCACACTACTATATTTCATATCGTTTAATTTTTAATTCTTATTTAAGCACGTCAATTTTCTGTTTACTTTTGTATAATAATTAAACATTTCAGTGAATATATGGTAGTACTTACTGCGTTGTGGGTATAGAGAATCGCAATTACATTCTCAGTCAACTTAACTGTCTTGAGGTAATTGTATTTCAACTATAAATAAATAATTGAAAGCTGCTTAATTATCTAGTGTAAATACTACTACATAATACGGATTTTAAGTTTAAAATAAACTTAATCATTTAATATACTTCTTGTGAAAGAAAATTTGATAGAATACTTTCCTATTTTAAAGTAAAGTTAATTACGAAATCATGCTCTCTGTTATTCTTTAAAGTGTTAAATAGCGATAAAACTTAAAAAATTCACAAAAAAGACAAAAATGACAAGCTATTATACATTTCGAGTAGATATTCTATATAATAGGTGGATTCATTACTTTTTAATATACATTGTTAATAAAAGATTTTGTTACATACAAAGATAAACCACATTTAATTATTTTGCAACATGAACGAATAATCAAACAGCCAAGTTTAACCTGTAGTTTACAGAGGAACATGCTAACCGTGTTAGTATTAGCGTAACTTTATCAATATCTGTTACGTTTAGCTTATGAAACATCTATCTTCAACGAATATTTGGAAAAACAGTTCGTATAATGTAGAGATGTAAGCTTAGATTACTTAATCACTTGGTTTGCTTGATGATTTTAAATGTATAGAATGCATAATAGGTACGTGTCTAAAATCTTTAGAACAAAATCATAAATGAAATTTCCCTTGATGTCCCTATTTCATTGAGGCAAAAATGTTTGTGACGTCCTCTATAATATCCAGTAAGCTGTTGGAATAGGAAATCGGTCCAATTCCGCTATTCTTACGGCGGTGCGAAATGCTTTATCAATTTATCCACGTATCACTTAAGGAAAAGTATTATAACAATATTGTAACGTATATACTTTTAGAGCACTTTTTACTTCATCCCCTAAATCCTTACATTTTAAGATTATTCAAAACTATAAGTTTCTGTAAAAAGTTATAATAAAATCAGGATGTTATCCAGTTGAACACCAGTTATACATTCCAATGAAGTAGATAAATATATAAAGTAAGAATGTCTTAAATACACAGTCTGCAATATTAATGTAAACGTAAGTACAAAAACCTTTATCTCTGTGTCTAAAGAGCAATTGATATTTTAACTATTCACCTGTTGTGTGATCCAGTGGAGTTTTAGAGGAACCTTCTTGTACCTTACAAATTCTTTTTAAGGAATAACGTTTATTAAAATATTGGCTGTCGGCCATCGCATATTGAAAACTTATTTATCATCTTACCGATTGGATGCAGATTGATAACTATTCTTATATAATTCTAAGACAACTGATACAACTCTTATATCGTTCTTAACAACATTAAAAACAACAACAACAAGACAACTGGCCAAGAAAATTGTTGTAGTTACATTTGATATTGTTATGTTATGTTATGATATTGTTAATGTTTTAGACGGACTTTTTAGAAACATTGCTTCTTTTACAGAAAATAAAACAGATTTATATTATATACCTTTAGGTTTTATATAATCAACGTTCTATAAATAAGATAGAAACCTTTATTAGTTTTAAAGACCACAATATTTATAAGTTTATGCCTTTTTTTATTATTATGAATGTTATGTTTTCTTTGTTGGGGTAACTGTTAATGTTTTAGAAGGACTTTTTAGAAACATTGCTTTTTTACAGAAAATAAACCAGATTTATATATACCTATAGGTTTCATAAAATCAACGTTCTATCAATAAGATGGAAACCTTTATTAGTTTTAAACATCACAACATTGCTTGTTTTAAAGAAAATAAAACATATTTATATTATATACCTTTAGGTTTTATAAGTTCAATTTTAATATAGAATAGTCGATGTAATATATGTCCATTCAATTGATCAGTAAGAAATATAGGAAGAAAGAGTACACTATTATGTTTATATGAGACTAGATTAAGAACTGAAATCAAATATTGCACAATGCACATATAATCATATTACATGTATAGTCATATAACACATCCTGCTTGTCTTCTCGAAAGAGATGAAGTTATCCCTTCCGTATACACAGGACTAACTTAGGTATACAACTCTCAACTGCCTTCTATGTTAGTTTGCATCCGTTTGTTAACATATTAATTTAAACTGACAATTCTGAAATATTTTTACATCCACAGTATAGTTAGTTCGCTTTGTTCCACAACAAAATGTAGTATTCACTGCTAAAGTAGTAATAATGTCAGTTAATTGTTACAGTTAATGCTCTTATTGACAAAACATTTATTTTCAAGATTTCAGAAGATTTATTAAATATATACGTCAAACACTGACATCAATCAGAGATTTGTGTGAACTGTATGTTGAACTACATTCCATTATGCCAAATTTTAAAAAAAACATTATATTTGTTTTAGCTAAGATACGCTGATTATGAAAATTATTTTATTTTAATCTAATAAATTTGATATAATATCCATTTATTTTTAAATATACAGGGGTGCTTAAAAAGTCTTGTAACGGAGTAATTCTTCTGAACTTGTAAACGTACGTACATAAAACTTTGATCAGTGACATAGGGCATAAATTGTTTTTGTAAATGTATGATGCAATCAATAGGTTTTCACCACTTCAGGGGGATGGCCCTTAAAGAGTCTGTATAAAATATTGTAAAGCATAGGTCCTATGTGCCATAAGTAATTTTTGTTAATAGTAGCATAGTACAGTAATTTGTAGACTAACAGTTGTTGTGTGAGAAATTACATTATTGGCAGCTGATATCAAACGGCTTGGCCGATTTAAAGTTTTTTTAACCAAAATACAGCATTTTTTTATTAGCTTCAATTTGAGGTGATACAAGGTATTAGTTGCCATATCGGGGGGGGGACATAGGGGTGAGCCTCCCTATTATTAAATATTCTTTTTTTGTCCCAAATTAGTACTATACACTTTTGATACTTGGGCAATTAAGTATTTCAATTAACGAGTTTTGAAGTTTTCAAATGAACACCCTGCATTTGGGAACTGCTAGCGTGTATTGTGGAAAGTACATATCTTTATTTACCAAAAATAAAATTCAGCTGAATATACCTTTCCTTAGGAATTTTATAAAATACCACAACTTTCAAATCATACTCAAAACTCAAAATTCATACCACAACTACGACTTATTTAGACCTATCTATGACGGAAAGAGTTGTCAAATACAAACGTTTTTTTTAGAAAATAAGAAGGGTTCTGTTAGATAATAGGTTATCATGCTCAATTAAGTTAACACTCGGGTTCGAGTCCCACCTTAATGAGTTCATTATGGTGATAATTTATTAAATAAAATTAGGGTATTTGGAGAAGAATTTTTTAACTTATGTTACAAATGTCTTCTTTATGAGTCGACTATTAATTACAGTATTGCAAAGATGTTACCATTCATGAATTAATACCTAAATATGAACATCATTGAACAACATTGATTCTCAACTCACAACGTGAGACTATAATCCGTACATTAATAGGAGTAGATAAAAACCGATACAAGAACAGCTATTGCAGCGGTGTGTTATTGATCCCTGTCCCAAGGGAGACCAGAGAGACGTTGCTACTTTAAACCCCATCTCCGGTCCCTGGCATATACAATTTGTTTCTTCCGGCATCTTGTTCTCTACCACTTGTCTCATGTCCCAAGTAAAAGTTAAATCTTAAATTAAGATACATAAATACACACACAAATAAAGTTCCTTTCATTTGTTACACAAATCGTGTAAATTCCAAAAATTCTTACTTAAATATTTTTGAAATGAACAATTTCTTATTTATATACTAGAGATTGTTTAAGAAATGAAAGTGACTCTAAGTAAAGTGAAATAATTTATATTGTTTAATAATATAATCCTTCAAACATCAATTTATGTTTGAAATTTACAAAGAATTGAGTTTTAGAAACGTTTTCTTACAGTTGAGTGACTGCGATAATATTTCACACACAAATAATCGATGAGGGTTTATATAAAAATATACTATTATCTAACGAATAACTATTCAACTATAATACATATCTGATAAACGAAATTTTTATTATTTACTTTTTATTAAGGAAAAAAAATCATAATTTGGAGAATTAATTACTGTAGTACAAAACTCGACCACTTTATTTATCAGGAAGATGAAATTAAAATTTTATAAATTTAGAAAAGAATCATTTCATATAGGCGAATAATGATAAGCATATGTCATAAAAAGTTTGGGCAATTTTTGTAACTAATAATAGTAATATAGCTTTTGACTTATTACATTATTTCCTATCAATTACAAGAATCTTAATAATTAGTCTAATTAAATGCAAGTATGAAGTTCAGCTTCAATGGATGTTAGTTTATAAAAGGAAACCCAAAGAGACCATTCTAAATAATTAAAGTAATGAGGTTGAAATAATGCTACATAAATTTAAAGCAAAGACATGAAACATTTAATTATCTCAGTGAGAGAACAATGATTGAAAGAAAGTTCATTTAAATGTTTTCAAAGTGACATAAACCAACTCTCTAGACATCGACTTACAGTAATACTCTGCTAAGTTTGTGTGTCTTCTGTACTTCTTAGTTAAAAAACATTTTTATCTTAAAGCGTTTATAAAACATACTTTAAAACATTTATAATACTGTCTAAAAGTAAATAGAGTATCATGGTTTTAATACAGACATATGCTGTGGTCCTAAGAACCTCGAATGAAAAACTGTAATTTTAGGAGGGTGGAGAGTAAAACTTTTTTGAGTAATTACAATTGGCTGCAACTCTCTTCTAGTTGTGTAAGAGCAAATTCTCAAACATGACAATGTAAATGTTTCTATTGATTATGGGTTTTATTGGGTAAAAAGGGCTAATTACTCTATATCGTATTAAATCCCACAACAAAGATTAACTTTTTTACTATCCTTGTAAATATGAGAGAGATTACAGAGTGTTAATTAAAAAAACTTTAAAGCTTAAAACAAAGCATTTATTTTTCCCTGAGCTTTACATAGTAATGTAATCTTTCACCCCCTAATATATCTTACAGTTTTGCGTATATAATTTATCTCATTACAGAAAAGTATACTAGTCAGAGAAATATATGTTTTCAGATTATTATAGACTTGGTTTAAGTTTATATACCATAAGTAACAATCTAAAACCACTTTTATTAAAATAGAATAATGTTATTTCCAGAATTTATTTACCTAATCGTAAACCATATACAAAGATAATGTGTACTTCATCTTATATACATGTTTTTTTTTAAAAGATCTACAACTACATTTAACACTTTTTCAAATCGTATAATGTTACTTCCTGAATTTTAGCTTTAGGCAATCGTAAACCACATATAGGTTCAAATCGTTTACAATTTCATTATTTTAGCTTATATCTCTCAATTAGCCCATAAATCTAGGGAGCGGGGTTTCTGAGTGGAGGGGGGGGCTTAACAAACTATAGAGGGATAGGTGTAGGAAGAATAGATAACACAGTTTTCAACATTCACGCAAGAATTTGAGCTGGAGCTTTAGTCTATCAAGTTGATTGAAAGTTAATTTGAGAGATTTTCGGTAATTCTTTCTGTTATATTTCACTATTTTTGCCACTGTTTATACCTCCACGGTGAAGTGTCTCCATTGTTTATCTACCCAGCATAGTGAAGAGTACTTATAGTTTTTCTGTTTTATAAATGAGAGTTGAAAACAGAAAACCTTCACATGAGAAATTAATTTCTCACTCAATCTGTGCTACTACAATATTGAAAAACATGTCCGAATTTAAAAAAACTTTTGAAATCTATTATCCCTTACGTCATTTTGTAAAACATACATTATTCCGTTTTTTAGAATATTTTGCTCAGTGACTGTCTATACATTTTATTTTAAGTTAAATGTATTCAGATAGAATTACAATCTGTAGTATATTGAATTATATTTATAACATGTGATATGGTATAGTAAAATGATTTCGTAAGGCGTTTATTTTTCATTAGAGCAATTAAACTGCTGCATGTTACCGGATAAGTGAAATCAGTTGTATGTTCACGAGTGATACACCAACCGTGATAATAATGTACAAACACTATCAGCTGTTGTGACAAATCCAAGTTAATTAACAACAGCCGGCCAGCCTTATGTTTGCGGGCGTATTAGCTTTGCCATGTTTGCGATTATATTATTATTATTTAACGGAGGTGTTGTTATTTTACTCTGAGTAATAAAGTACCTTCACTTGTTATGTTTTTAGATGTAAGACTAATGAAAAAATGTTTTTAAATGGTCATAGATTGTAAACAAAACGAAATTGATTATTAACATCAAATACTTGGTTTGAAAATGGTATTAACAAATGTAACAATGGGTTTAACCTGACATGAATTGTTGCTTTATCCTACTGGACGTACTAATATAATTTTATTAAAATACAAACAGAACATGAAAGCAAATTGAGGACTTGAATAGATCTGGCTGTATATATCCGGAATGCTGAAAGCATATCTTACGCCTTTTAGCGGAGCAATTTCCGAAATATGGGGTTCTTTGGTAGAAAGTGACTTCAATTTGGCAGAGTAAGTGTAACCAGAAACCGTCTACAATATTTTTTAAACGGTCTAAATGAATTGTTATGTGTAAAATTTAGGATATAATAGTCCAGTCAGTGTGATCCGTAAAATAGGCAATATGGAGAAAAAACTATTATAAAGCAGATAATACTCCTATCAACTAATAACCTATATACCTCGTATCTGGCCAAAAGCACTTATAACTCCACTCAATGTTCAGTTTCGCGTTTTTCAAACTTTTGGTTTACACCCAATATCCTTTTTTTACTCAGTGTGGAAGTATTGAAGAATTTATTTTTATCCAGAATTGTTTAAAAATAAGGTAATGTAACTCATTTTGTTAATCCTCCTTGTTTAGTAGACAATTAACGAAACATTAAAATCTTAGCGTTTTTGCAATCATATTTTATATCTTTTACATTATAGCCTTTTTTTGTTTTGTACTATTTCGCAAATTTGTTTCCGTAATATTTGCAGATCATATTTTAAATTTTCCATAAAAATATAAACAACTTTATAGTATGATATAGTGTCAAGGTTAAAGAGTGTCTAGAGAGTATATGAGTCACGAGATGAACCGTCCAACTCCCCATAGTCCACTCACGTATCAACAATGAGTTTAACTTTTATATCTTAAAACTTGAATTAGGTATTGATGAATTACGTCCAACTCCTAAAACCAATCCCTAACCCAATGGCTTGTTCACCGTATAGCGATATAAATATTTTTGTAGGGCCCTAATATAAACTTAATAATATAAACGCGTAATTAAACCACTGCTTTATATCATGACCGTATCGCCAACATTTGCTTATTATTCGCATGTTAAACAAATAATGTTCCGGGCCAGGTAATGAAAAATGAAAGTGTAATTACAATCTACATGGACCGTATCGTTATTCAAATAATGTTTTACTTGTACGAGTATATTCGTGTGGTAATTAACGTATTACAAAATAAGCGTACAAACAATACTTTACTCGTATATTAATAGTCTCACGCGATCCTTGCCATCAAAAGTAATTTTTCTGTCTACTTTAATACAGTTTATTTTTAATTCCTTAATTTAATGTTCTTATTCATTAAAATTCATTTATCATACATGATGTGTAAATAAAAATTCTTTAACAGATCTTCCAATATGTCCATTTGAATGATTCAGTTCTAAAATATACAATTGAGGGTAAATGTATCATAATACTACCAAGTGTTATCTCGTTTCATAAGAAACTATTAGCATTAATAATTCTTTATATTATCACCGCTAAGCCACGAAGAATGTCGTTTAGTAGATCCCCCATAGAGCTAAAGTCGTTTACTTTTTTAAAAATTCTTAAAAAACGCATGACACCACAATAAACTGTCTAAAATAATAGTAGTAAATATGAAAATTTTATTATAATATATATAGCGTTTTTCTTTGACGTGTAGAAAAGGAAACTGCTCATATGCGGCGAAGAGGTAATCACTATTTCCGTAACGGGTTGTATGAAAGGAAGAGTCCCCTGTTTGATTATAATACAATTATTATTCATTGTATTTTGGTCATTACACATCATTTGCCTGAATTATTTTTCTCCTAGATCGCACCAAACAACAGACGCAAACATGGACAAAAAGTGTTGTTTATTAGCCATATTTTACGTCTATTGATAATTAGTGAGTGTGGTTTGATAAATAACATATTTACCGTTTAAAATATAAAACAAACGAATTTTTTCTTCTACTTTATTTTACGGTTATAAAATAAACATTGAATGATTCACTTAAAATATATTGTTTTTTATTTCAACCTATTTTACTACACATATCGCCCATTTACTTTCAGACCTTTTCCTTCACATCTTCCAATATTTAACTGATCAGGATTTACTCAGCCAAAATCTTTAATATATTTGAAACTCATTCAGTATTCATATTCGATACAATTATTTCACCTTCTTTTCTTCCGTTATAACTTTTTACCTCTTACATTTACGCTACACTATGGGAAATTGACAATAAAACTGAGAAAGTATTGTTGATGAACAGTTGTGACGCGTACTGTGATGGCCCATGGTAAATACAATACAAACACAAACAAAGCATAATATCTGGCGATGGTTTCGTAATGTGGATCCTCTGATGTTTGTCGGTCTTTGACAACAGTGACGGATTTTCATTCTCTAACTTGTCGTGTATTTAGTTTCTTTCAGCAAAAAAAACTATTTCCTCATTATAATAATGTAGATCAATTAGTACCTGTGTAATTTTAATTTAATGTAAAGTGTGTCAAGGCCAATAATACACCAGCGTCAAAATTAACAAATCATTCTCGCCTCATAAAGTGTTACATATTATTATCTTCCCGATATCAATATCTAAATATAAGCTATAGAGATTATTATCACTATAAGAATATTGATAGGTCCAACAAAAACCATTGTGAAATTGGAACAAACTTAAAGTAAGGTACAAAAATAATATTTATTATATCACCTTCTTTGATTTTCAATGATTTATTTGTTGGTGGATTTCATTGGAATTTGCCTGTTGCAATCACCCTCACGATAGAATTTACGTGAGAATATTGCCAAGAATAAAAATCTCTTAACAGTTTTTCGAGCTAGTAACCATGGTGCAAAATAGTGGTTAAAGTTTTTAATTCTTATTTCGTATTATGAACAATTAAAAGGGGGTCATTTCCCAATTTAAATTTAAAAGAACATGAAATTTGGTCAAAATACCACACTTTTGCCTATTTTTGGTAGTTACTTGTTTGGTGCGATTTGAGAGAAAAATAAATGATGCAGTTATTTTATAGTAAACAAAATGCAACGAATACTGTTATTATAATCAAACAGACAGCTCTTCCTTGCATAAAACTAATAGCGAATATCCGTTCGTTCTAATTAGACCTATATAGACAGTTTTATGAGCCACAATTATACCTTTAAAACTTTCGAAATTGTAACTATTCAAATAATTTCAAAAGCAATAGAATCATTACAAATTCAATCAGAAGTAAACGCTATGTGTAGAATTTTGTTAATAGTGTTAATCATGTGCTAATTCATTTTAATGATTGCAAGTATGCATTTGTTGTTTCACTACGATTTCAGGTGTCCCATAACGGGTTTAATTTATTTCAGAAAATTTGTTCTTGTCATAAAAATAAGACATAAATCAAGTGGTGCATATGAGCGGCTCAAAATTCTTTTATCCCTTGATTTTCCTACACTGGTGCAGAAACAAATTTGTTTTAACACTGTTTGTAACTACAGCCCTGAAATTTAGTACAAATGCAGTGAATTTTATTAAGTATTATCGTACAGAATAACAATTTTAAAACTTTCGTTAAAAAAGTCCATCGTGTTATACATAAGCAAGACTTGAGAGCTGGACAAATTCCTTTCTGCCAGTCTGTCCGCACGATATCTCAACAACGAACTGTCCTATAGACACTTGAAATTTTGAATGAAACTTCATTTCTGTATCGGACACAAAGTCCGATGATGGGCATGTTACTCCATGGCATTTATATGAGCTTTAATGCACATTATAAGAGGTACTAGATCGAGGACAATCTTCCATAGAAGATCCATGCCCTCTTACAATGCCTACAACTCGTCAGTCCCAAGGCTTCTCCGCAGTGGCAGTGATTCAGAAAAGAAATGTTTAAAATTATCTATAAGAAACCCTAGTTAGACTTTTGTTGTGGCAGCATCATAAAAATATAGTAATTTCTAATGTGAATAAATTGTCCACACTCTTTTGTTACACTCTGTTTACCTAACGTATCAGTTATCGTCCTGATTGTTGAAGTTTGTCTAAATTTATATTTTGTTACTTCTTTTGGAAATTTAATTTAATTTTCAAGTTTTTATCATATTTTTATAGTTTGTTTTCAAGTTTATCTCTTGTTATTACTTTCAAAATTTTACTGTTGTTATAGTTTTAAAAATTTATTTTTAACTGTTGCCCTCTTTTTCTTGTCTAGTTACTAGACTTGTCTACTGTTTTGCTCACTAGCTCCTAACTTCTTTTTTTGTATTATTTCCTGTTCTTATATTTAATGCCTGTATTATTGTATATTTATATAGTATTAATACGCCTATATTGCTATATTGTATTAGTTATACAAATATTGTTAATTTTTATTGTAAAAATGTTGGATACCATTGACGAATAAATAAATAATTAAGAAAATACACAAAACTTATGTTTGTTAGTTGATAAAATAAATAATTAGATGACCAGCTAAAATACGGAACATTTTATAAATTCAATTGGACGATATGTAGTACATAAACAAGATACGAAAATAGTTTTATAAACATTTTAGTATTTATATTTTATTTTTTAATGATTATTGATGGTTCAAATGATAGATACTGAAATTTTACAATTTAATTTTAAGATATTATTTAGAATAAAGAGTTGTAATAAAATGTATTAATTGGAGATAGTTTTTATTATATTCGATGCCATTAAAATATTAGAGATGTAGCCTCGAAAAGTGTTTTATAAATATGAATAAACCTTTTAACACTTTTTTTTTACTTTTATTTTTCTTACAATGTACATTTCGAAATCTGGGATTTCATCTTCAGGTACTAACTAAGGTTAAGTTAGTTAATTATGAAATCACCCACATCACCAATAAATGGCTGCACTCAAATCAATGATCGACAGATTACACAAAATTCCAATGAAAATTGAAGATTTTTATAAAGAATTGAACATTATTAAATACATAGCCCAAAATAATGGATAAAAACCAAGCATGATTGATGTATTATCGAAGAACTACACAAAGAAAGAAAATAAGAAGAAAGAGATATCAAATAAGTTCAATCAGACTATCTTGGTAAACATTGTCACAAAATTAACAAATCATTTTATAAACAAGGACACCAATTGGCTTTCAAAACCTCGAACAACCTCGGACTTTTAATCAAAAACAAAAGCAATTCAACAAACCAAAATAAAAATTCAACAATAGTGGAGTATACAAATTAAATTGCAAGGATTGTCAATCCCACTATATTGGACAAACCGGCCGATCCTTCAAAATTAGATTTAATGAACATAGAAAAGCATTGAAAACATCATCAAATTCAAAAAAATGCAGACCATTTAAATAACACCGGCCTTACATACACTAATATCGAAAACAATCTTGAAATTTTACACACAAGCAAAAAAAGTCGCTTATTATCAACTTTTAACAAATTTACAAAAGTGCCAAAATTAATCATAATATATTATTAAATGACAAAGATTTTCTAAAAATAAAATTATTATTCCATAGACTTTTAAACAATATACATTGATCACATAAAAAATTAAATACAACAAATTTAGCCACCAAGGTAGTGAAAAAAATACATTACAAATTGGTTTTAATTATTTATTTTCATAATTAACTTAACCTTAGTTAGTCCCTGAAGATAAAATCCCAGATTTCGAAATGTACATGGTAAGAAAAATAAAAGTTTAAAAAAATTGTTAAAAGGTTTATTCATATTGTGTTATACATATCATTAAAATAGTTACGAAGGGAGTAATCGCGTATTTCAAAATGTGGTTTTATTTATGTTACAAAGAGATTTATAATTACTAGGTGCTTATGAATCTGCCTGTGTAAAAAATTATTACAATTTTATGTTTAGTAAGTACAACATTTTACTAATGGACAAATCCACCCATGAAAGCTGGTTCCGAGTTATTACAGTTTTAACAGAGAAATACTTGTTAAGCCTTAATGGAGCCATTTCACAACAAATGTTAATGCACAGCTCGCTAATGAATGTACAGGAGACAAATGTAAACTTCTAATATTCAATATTCTCTACTTTATAGAAATATAAATATTCATAGGAACTTTCTTTGAAGACTTTTATAATAGTATCAACACTTTGATATCAGTTTTCTCGTACTTAACAATAGTTAATTTTTCTTTGTTAAAGTTTGCTATTGACGATACATGAATAGAGAGGATAGTAGGGTTTTGGAAATTTCCAATTATAACATGTTACAAAACGTATAACACAGCGTTTCGAAGATTAAAATCTCCTTTATTCCTCACGTGTATGAAACTTATTACATAAACATTAACTTAAAACTGACAAAGTGCGACAATAGGCTGATACTAAGAAACTGTTGTTACTATACACGAAGTTACTGCATAAAAGTAAAGTTCTTTGTTTTTACCTTTGTGAATTAATCATTTAGAGTTACTAAGTTGCCTTCTGTTACTATTTTCTTATCAAGCGCTCTTGTAATTTTAACATGTTGCAGTGCGTGTTACTACGTGAGAGTAGTCATTTCTAAGATCACTCAGTATAAACCCAAAGCGAAGTATCTGTTCTGCTCTTTCAGAACCATTTGGAACAATAAATGGCATGAAATATTTACTAACCCATTTTATTACTAGTAAGAGACAGTTCAAAAATTCATTCTACTAGGCCCAACAACGTTTAAGGAACTTAAGGCAACTAAAGGTAAATATTCTTTATTTCCGACAGGACAAAACTTATCAGAGACATTATATCACTATTAACTATGTTGCAGATGTGATTGTAGTGCGAGCATCTGTTGGAGGATAGGTACCTCTAAATGGAATGGCATTAGGAAAACATTAAGTTGTTTGTTCACATGTGCGGTAAGAGAATGAATTGTATATTGTTACGTAGAAGTTAACAAGCAACCACATGTTTGTAATAATACTTGTTTTTTAGTATATTTATAGTAATTGTTGGAAAGGTAAGTTCAGTGATAGTAATTCTTTAAATCTCCATTTTACGAAACGTCCTTTTCTCACTGTAATTCGATATTTGTATATCTTGGCGTGAAATCGCTCTTGAATTACTAGTCATATGGAGAATACCTATTTCCAACATTATAACTGACCAAATTTTACGTTTGAAAATCTTACATACTTTTCATAACAATTCAGAAATATGCCGAGACCTGAATGTAATAGCTGTGGAAGCATGGCTTACAAGTTATCCACTGATTAGATAAATTAATTCTGCTAATTTGATTATACATTAATAATGTATTAATTAGTTGTTGGAAAAGTGTACTTAAACAAATAAAGTCCATAACAAAACAAATATGCAGTTTGTTTATAATTCTTGTATATGAAATTATAAGTTTCAAGTCAACTTGTGTTTCATCGGAACATCCAGCACTTGTAACTCGTCTACGCTAATTATGACGAAAGTCAAGGATTTGCTATAGCCAGTTTCCGCATCGCAATAATTTAATTGGGTTTATAATAATGTTTTACTTCCATTTACTATTAACTTTCTGTTTTGGTTTAACAAATGCAGTAATCTCAGATTTGTTTTCTGATTCAGTATTATTCATTATTACAATTTTTAAATTTAAGAACCGACATATATTCCCGCAAAACTAGTTACTTGTACGAAATCGTTATTTACAACATAATATTATGAATTATTAGCTAAACAGTAACAGAGCAAATAGATAAGAGGTCATCATATGATTTTCTATCTATGTCTATTTTCTATGTCTGTAACGTACATTACTTAGTTTTTTGGACTATTCAAATTCACAATTAGAATGTATATGTTAACTAAGAAAACTAATTTTACTTGTTTTTTGATGATTAAACAGTGATTCTGCTCATGAAATTCCCTTGATCCCTGTAAGAACAAACTCACATATCACAAATTCACAATAAGAACAAGATTCACATAAGAAAAATTAATAATTCTATTGAAGTATTAATATATATGTCCGGGATGTAAAATGAGGTGTGATTCTAGACTGTACAACACAATGTGAAATATTTTTTAAATTTGTTTATATGAGGCGGGATCACATCTATGGCATAAATTTAACTGAGTGTTAATAATGTAAATGAATGTTAACCACAAACTTAATGTTAAGGTACCTTAATTCACATACTTTTTAATTTCTAGGTAGAATTACATTTGAAAAATAAGTATTTTTATGTTATTGCACATTTACGGCCAAGTGGTATACTACGACTACTTTTTGTGGTTTTCGTTGCGTTATCCGTCTTATACAGTATTACCTCTTACAAAATATAAATTATGCTTAATTTATTTTCAAAGAATCAGGCAGAAGAAATTATAGGTAATTGATAACAAAGTGTAAATACCTCCATTTTACAAATAAAACATATATTAAGAGATGTTATTATTAAAGGATTATCCAGACTGCTATATCATCCCTTTTCGTATAAAGCAATATGTTTATTTTTTTACAGTTTTGTTACACTCTGTAATTGATTTAATAGTTTCAATAATATAAATTGAGGTATTACTACAGGAGTATCCACTCTTAGAGGATTGTCATTTATCTCATTTCGTATGACTCATGAGTATACGATTTGTTATCTGAACAATTACACAAGCTCAGACATGTAGGTTTATTGGTGTGGTCACAGCAGTGGTCGCAATACACTGTACATCAGTCAGCGCCCAACTGACCACCTCACTAACTGCATTCCTGTCTGACGTGGAAACTGTGTAAATACTTAGCGTGCAATTATTCTGTTCTAAATCAATCGTATTGCTCTTAATTTGATACGTATATGTTTTTATATATTTTCTAATTGAGTTAATGAACACTCGCGATTCTCTTATACAATAATTAGTAAAATCTACGGTAGCAGCGAACATCGTACATGTTAAACGTTATATGTTAGCATAGCTAGCCAGTTTATGTCGCCAGAAGCAGTCGAATTAATTATTTTAGCAAACTTCAGTACCATTTAGAAGTGGAATTGAATTAGAGTGTTGATGTTTTACTGAAAAAGCATGTGAAATAACCTTTTCGTTAAACTCTAACTGAAGAGTTGAATGTAATCTTGGAACGTTTTAAAACATCCTTAGAATGAGCGGTGGCAAAAGCAAGCAGGTACAGTGCACTTATTTCTAGCTTAGAAATATTACGTTACGAAATACTTACATCTCCACAATATTTCATCTCTTCAGATCTCCGCTGCGATTCTCTAAGTAAGGTTACCCTTGAAAAGATTTTCTCTATTAAGTCGTCTAGATCCTTGATGAGATTCTACCTCAGTAACGTTTGTTCATTTAAGTGTAGTTTTATAAATACTACAGCGTTTCCAGTGTTACAGGTTTCTTTATGGTCAGAAGTAAAAAATTTAATGCTTCACTGTTAACTCGAGATCATTTTAGGACAATATGAATATGAAAAGACGATAACATAAGGGAACTCATAAAAAAAATCTTAAGTGATTTCAATATTAAAATCTTAACGGATTCGTAAATAATATTTTTGGAATCGTGTTTCAAACGAAACACGAAACACAAACAAAATTCTTCTAAGTACAGTACTACGTTAATACACGATTTAACCAAATAAACTAGTCCTAGAACGCAATTCAGTAGTCTTTTATTCACCCTTATAATGACGGAACTTTTTGTAGACTGCTAGGAACAGATGTAAAGTATCAAGAAGTGTGTGTCTTGTACATTCAGGGGTTAACATTTATCCAGGATATATATATATATATATATATATATATATATATATATATATATATATATATATATATATATAATTTTTAAGTCTTTCCAAAAATACTACCTAAGATACGTATAAGTTATGTTGTATATTTAGCAGTTTCAAAGGCATTTTTGTGCGACTGCCACTCATTTTCTGGCCTTGTCAGAAGAGAAAACACCCTTAAGAGCAAATACCAAGAACGGTGGTATAGCTCGAGGTTGTTTGAAGATGCAAAGAAGATTTTCGTCGATTTTCCTCTTTTTTGTTATGTTTCTTGCAGTGGTCATTTTTCTTTTGTGGGTTTGGTCTGACGATCTGTTATTGTATATGTAATCGGAAACTCCGAATCTGGTTGTGTAGACAACAGCGATTCGGCGTGTGTCTTTAATCTAAAGTATGTTTGAGAACATATGTGTTTTAATTTGACGGAGCTCCTTCTATGATTGCAATTTAATAACCTTTTTAAATGAAATAGTATCAGGTTCGTAGCCAGGAGAAATGTCTAACAAACATGATTCAAATATACTTTCAAATAAAAAACTAAAAATCATATAGTAAATAAAGTAATACTTTAATAGCGGAGTAAGTAATAATCAAGAGTTAAAGAAGGGTTTTTCCTATTTTGATTCTTAGTTGTATCATAGAGTTAGTAATTTTCTTAAATAAGTGAATGGAGAGATTTTAATATACAAACTCATATCAGATGGTAAAATAGTTTAAACAACATTGAAGGAAGGACAGTTCGAGATGTAGAACTGTGACAGCGCTGAGCACACAACAGTTAATGTCTAACTGCTTTTTTCTTCGGAATGATAAAGCCTGTTGTCTAATTGTTGTCATTGCATGAGTTTAACATACCACGTGACTTGAAAGAAGTTCTACCTAAACTTAAGTTTTGAGTAATTACGAATATTCAAACCTCTTTAGGGATTATAATAAAGTAACCAGAGAATATTTGTACAGGAAAACAAATTTAAAACGCAATCTCGTAATAAAATGGGGGGAAACAACTCCCGTATATTAAAGGGTTTGAGAGGAAAATTACAAGCAATAATTTACGTGATCTCATTTAGCATTTTGCAGTACTATACTCAATCCTCCTACAATATACAACATAGGTCGTCCTTAGAGGATTTAATTATCTACTCCCAATGACAATGCGAATATTCTCAACAGATGAAAAGTTATATTGTATAACAGTGGTCGTGCGAGGGGGGGTGTTAAAACTTTTTTTAACATTTCGATATAATTATTTCACCTTGTTGTTTTCTTCCGTTATAACTTTTTACCTCTTACATTTTACGCTACACTATGGGAAATTGATAATAAAACTGAGAAAAGTAATTGATGAACAGTTGTGACACGTACTGTGATGGGCCCGTGGTAAATACAATACAAAACACAAACAAAGCATAATATCTGGGGATGGTTTTGTGCTGTGGATCCTTTGATGTCTGTCGGTCTTTGACAACAGGGACAACTTTTCATTCTCCTAACTTGTCGTGTATTTTGTTTCTTTCAGCACAAAAAAACTATTTCCTCATTATAATAATGTAGATCAATAATATTAGTACATGTGTAATTTTAATTTAATTGTAAAGTGTGTCAAGGACTACCAATAATACACCAGCGCCGAAATTAAACAAATCTTTCTGTCGCCTCATAAAGTGTTTACATATTATTATCTTCCTGATATCAATATCTAAATATAAGCTGTAGAGATTATTATCACTATAAGAATATTAATAGGTCCAACAAAAACAATTATGAAATTAGAACAAACTTAAAGTAAGGTACAAAATAATATTTATTGTATCACCTTCTTTGATTTTCAATGATTTATTTGTTGGTGGATTTCATTGGAATTTGCCTGTTGCAATCACCCTCACGATAGAATTTACGTGAGAATATTGCCAAGAATAAAAAATCTTTTAACAATTTTTAGAGCTAGTAACCATGGTGCAAAATAGTGGTTAAAGTTTTTAATTCTTATTTCGTATTATGAATAATTAAAAGGGGGTCATTTCCCAATTTAAAATTAAAAGAACATGAAATTTGGTCAAAATACCACACTTTTGCCTATTTTTTACAGTTACTTTTATTGCGATTTGAGAGAAAAATAAACGATGCACTTATTTTATAGTAAACAAAATGCAACGAATACTGTTATTATAATCAAACAGACAGCTCTTCCTTTCATAAAACTAATGCCGAATATCCGTTCGTTCTAATTAGACCTATATAGACAGTTTTATCAGCCACAATTATACCTTTAAAACTTTCGAAATTGTAAACTATTCAAATAGTTTTAAAAGCAATAGAATCATTACAAATTCAAATCAGAAGTACATGTGTAGAATTTTGTTAATAGTGTTAATCATGTGCTAATTCATTTTAATGATTGCAAGTATGCATTCGTTGTTTCACTACGATTTCAGGTGTCCCCATAACGGGTTTGATTTATTTTAGAAAAATGTGTTCTTGTCATAAAAAAAAGACATAAATCAAGTGGTGCATATGAGCGGCTCAAAATTCTTCTATCCCTTGGTTTTCCTACACTTGTGCTTTAACACGTTTTGTAACTACAGCCCTGAAATTTAGTACAAATGCAGTGAGTATTATTAAGTATTATCGTACAGAATAACAATTTTAAAACTTTCGTTAAAAAAGTCCATCGTGTTATACATGAGCAAGAACTTGAGAGCTGGACAAATTTCCTTTTGCCAGTCTGTCCGCACGATATCTCTCAACAACGAACTGTCCTATAGACTTGAAATTTTGAATGAAACTTCATTTCTGTATCGGACACAAAGTGCGATGATGGGCATGTTACTCCATGGCATTTATATGAGCTTTAATGCACATTATAAGAGGTACTAGATCGAGGACAATCTTCCATAGAAGATCCATGCCCTCTTACAATGCCTACAACTCGTCAGTCCAAGGCTTCTCCGCAGTGGCAGTGATTCAGAAAAGAAATGTTTAAAATTATCTATAAGAAACCCTAGTTTGACTTTTGTTGTGGCAGCATCATAAAAATATAGTAATTTCTAATGTGAATAAATTGTCCACACTCTTTTGTTACACTCTGTTTACCTAACGTATCAGTTATCGTCCTGATTGTTGAAGTTTGTCTAAATTTATATTTTTGTTACTTCTTTTGGAAATTTAATTTAATTTTCAAGTTTTTATCATATTTTTTATAGTTAGTTTTCAAGTTTATCTCTTGTTATTACTTTCAAAATTTTACTGTTGTTATAGTTTTAAAAAATTTATTTTTAACTGTTGCCCTCTTTTCTTTGTCTAGTTACTAGACTTGTCTACAGTTTTGCTCACTAGCTCCTAACTTCTTTTTTTGTATTATTTCCTGTTCTTATATTTAATGCCTGTATTTTATTGTATATTTATTATAGTATTAATACGCCTATATTGCTATATTGTATTAGTTATACAAATATTGTTAATTTTTATTGTAAAAATGGTGGATACCATTGACAAATAAATAAATAATTTAAAAAATACACAAAACGTATGTTTGTTAGTTGATAAAATAAATAATTAGATGACCAGCTAAAATACGGAACATTTTATAAATTCAATTGGGACGATATGTAGTACATAAACAAGATAAGAAAATAGTTTTTATAAACATTTTAGTATTTATATTTTTATTTTTTAAATGCTTATTGATGGTTCAAATGATAGATACTGAAATTTTACAATTTAATTTTAAGATATTAATTTAGAATAGAGTTGTAATAAAATGTATTTATTTGAGATAGTTTTTATTATATTCGATGCCATTAAAATATTAGAGATGTAGCCTCGAAAAGTGTTTTTATAAATATGAATAAACCTTTTAACACTTTTTTTAAACTTTTATTTTTTCTTACAATGTACATTTCGAAATCTGGGATTTCATCTTCAGGTACTAACTAAGGTGTTAAGTTAGTTAATTATGAAATCACCCACATCACCAATAAATGGCTGCACTCAAATTAATTTAATGATCGACAAAATTACACAAAATTCCAATGAAAATTGAAGATTTTTATAAAGAATTGAACATTATTAAATACATAGCCCAAAATAATGGATATAAACCAAGCATGATTGATGTATTATCGAAGAACTACACAAAGAAAGAAAATAAGAAGAAAGAGATATCAAATAAGTTCAATCAGACTATCTTGGTAAACATTGTCACAAAATTAACAAATCATTTTATAAACAAGGACACCAATTGGCTTTCAAAACCGCGAACAACCTCGGACTTTTAATCAAAAACAAAAGCAATTCAACAAACCAAAATCAAAATTCAACAATAGTGGAGTATACAAATTAAATTGCAAGGATTGTCAATCCCACTATATTGGACAAACCGGCCAATCCTTCAAAATTAGATTTAATGAACATAGAAAAGCATTGAAAACATCATCAAATTCAAAAAATGCAGACCATTTAAATAAAACCGGCCTTACATACACTAATATCGAAAACAATCTTGAAATTTTACACACAAGCAAAAAAAGTCGCTTATTATCTACTTTTAACAAATTTACAAAAGTGCCAAAATTAATCATATATATTATTAAATGACAAAGATTTTCTAAAAAATAAAATTATTATTCCATAGACTTTGAAACAATATACATTGATCACATAAAAAATTAAATACAACAAATTTAGCCACCAAGGTAGTGAAAAAGTACATTACAAATTGGTTTTAATTATTTATTTTCATAATTAACTTAACCTTAGTTCGTCCCTGAAGATAAAATCCCAGATTTCGAAATGTACATTGTAAGAAAAATAAAAGTTTAAAAAAAGTGTTAGGTTTATTCATGTCATTAAATTAGTTACGAGGGAGTAATCGCGTATTTCAGAATGTGGTTTTATTTATGTTACAAAGAGATTTATAATCACTAGGTGCTTATGAATCTGCCTGTGTAAAAAATTATTACAATTTTATGTTTCGTAAGTACAACATTTTTACTAATGGACAAATCCACCCATGAAAGCTGGTTCCGAGTTATTACAGTTTTAACAGAGAAATACTTGTTAAGCCTTAATGGAGCCATTATTTCACAACAAATTTTAATGCACAGCTCGCTAATGAATGTACAGGAGACAAATGTAAACTTCTAATATTCAATATTCTCTACTTTATAGAAATATAAATATTCGTAGGAACTTTCTTTGAAGACTTTTGTAATAGTATCAAAACTTTGATATCAGTTTTCTCGTACTTAACAATAGTTAATTTTTCTTTGTTTAAAGTTTGCTATTGACGATACATGGATTGAGAGGATAGTAGGGTTTGGGAAATTTCCAATTATAACATGCTACAAAACGTATAATACAGCGTTTCGAAGATTAAAATCTCCTTTATTCTCACGTGTATGAAACGTATTACATAAACATTAACTTAAAACTGACAAAGTGCGACAATAGGCTGATAATACTAAGAAACTGTTGTTACTATACACGAAGTTACTGCATAAAAGTAAAGTTCTTTATTTTTACCTTTGTAAATTAATCATTTAGAGTTACTAAGTTGCCTTTTGTTACTGTTTCTTATCAAGAGCTCTTGTACTTTTAACATGTTGCATGTACTAGGTCACATTTATCAGTATAAACCCAAAGCGAATATGTTAATCTGTTCTGCTCTTTCAGAATTATTTGGAACAGTAAATGTCATGAAAATATTTACTAACCCATTTTATTACTAGTAGAGACAGTTCAAAAATTCATTCTACTAGGCCCCAACAACGTTTAAGGAACTTAAGGCAACTAAAGGTAAATACTCTTTATTTCCGACAGGACACAACTTTATCAGAGACATTATATCACTAATTAAACTATGTTGCAGATGTGATTGTAGTGCGAACATCTGTTGGAGGATAGGTACCTCTAAGTGGAATGGCATTAGGAAAACATTAAGTTGTTTGTTCACATGTGCGGTAAGAGAATGAATTGTATATTGTTACGTAGAAGTTAACAAGCAACCACATGTTTGTTAATAATACTTGTTTTTTAGTATAGTTATAGTAATTGTTGGAAAGGTAAGTTCAGTGATAGTAATTCTTTAAATCTCCATTTTACGAAACGTCCTTTTCTCACTGTAATTCGATATTTGTATATCTTGGCGTGAAATCGCTCTTGAATTACTAGTCATATGGAGAATACCTATTTCCAAACATTATAACTGACCAAATTTTTACGTTTGAAAATCTTACATACTTTTCATAACAATCAGAAATATGCCGAGACCTGAATGTAATAGCTGTGGAAGCATGGCTTACAAGTTATCCACTGATTAGATAAATTAATTCTGCTAATTTGATTATACATTAATAATGTATTAATTAGTTGTTGGAAAAGTGTACTAAAACAAATAAAGTCCATAACAAAACAAATATGCAGTTTGTTTATAATTCTTGTATATGAAATTATAAGTTTCAAGTCAACTTGTGTTTCATCGGAACATCCAGCACTTGTAACTCGTCTACGCTAATTATGACGAAAGTCAAGGATTTGCTATAGCCAGTTTCCGCATCGCAATAATTTAATTGGGTTTATAATAATGTTTTACTTCCATTTACTATTAACTTTCTGTTTTGGTTTAACAAATGCAGTAATCTCAGATTTGTTTTCTGATTCAGTATTATTCATTATTACAATTTTTAAATTTAAGAACCGACATATATTCCCGCAAAACTAGTTACTTGTACGAAATCGTTATTTACAACATAATATTATGAATTATTAGCTAAACAGTAACAGAGCAAATAGATAAGAGGTCATCATATGATTTTCTATATATGTCTATTTTCTATGTCTGTAACGTACATTACTTAGTTTTTTTCAAATTCACAGGACTATTCAAATTCACAATTAGAATGTATATGTTTACAAAAAAAAAAAAAAACAACAAATTTTACCTGTTTGTTGATGAGTAAACAGTGAATCTGCTCATGAAATCCCCTTGATCCCTGTAAGAACAAACTCACATATCACAAATTCACAATAAGAACAAGATTCACATAAGGAAAAGTAATAATTCTATTGAAGTATTAATATCTATGTCCGGGATGTAAAATGAGGTGTGATTCTACACTGTACAACACAATGTGAAATATTTTTAAATTTGTTTATATTAGGAGGGATCACATCTATGGCATAAATTTAACTGAGTGTTAATAATTTAAATGAATTGTTAACCACACACTTAATGTTAAGGTACCTTAATCCACACACTTTTTTCATTTCTAGGTAGAATTACATTTGCAAAATAAGTATTTTTAGTTTATTACACATTGACGGCCAAGTGGTCGACTACGACTACTTTTTGTGGTTTTCGTTGCGTTATCCGTCCTTATACAGTATTACCTCTTACAAAATAAAAATTATGCTTAATTTATTTTCAAAGAATCAGGCAGAAGAAATTATAGGTAATTGATAACAAAGTGTAAATACCTCCATTTTACAATTAAAAGAATATTAAGAGATGTTATTATTAAATGATTATCCAGACTGCTATATCATCCCTTTACGTATAAAGCAAAATATTTATTTTTTTACAGTTTTGTTACACTCTGTAATTGATTTAATAGTTTCAATAATATAAATTGAGGTGTTACTAGAGGAGTATCCACTCTTAGAGGATTGTCATTTATCTCATTTCGTATGACTCATGAGTATACGATTTGTTATCTGAACAATTACACAAGCTCAGACATGTAGGTTTATTGGTGTGGTCACAGCAGTGGTCGCAATACACTGTACATCAGTCCAGCGCCCCAACTGACCACCTTCACTAAGTGCATTCCTGTCTGACCGTGGAAACTGTGTAAATACTTAGCGTGCAAATTATTCTGTTCTAAATCAATCGTATTGCCCTTAATTTGATACGTGACTAAGTTTATATCTTTTCTAATTGAGTTAATGAACACTCGCGATTCTCTTATACAATAATTAGTAAAATCTACGGTAGCAGCGAACATCGTACATGTTAAACGTTATATGTTTATCATAGCTAGCCAGTTTATGTCGCCCAGAAGCAGTAGAATTAATTATTTTAGCAAACTTCAGTACCATTTAGAAGTGAATTGAATTAGAATGTTGATGTTTTACTGAAAAAAGCATGTGAAATAACCTTTTCGTTAAACTCTAACTGAAGAGTTGAATGTAATCTTACAGCGTTTTAAAACATCCTTAGAATGAACGGTGGCAAGCGGAAGAAGGTTAAGTGCACTTATTTCTAGCTTAGAAATATTACGTTACGAAATACTTACATCTCCACAATATTTCATATCTTCAGATGTCCGCTGCGAATCTCTAAGCAAGGATACCAATGAAAAGATTTTCTGTTCTAAGTCGTCTAGAAATCAGTGATGAGATTCTACCCCAGTAACGTTTTGTTCATTTAAGTACAGTTTTATAAATACTACAGCGTTTCAAGTGTTACAAGTTTCTTTATGGTCAGAGGTAAACAATTTAATGCTTCACTGTTAACTCGAGATCATTTTAGGACAATATGAATATGAAAAGACGATAACATAACGGAACTCATAAATCTTAAGTGATTTCAATATTAAAATCTTAACGGATTCGTACATAAAATTTTTTGAATCGTGTTTCAAACACGATTTTGAAAACAATATTTCTAATATAAGTATGCTAAAAGCAATAGGTAACCAACTATACATTGTTTATAATATTATTAAGTTGGATTTGGACCGAAACAAAATTCTTCTAAGTACAGTACTACGTTAATACACGATTTAAACAAATAAACTAGTCCTAGAACGCAATTCAGTAGTCTTTTATTCACCCTTATAATGACTGAACTTATTGTAGACTGTTAGGAACAGATTACCTCTCCTGTGTAAAGTACCTCTCCTGATAGTCGTCAACGTGATTGGGACTTCTGAAAGGACTATACTTTCATCTGCCAGCTTTTGATCAGCAGTATTGCGAAGTGTGCCTTCAACCATAATGTGCTAGATAAATAAATCCTCTAAGGACGACCTATGTTGTATATTGTAGGAGGATTGAGTATAGTACTGCAAAATGCTAAATGAGATGACGTAAATTGATTGTTTGTAATTTTCCTCTCAAACCATTTAATATACGGGAGTTGTTTCCCCCCATTTTATTACGACATTGCGTTCTAAATTTGTAATCCTGTACAAATCTTCTCTGGTTACTTTATTATAATCCCTAAAGAGGTTTGAATATTCGTAATTACTCAAAACTTAAGTTTAGGTAGAACTTCTTTCAAGTCACGTGGTATGTTAAACTCATGCAATGAAATTATAAAATAAACATAATCAAATGAAAATAATTGCAGGAAACAAGAAAACAGATACGTCATTACAAACACCGTGCACCTAATGGGCAGTTGTAACTAATTTGCTGCTAAGTTGATTTATTATCTCCCGTACAAATATTCCTACGCAAAGACAACAGGCTGTATCATTCCGAAGAAACTAGACATTTACTGTTGTTTACTGTTGTGTGCTCAGCGCTGTCATATTTCTACATCTCGAACTGTCCTTCCTTTAATGTTGTTTAAACTATTTTACCATCTGATATGAGTTTGTAAATTAAAATCTATCCATTCACTTATTTAAGAAAATTATTAATTCTATGATACAACTAAGAATCAATATAGGAAAAAAACCTTCCTTAACTACAAACTTGATTATTACTTACACCGCTATTAAAGTATTACTTTATTTACTATATGATTTTTAGTTTTTTTCTTTGAAAGCATATTTGAATCATGTTTGTTAGGAATTTCTCCTGGCTATGAACCCGATACTATTTCATTTCAAAAGGTTGATAAATTGTAATCATAGAAGAAACTACGTCGAGCTGAAAATACATATGTTCACAAACATACTTTAGATTAAAGACACACGCAGATTTGCTGCTGTCTACACAACCAGATTCGGAGTTTCCGATTACATATACAATAACAGATCGCCAGACGAAACCCAAAAAAGTAAAAAATAACCATTGCAAGAAACATAACAAAAAAGAGGAAAATCGTCGACTACTAATCGCTCTACCACCAATATTTATAATATCTCCTTTGCATCTTCAAACAACCTCGAGCTATACCACTGTTCTTGATATTTGCTCTAGAGAGTGTTTTCTCTTCTGACAAGACCAAAAAATGAGTGGCTGTAGCACGAAAACGCCTTTGAAACTGCTAAATATACAAACAACATAACTTAGATATGTATCTTAGGTAGTATTTTTGGAAAGACTTAAAAATTATATATATATATATATATATATATATATATATCCTGGATAACTGTTAACCCCTGAATGTACAAGTCACACACTTCTTGATACTGTACATCTGTTCCTAACAGTCTACAAAAAGTTCCGTCATTATAAGGGTGAATACAAGAGTACCAAATTGCGTTCTAAGACTAGTTTATTTGGTTACATCGCGTATTAACATAGTACTAGAAAATTTTGTTTCGGTCGAAATCCAACTCAACAATATTATAAACAATGTATAGTTAGTTACCTCTTAAATTTAGCATACTTATATTAGAAATATTATTTTCAAAAATCATGTTTAAAATAATCTTATATACGAATCCGTTAAGATTTAAATATTGAAATAACTTAAGGTTTATGAGTTCCGTTACGTTATGAAGAATTCATCAATCAATACAAGAACTTGCTTGTTTAGCAACTTTATGAAAGGAAATGAAGCAGAAAATTCTTCCCTTACTAATTTAATATGATTCTTTCCATTTCCTTGGATCAGTAGAGCAATCGCTTATGTTATATCAAATATAAATGTATATCGATAGAGGGGACTGGTCAATGTAAGCTATTAAGTTAAGCTCCTTACATTTTCCATTAGCTTTGTCTGTTCCAAGAAAACAGCAAGAAATGTATTTTACTAAAGCACATGTCGAAATATAATATAGACATTTAAGTCTGAAACTTTATTAAATTTCAAATAAATGTCCAAGTATATTAAATCAATTATTTTGAACCGGATTTATCCTTCACTACTCCTGGTTTCAGGAATATAGTTTTAGCCGTAAAAAGGTAACTCATTGCTGATTTTTAATCATTAAATCATAACTCAGGCCACATACAAATCATTTTAATCTGTAAATGAAATAAAATTTCATAATTTTATTACTTTTTACAGAATTTACTTTTAAATTTATCAAACTTTGGACATTTTCAAACATAATATTATAATAATTGTCTCTTTATCTAAGGCTGTAAAAAGAATAATTGTGGCAAATTTAAATGTTTTGTTTTTAATGCTTCCTAGAATAAAAACTGAAGCACGTACACGAAAACAGACAGTAAATTAAGCATTACCGACCAATGTTTGTATTATGTTTTGTGTTTGTGTAGGCCTGAAGAACGAATCTTCAAAATATACACAAGGGTTGGTCAACTCCCTGCATAATCTCAACCATTATTGATGAGTATCCATTGCCGAGGGATTGTAATATAACTTTTCATATGATTCATAAGTAGTCAAACTGTTGGGCCTGAACAATTATAGAAGCTGACATTTAAGTTTACTGGAGTTATAATATCGGTGGTCGCAATATACTGTACAACAGCCAACGTCCAACTGACCACCTCTGTCTGACGATTAAACTGTGCAAATACTTAGCGTGTAATTATTCAGTTCTAAATCACTCGTACGGTATATTGCAAAACAGCCAGCGCCCAACTGACCACCTCTGTCTGACGTGTAAACTTTGTAAATACTTAGCGTGTAATTATTCAGTTCTAAATCACTTGTACGATATATTGCAAAACAGCCAGCGCCCAACTGATCACCTCTGGTTGACATGTAAACCGTGCAAATACTTACCGTGCAATTATTCAGTTCTAAATCACTCGTTCGGATTGTAGTTACACACCTATGTGCAAATGCTGTTTGTGCGAAACCTAAACGTAAAGAAGCTGAAAACTTTAATTTAATTTCGATCTCTCAGCCTGTACGTGAAATAGAGGGGGGAAAAGAAATTGTAAAAAATAAAAATATAGACATACAGACACAAAACCCAATACAGGTTCATAGCTGGAAATGAAAAATATATAGTAAAAGTAGAAATAGTTGTTAAAAGCTTATAGTATAAGAATAAATATTAAAATATTAAAAAATGAGAGAAATCTAAAGTATCTGTATAGTAGTGAAAAAGAAGTAAGAGAATAATAATTTGTATAACCAGGATAGAATTATTCAAAGTAAACAGAAAAGAAGGCAGTGGAATGTATTGAAATCATAATTATATTAATGTTAGCGCGATATTACGACGACGTTGCAAGAAGCTTCATTTTTATGGGGAACATCAAGTTCGACGATGGTGCATGTCATTCCATAGGATATCGCGTCAGATTGAGAGCCAGCAAACATTTATACAGTAATCTTATGGATAACCAGGATGGCGAGAAAATATTAGATTAAATAAATGTTTAAACAAACTTAGTACAATCATACGACATTATAACATATATAGCCTAAATATTCACGAAATATTTTATATTTAGACCATACATATTACATGAAACGTAATTTGAACTTAGAAAAGTATAAGTTCTATGACGGTGCATCTTCATCCATGGAACTTCTGGACGAGCGTCATTGAAGCTATCAATCAGAAGATTAGCAAAATTTTCTTCGACTGGTTGGGGGATGTAAAAAATCTATTCTGTCTGATTGTCTACAAGTATGTCTTTCCGCAAATCATATAAAGAATGCCATTAGCTATATACTGATAATTTTGTATACTACCTCAGCGATTCCTGTTACGCAACTTGTGATATGATGCACTCTAAACTTACATTATTATTTTTATTATTATTCGAAGAAACATTAACCAGTCATGTTAACAGAACAAATTACATAAACAGCGTATAAAATCCAATTACGAATATATTTCAGAATATTATAGGTTTCATTAAATTTCCTACCGTTATGACTAAAATGCTTTAAAATCATTTATATTTTAAATGCCGTGCAAAACTAAATTAAAAATTAAAAAATGTAATTCTTACTAAAAATGTTAACGCTTAATGAAGGGATAGATATGGACTTAGAATATCTAATATGTGATGGCAAACGAATGCAGGTTAAATGCGTTTACTTCATTTTTGAAATATTACGTTGCAAAATAGTCAGTCTCCTTTAATATTTCATCTCTTGATATTTCCGTTCCAAGTACTTAAGCAAGATGTACGCTTGAAAGGACTTCTTACTATTAATATTTTCTTTAACTAGTTCTAGTAATCCTTCATGGCATTTTACCTCTGTTGTATTCTGTCTAATTACAACTTTAATAAATATTGCAATATTTAAATACATATTTTTTTGTATGTATGATATAAGCTAATTTTTATTTCAGTTTTTAAAACTTAAATTGTATCATATATTTTATCAATATAAAAGAAGGAACTCAAAAGATTATGCAATATGAGAAGATACCGGATTTGAGATTGGTAAAAGGGTCCAATGTCTCGTATGTAAGAGGAATGAGTAAATATGAATATGGGGTTTACAGCGCACTTTTGGTATGGACAAAAAAATCAATGTAAAAGGACCATAAACCGCCTGCGTTAATTGTAAGTAATAAGATTTTAATTCCATAAAAAATTGTGCAAAACCAAGACACAGATTATTGTTCTAGTCACTGAAGAGGGTCGAGCCTGGAGACGACTGCGACTCGCTGATAACAGACCCAACACAGTTTGCATTGATTAAGTTACTCGTATTTGACTGCACGATGTCTTAATAGCCACTCTTTTAGGCTCGTTTATGTTATCTTGCTTCATTAAATATTCTATCTCAATCGCATATTTTTGCAGGAATATGTACGTGTACAAAATTATACATAATTATATAGTTACTAACAATTTAAGCAAAGAAGAATTCTTAAAAGCTTTTGTAGATAAACGATAATAGTATAACATTGTAGTAGCCATTATTAACATTTAACATTTAATCTAATAATCATATAGAATCTAATTATTATGGGGTTTCTACAATGCGATTGTTAGTTGCAATGTAAGGAAGCCTATATAACCTTATGTTGTACACTATGAATTGGCTAAGGTTTCCTAAACTTATATTATGAGAACTATGACTTGAAGCATTGAAATAAATACCTTAATAACTTACAGGGAATCTACTTAAAATATGTTTATCTAATGTAAAGAAACGGGTGCTCCAAAACTTGAAGTCTCGGGATTAAATTTAAAAATTTGCAAATCTGTGAAATATAGCATATTGTTTTTAAGTCCTAGCTGACAGAACATCTTGGCGGAGTTTGTTTTAAAAAATAATTCACATCCAAACCATTTATCTATGTGACGCCATCATCAATAACGTTCACCGTACTTTCGGTCTTTTATGACTATTCCCGAACCCGAGCCAGCACCAGCAGACGCTACACGGCGTCTTGACAAAGCAGTGACAGTTGTGATCATGAATGCCTTTTCGTACTTAATGAAACCACCACACTTTTGAAGGTGGAATAAAATGGCTTGCATCAGCATTGTGGCCGAAGGGACAGCCAGGTGGATGCTGACAGCTAGATCCACTACGGACTCTGCAACTTTGGCCTAGCAAGCGCACTCAGCCAATCTCTTCAGCGTACTTACAGAGTGATATCCGCAGAGGGCATCATCTGTGCTTTAGCATAGCTCCGGAACTCTGGGTTGATGAAGGATTCAATCGCAATTCTTATGTGCAATATGGATACCATCATATGGATGGCACACACCGCTACACTTATATCCTACCTTAGAAGCATGAGTTCAAATGTGTATATCAACTAATTTAAACTTTAAATTGCCTCGTATGGGGCACAGAAACAAAGTTAACTTTAAATAACTGTTTGAATTGTTCTTAAATTTAATTTAATTTGAAAAATAACAGTATAAGAAAACTACCTAAGTACTGTAGGTTAGTTTGAGTTAGTGTGTAATTGAAGTTTAGGGATTGGGTAATATTTTCCTGGGTCAATCACATTTCTTCTTTCTTGCTGGACACCTCATTGTTTCCAATCATTAATGAGAGAATGTAAATTTGGAAATATTAAATAAATTTAAATGTTAGTTTATAACAATGAAAAATAGTTTCCACAACGTGGTGAAATTAAATGTTATGATTGACCATATGAAAACAAGTTTTAATTAATTTCGATGATATGACAAATTAACTGTTTTATTGATAAAATATTTGATGAAATATTACGCTTGTATTAAGTTTGTTGTGATTTGGAGCTAATAATTTCTAAATAGAAAGAAAGCATAGGGAACAAATTACATTAAAAATACATTTATAAAAACATTAGGAGAGATGAATTTTTATGCTAAAGTGTTGTGATAAAATTTATGAGACATTTCCAGCTACCACGGTTTCAGCAGAAAATTATCTTATTGGAGATTATTTAAGACAGAGTATATATTACACACTGCACAGTCTGCCTCTAGTGTTTGTGAAATGTCAACTACTATCAATCTACACAACGTGCGAGGAAGGTACGAAGAGCTCTTTCAACACTCCACATTTCATTAGCCGATATTTGGTACCTCTTGCGTGATGATCTTTACTGGAGGTAAATATAACTCTAAAAATAGCAAAAAATAAGAAAGGAGGATTACCAATTCTACATAATGTTGATTTACAATGTTAAGCATAGCTCAGTAAACATATGATTTCTTAATTCAATACATCTGAATTGTTAAAAATCGAATGGCATTTAAAACTTAAATAAAATATATCTTTTAATAGAAAATAAATCCCAACGATATTTTTTGCAACGAAATCCGTGACGGTATAAGCGAGCATAACCACTTTAATGGTAAGCTAGTTTCGACTTATTAGAAGCTTCCGCCACGTACCAACGTACTGAAATAATTTCATTGAAAAAAAGTACGAGACATTTTAATTCAAATTGGAAAATAGTAATTTTGTAACTTTTGTAAATGGTGCATGATTGCTGAAACCTCTTTACTGACAATAATGTTATTGGCTCCCGGCTTGTGCTAGCATACCTTTAAAGTAATCTTGTTCTTTTAAGCGTTGACGTATTGCCTTGAAATAAGTTCATTTGAAGTTGTAATAAATATATCAAAATAATTAATATTTTGCACATTTTTTATAACTAGACTGGTTATTTTGTCATTTGGATATAAAAGCGTCAACAGGCACCATTTTGTTACTATTAAAGTAAATCACACAATTGTTTGTTAATTTATCCTCTTATTTGTCATAACCCTCGTGCAAAGTTTGGTACCAGTAGCTTTGGTAGTTCTAAAGATATAAATCTTTTATAAACAATTCAAAATGGTGTCTACTGGCTAAAAGATATATTTCTCGACCTATGTCTACCAAATAAGTTTGAAATCATAAGTAATATCAGCCACATAAGTTTATGAACAGCTTTTCGAAACATCCTGTATAATGATAAAATACTCATCGTTTTTAAACATATCTGGGATAATATAGAAATTGTGGAATACCGAAAAACAAACGGCAAACTTCAGGCTACAATGATGAATTTAATTTAACTGAACAAGCTTCCAAGAGGTACTTGACAAAAAAAAATGTGTTGGAACAAACACGACGCTAGGAACTGCCGTGGACAGAAACATTGACTGACATCTGCATGTAACAAGCCAGGACATAATACACACACAGAAGGGGAGGCTGATAACAGTGTTTATGTTTCGTTTGTAAATGACAGGTTATGTAATCCTCCTAAAGCAATGTTACATTGTATACATTAAAAATTATACTGTGTACTACTTAAATTAAAAAAGGCAATGGATAATTTATTATTATTATTACCACTGATTGAAAATCTTTAAATAATAAAAAAGTGTAGTAAAGAAAGAAAAATTCTTAAAGATATTTTTTATTTGCAATAAATTATTGTTTCGATAAAGTACGTAATAAAGTACGTATGTCGATTGCTGTAAAAGTGTATTGTTATGTACTTCAATGAATAATGAATACAATACATTTAATCATTTATTTAATAATTTTATCATGAGTGCAATTTGAATAGCTTTTGTCGATGAAACAATTGTTATTGTCCATTACTTTATTAGTACTTTTCATTTTATTAAAAGTCTATCCAAGTTTCAACTCACAAAATTAACACCTGTTACAAAACAAGCTCGTTATAGCACTCATTTCTTAAGGTAGGTGACTTCTTCATGAATCCTACCAGAAAGAACAAGGACGAATATTTCAGAGTGACGTCATACCGTATAATATACTCGTATATAAAGAAACAAGAAAAAATAATAATTTCGGAGAAGTAGACTTCTGGAAAACGGTTTACTTTTAAAATTAATTTAAAATAACAGAGGGAACAGTGTTCTTACATTTTAGGGTAGTACTATTATATCCACCAAACAGCGCAATACCGTTCTTTAGCAGGCCCAAGACATACAGTAGAGTATTCACACGTTTATACTGGTTAGGTTAGGTAAATTGCACATGATAATCCCGAATACTAATTGCTCTATCACAGAATATTGTGTGTGTGTGTGTGTGTGTGTGTGTGTGTGTGTGTGTATGTATGTGTATGTGTGTGTGTGTGTGTGTGTGTGTGTGTGTGTGTGTGTGTGTGTGTGTGTGTGTGTGTGTGTGTGTGTGTGTGTGTGTGTGTGTGTGTGTGTGTGTGTGTGTGTGTGTGTGTGTGTGTAGTGAGGAGGATAACAAGTGTGAAACTAAGAATTATTAGAGCTTTCATGCGGATCAGCTAACACGTGTATCGGCAAACTAAAGTTAGAATTTTACAACCTAATCAAGTGTTATAGTAAACCACACGAAAATAGTCCAATGACATTAAAGGCAATGTTCTATTTCACTGACTGCTTGATTGATATTAGTATCTGAAAAAAACAGATGCAAATTAAAATCAAAAAATCAAATCAAAAATCGTTTATTCTCAAAAAAAAATTACAAATGATATAATTATATTAATATATTCATTGTCTAAAAATATACAATTACCATAAATATTTGGGTTTTAACGTATATTGTGTATAATAAATTTATATTTTTCTAATTTAATTATTTGAGAAATATTCTCACATGGGCTACTAAAGCCTGTGCGTGAGAACGAGTCACCACAAAGTACTTGATTGGTATTTGAAACCTTAAAAATGTTGTTATATCTTATTAAGTAACAAAAATTAAATAAAATAAAGTAAAAATAATGTTTCATAGAATGAAAAATAAAACTAAAGTGAGAATGTATCTAGATGAAGTAAGTGAATAGAAATAATTATTAGAAGGACAAACGACCAACTGTCGGAGATCAAGACCACGGACAGGCCTTGGTGCAACTCTTAGTTTGCAGACGGACATCGGAAAAACTGCGTACAAAAATTCACCATTCCTTATCATCGAGGGTTGTTATCTATATTTATGGCATCAACGTATTAGTCTCGCATGACCTCCCCCAGAAGACACACACACTCAAGTTCACAAACACACGCGCGCGCAAACGCTCGCGTGCAGCACACACACACACACACACACACACATTCGCACACACGTATTTACACAAAAACTAAAAACTCGCTCACACTATATTACTTATTTTCTAATATTTACTTACAAGCCAACATAAATACAATCTTATTAGCTATATACTTCCAAACAAACCCAAATGCTTCCAGTATATTTCAAACATACTCACGCTTACATCCTTACATGCCTGTTACACCAACACTTTATATTCATTTTTCCGCCTCCCATCCTAACCCACATCATCTATTGTCTATAATTTGATGTAATTAAGAATTCAGTACGATCTCTTCCCACCAAATTTAGCCAATTAATAATTCTTCTTTTTAGAGAAAACATTGTTATATAATTAGTATTTTTTATGGAATCCGGCAATTTATTAAAAATAATGTGTGCTATATAATATTTATTAGTAGTACAGAAGGTTTTAATTCATCTCGGAATTCTAGTCAGTCCTGTAGTAGCGTATCTTGTGGATTATTCATGAGGCAAAGAGTCAAATAGGTTGAAATAGGTCAAAAAGATTTCATGTATTTGCATGAAATCAAATATTCGTATATTTTTTACGGTAACAGCTAGCTGATAATGCTTTTTAAAATTTAACACCTACTGATATATTTCGGTTATTTCCCATAATCGTAAAACTGACAACAGTGCTGGCCACGGGTTGTAGAGGGGCATTGAAACAGATCAGCCACCATTGGACTATTATTGTGCATACTGATGTAGTAAATGTGTTATATTGAATTAAATAATAGATTGCTGTTAATAAAAGCAAAGAAATTCTTTTCCTTCATATACAGAAATATATTATTTTTGGTTCATGATAATACCAATAAAATTTCGTGTGATAAATAACATTTTTAAACGTAGGTTAATTTCATACACGTTTATAAATACTTTCTTATCTTGAGAACTTTCATTGGGATGTTTCAATATTATATTCAATGTCTTCCTTGATTGAATAGAGGTAAATGTTAGTTGTACTAACACTAGCTCAAACTTCTTCAAAGGGCCAACTGTGTACTTGCAGATCTCAGCCCTCGGGGACGCTCTTTCAGAGATGTTTGCTTTCAGTTAATCTGACACAAAGCAAGTAATTTGTGTTCTCAGTGTTGTTTTGTGAAAGGATAAATTTGTATGTACATTATGTCTTGCTGGATACAAAGGAAATACATATGTAAGGATAGTGACCAAACTTATCGTCAGTAACATTCAGATTTTCAATATTATAAAAGTAAGCACTTGTTTGGTCAGTAAAATCTATGTAGATTAGTAATACAAGCCAATAACCAGAATTATATTTGAATATTAAATTAATATTTTCAATCATATTTAAACTTAAGGGAAAACGCCGAAAGACAAGTTAAGTACCAATTTAAACATAAATATACAGGAATAAATTTTGCTTCATATGGACTTTTACGGTAATTGTGAATGTTAATTTGGACAGGATATTCAGCCTTTAAGTTTTGAAGATTTCAAGTAATAAGTATTTCTTCGCATCTTTGTTTTACTCGTATTACTCTGATTCACTGAGAGGCAAAGAAACTCTCGGCGTTTGTCACTCTTTCGTCCAATACTCAACATGACCCTATTGGAATTGCTGCACATTTGTAAACCAGTCATATGATTTATCAAACGATAAATCTCTGCTATTAAACTTAATTTTACGTCTACTCTATTTAAAACTAAGGAGATTTTTAAACTTTTGGTTGAATTTTGAGATCCTAGCTGAATACTGTACAAATGGCATGGCACAACTCCAGAAGATCAAGAACGTCTCCAAGTTCCTGAATTATAAGAAAGGCGCTGATGTTCCAAAATACACACTAATTATTAATGCCAAAAGTGCAAAACAGTTATTAAAATGATGAATATCGAAGAAAATACATCAAATATGTCAGAGAATGTTACGAAAACTGATATTTGTTTTCTTCAGGAGTCTTCAGCGTGGGATTTTCGCTGCAATGAGGTCTAAGACGTCGGACTTTAGATCTGAGTTAGAGATAGCGCACTTTCAAACCCTACCTGTACCATAGACCTTGTGACGTGTCTATTCTCCTTCTATTCTTTTTATAAGTTCCTCTCATAGGCTAGTGGCCCGTGATGACGGGCAGAATAAGGCTTAAAAGGGGATCGACAACTTCTTGAAAAAAAAAAAACTTTTCCTTCAGGTTTAATCATATCCTTTTTCAAAAGTATATACGCCATAGTGAAAAGAAAGAGACAAAGGATGGCCTATCTCCTCTAATTAGCACTTCGAGCCTTCTATATCAAATAAAGAAACGGAATAGCTTTGCAATCATGAATTTTATTGGGTTCACTAAAAGCGTTCACTTCTGGCTACTTTATACCTTCCAGTTGAACCCACAATGGACACAGCAAAAACAGATGTGTCACTTAAGTCTGGGAAACCCCATGAATGTCCACAATCGTCACATCGCTGACAGAAAATGTCGAGATATTGGGGTGCTACGGTAGATCGATAGGTTCAAGGGATGACTATTGGATTTGGTGGAGCTTTAGAGTTAAATGATGTTGCTAGCCTAGATATGAAGTAGTGCTATCCTTGCCTGCTTTCGCTTAACAGGTTGGTACAGAGCTGGCCTCCCCTTCTTCTACGGATACTTGACTAAGATTAATACCCAAAAACTTTCGACATGGTTCTCAATAGGAGGTGGTACCTACCCCTAACATTACCCTTCAGAATATCCTGCCACATCGAAAGTAACGAAAAGGTCCTATGACCTTGGTATGAGCTATGGTTTTATGACTAAGCTTAAATTCTCAACTACTTGCCTTAAGAGAACAGAACAGAAAATCATGAAATATTTAGAGAAAAAATCGATACAATCATATGTTGTTGTAATAAAAAGTAAACACCTTATGTGTACCACTACACCATTAGTGTTACGAGGTTAAATTAGTTTAGACCATGCGTTATAAACACAGCAGTCCCCTTTTATACTTCGTTTTCAACATTATTTTTTTAAATTGTATAAAATTTCTTTTATTTGTTTATTTAAAAAAAATAAATGAAATGACAACTTTTTTACTCCAAAATTCCAATAAACGCTTAGGCTACACAGTCAACTGTTATTATTCTTAATAGTCTTACTACTATTAATGGAGTGTATCTTTATCTGAAAATTGGAGTTATCTACGCTAAATTATTATAAGCTAACCTTATTAGTGTATTTACTTTATTTCCGTGGGATTGGCTGTTGGCGATTAAGGTTTTTCATTTGGATAAGGTTTGTCGTAAAGATTTGCAGCAGCTTAATAGTTTTGTAAACATTCACCTAATGCCGTTAACCTCTCGATTGCCTTCTTATTTGTTTTTGGCATTTCATAAAAACAGAAAACTATCTTTCACATCAAACACGATCCTAACCCCTCACACACACACACACACACACACACACACACACACACACACACACACTAGAGACATTTACATGGGAATACTGGACAAACCTAGTAAACTTTGTGTTATTGAAGCTGGTTTGTATAAAATTGTACTTTTGGTTCAGTATATATATATATTGAGACTTTATTCGTACAGTGGATTTGATGTAAAATTCATATCAGGAACATTGTTACTGATCAAACACGATCTTACACTATCTCCCCACCCATGCATTGGCCAAAGTTTCACTCACTAAGCCACAAAGCTCTAATTAAAGCATCCACAAAGCTTGAACATCCACTAAATATGAATGTAACTGATAACATTAGAGCGATAACATAGAGTTTACTTTGAAATTCCTACTCATGGAAAGTCCCAAAGGCCTACTTCCTTTACTGATAATGTACCATTTTGTAGGAAGGGATTTCTGATTACGCTTGAAAAATTCTTTAAAAAAAAACTAAAATTTAGTATTTCAAATACTTGATGTATGGTAAGTTAACTAAGTACTGACTTTAAATTTTAATGCGGTAGGCGTTTTTTCATTTCGTCTGTTAATTAAATATCATATACACAGTTAGGTAGATTACAATCGCAAAAAATTACAAGCAGATATTCTTTATTGAATCGATAGGAAAGCTAGAAAGATATTTCCAAATGTATTGTCACCCTATGTGTGTGTTAAATACGTTCTTTGGAAAACGTGTTGGTTTTTAAACAAGGTTTAGCTGTCTACACATCATTCCTACAACGGTTTTTATGTCCTAAATCAACTTATATTTTACCCTAAATATTAAAGAGAAGTAAATGTTGGGACTAACATTTGCTCGAACTGTATCAAAGGGAGTTTTGTGTACTTGCTGATCTCGGCCCATTGGGACGCTCGTCCAGAGATGTTTGCATTTAGTTAATATGACCAAACTACGTAATTTGTGTTATCAGCGTTTTAAACGTTAATATGAGTTGTTTGATTTGTATTCATATCCGTTGGTAATTAGAGACATTTACATGGGAATATTGGTAAAACCTAGTAAACTTTGTGTTATTGAAGCTGGTTTGTATAAAATTGTACTTTTGGTTCAGTATTTTTTGTCCGTTAGTAGCTCAATACAAATAAAAACTAATTAAAGCTTATAATCTTGAACCATCTTAACAGCCCAAATTTATAACAATGAAATGCGTGAAATTTAGGATAAAAATCACATCCCCTAGCAAACATATTTAATAATATCAACGTTTATTCTCAAATATTTGTATTTGTTAATTTGGAGCGCGTTGTGAACCAAGTTACTCAATGTTAATGCATACATTGATATATTTATAAGAATAGTACCCAAATCATGAAAGATACTTTAGAGAACTAACCTGATTGTACCTGGTTTCAGCAGGACGGGGTGACGTCACACTGCCGGAGACAATTGATTCGCTGCATTAACGGTTCCCAGGTCGTAAAAAAAGGAATGAAACTGAGATCACAATTGGCTTGCTATTTCATGCAATTAACACCTTGTGACTACTTTACTGGGCTATTTGAAGTCGCTGGTATCCGTAAATAGTCCACATACTATTCAAACCACCACGAAAGAAATGTATCGTATTTTTAACAATATTTAGCTGCAAATGTGCGAGTATTCGATAGAAAAATTTTTGATAGAAGAGTTAGAGCTTGCCACCAAGCTGCAGTGGATAATTATCAGACATAATATTCCATAAATAAGCGTAAATACTGGAATACATATAAAGTCTTTGTTATGAATAATTATTGGAAAGCATGCAATATAACAAAGATTATTACGATAAAGAAACCGAATGGAAATTAAAAGTAGTTAAGTTTCAATACTTTAGTTGCGCACTAGTTTCTATTTAATGTAAAAGCTAAACATGAATAGTGCTAAAAGCACAATAAGTATTTCCATTTGGTTTCCAAACGATGAAAAGTGTTCGACACACTCACTAACGTCAGTTCCATTTGTTAGGTAAACCTTCGGTAAACTGCAAACAATACATTATTCATTGTCAGCGGTTATTTGGTTTTGGCGGGGAAATGTGATCCCAGTAAAGAGGCTTACTGTGTTATTGTGTTCAGCTCACATAGCCTCGGTGAAGTCTAAGAAAATATCTTAAATTTACGAACAAGTACAGAAGGTATTCTAGAACTGCAAGACCTCTTTCGCTTTACTTACGTATTATTTCGCTATTCGAAACATTTTTTCTGTTACAACTAAAAGCGAACATTTGTTTGTTCCAGGAAATCATCACCGGCTTCATTCCTATGGTAATTCATCAAATCCCTACTACAGAGTACAATACATGTTTTTATTTCGGTTTATTGGTTTCTTATTTTTACAAAAATGGTGTTTCAAAACTCTCAACTAATAAAAACCTGTGGAATTTTTTATGGCCAAAACCAATAAAACAATATAGCAATGCTCTATTTCTTTTCGTTTAACGTCTGTCGGTATGTTTCTGATTTTAAAACCATATTTTTTAAACTTGCAATCAACATTCACATACTTTTGATGTAGACAGGGAATACCAATAAAAATTTCAAATGGCGGCCATCTAAAAATTGATAAATATCCAATAAAAAACACTATTTAAGAAAAAGAGACAAAACACTTTTATCTAGAAAATGTATCACTTAAAATATGATACTTTAACTATAACTGACATTTTAAAGTTTAGTCGGAAACTGCATATACCGCATCAATTTTCTTCACAGCAAGGCAACAATTTACGTTGTCAGTTAACAAGTTAATTCATAAAGATTCATAAATATCAGCCGACAAGTTATTTGGAGGATAAAAACAATTTACACTGAATAAGAATTAGAATTCAATTCAAGTATTACAAACTTTACAACAAAAATATGATTATAAGGTAAAAGTAAAGCTAAGTAAAAACAATTGTTTATCCTACCATTTTATTCAAATTTAAAAGGTAAATTTCATTAATTGCTCTCAACATTAGTAAAGATAATAAATACATATTTCCAAAGTGTGAATGCAGCTCCTTCTTTTGTCAGTTTTAGGAATTTTAAAATTAATGAACGTGTTCCAAACTTTGTCTCCAACTTCAATATAAAACTCAAAACGATTGTGCAATGAAGTCCTTATACGATATACAGCATACTGATCTTGCATGCGAGCTGAAACTTTAGAAAAGTTTTAAAATGTAATTCTCCCAATGGAAAAACATGGCATAAGATCTGGGGATCTCGAGTCCCAAGCTACAGGTTCAGAACGACCAATCCCACGCTGCCCATAGTTAATATTCAAACTAATAATTCGTACAATATAGACATAATAGTCTAGTGCCTCGCCAACCATTAAGCCACATATCTTGTCCTATTTTCAAGGGCGCGCGTTTTGGTAAGAAATGAGGAAGAATGTTCCTCAATATAAGTAAAGAGTTTGAACGAGGCGGTAGTTTGTACCGTCCTATTATTTGGTTGTGTGGGGTGATTCGCTAAAGATTTCACCTTACTTTCATGGGACTAAACATCGCTATTGCGAGAATTAAAAATCCATCTTTGGTAAAATATACGCCCTTGGTGAAATAAGGACTTTCCTGAGTTTTATCTATTAGCCATTGAAAAACTCCACTGTCCATGGAAAGTCTGATGTAGTCATTGCATAATTCTTTGACAAGTAATTGCCGGATACACGCCATCATTACTTACCATTCTCCCTTACACACGAATCATTCGTGCCCTTTTCATTCATCACAAATCGCGTGTTAAATTTGGAGTTATTCTCAAATCTGTATAGGACTTCCTACTAAAATTCTAATTTCCTAGTACTTTTGTTCCTACCTGTATTGTGCAAATACCTACTCCCGTAGTCTGATATACACACAAATGAAAGACAAACATTATTTTGATATAACTTTCTATGCATTCTCCTTGGTTGTGTCATGGCCTTTTGCTGCACCATACAAACATTGAATATTCAATGTTCTGCTAGTGTCAAATTATTTATAATGAAAACAATAATGATAAACAACAGCGTAACACATTTAAAATATAAACAAAATTAATTAATCAGATTTACCTACCTACTAATGCATAACAAATGCAATAATGCGTCAAATTTTAGGCAATTTTAAGCAATATTTGAAAAGCAGTATTCAGTTTAGTTTAAAAAATAAATTTTCCACTTAAATAAATGACAAAAATTGTGCTTTAAACATGTTAAATCAAAATATAGGATTATCTTTTTATAGTTTATGAATTATAAATGCCTTCTTTTAAGCTTCTTGGAAGAGGCGCAAGAGACAAGGATTATTTATTTTTTCTGCCTACTATACATTGTGTTTATGAAACTCTTCGAAGAGGACATTTTCTAGTAAATAACAAAAAAACTAATATAAAGATAGATTACATGTTCATCTAAAATATAAACGTGTCTATATTTTTCGATTATATTTTTTAATTTTATTCAGCAGTAAATATGCAAATTAAATATAACACAACTATTTTTCTCAAGAAAAATTTATATTATATATTATCGTGTCACTTTAAAAGTTTTGAAGACAATTGATATATTTAAAGATTAATAAATTTAATAATTATCAAGTTTTTTGAGGAATAGTTGACAAATAGAACAGTTGCTATTTTATCATTCTGTTAAATACAGTCATCGTGACACTTAAAATCATGAAAGTCGAGTAAAGGTTACAACATAGTTATAAGCTTTTAACTGTTGCTATGCTCAGTTATGGCTTAAACATGCAAAGAATGAAAATTATTTCATGAAATACAAAAGTTAAAACTTACGTACATTTTATACCCGATTATAATATTTTATGTGTCAGATTGTTTTTATAACATTTTTGCAAGATTGTATATTCTTCACGGTTTTTATAATGCTATTTGTTGTTAAGTTATGGAGGATTCCAAACCCTTCTGTCCCTATGACTTAAAGTTGAACTTCAAACCCTAGTATCTCAATGAAGATAGACTTGGAGGAATACAAAATGGCACGAGCTCTTAAATTAAGTTATAATGGGCATAAATCATTTAAATAGGTGATGAGCTCCTCAGCTTTCTTCCAGGGTGACATGGCAGGAGGTGAAATCTATCTTCAAATTTACCAATCATGGAAATTTGAAAAAAGGCGCAAGGCCTCTAGGACCAAATGGAATAAGGGTTTCCTCGTTTTCTTTTCTTAGTTGGTTATTGTACACTATATAATAATATTGGTTTGGAGACCTTTAAAATGAAAATGACATCACATATGTTGACAAAATAGTTTATAAAACTGATCTCCCTTCACAGAAGTGTCATTTATGCCTAGTAACAGATTTTAAATAATTTATCTGAATTCTTTAGAATACGAAATAAGGGATCACAGTAAAAGCAAGCATTATATTTAAATTATCTTGACCAATACAGCTTTTGGCTCCAAATTCTATTAATCAAAAGTATTAACACTCGGGTTTTTAACATAACGATAAATGAATTCAACTCAGTAAAAAAACAGTATACAGTGTATTTCTACATTACCATTAAAACTTACGAGATTGGCATCTATAAATTCTTTTATTTCTTTGTACCATGTACATGATAATATGATACAAAAACAATGATGAATTTATATTAATATCCTTTCAAAATAATAAACCAAGTTTCTAAATTTTAAAGAGACTCGTCATAGACTTATAATTTCCATAAAGCATTTTAGAATCCCGGAGTTGATAAAATTGAATTTTAAGTCGCAGCAGACTTTTGAATTCAAGGTTTTACATTTCAGATATGAAGCAGAGCTTTCACTCCCTGCACAAAACCAATCTGCATAACTTGAATACTCCATTTCTTCGCCATAAAGAGAAAATCTACTTCCATCTCAAGACAGACACTTCTTTTATAAATATTGATCTGCGTCCTTTTGAGACTAAGATTTGTGCCAAGGAACTTGTATTATATTATTATACAACAGCATATGAAATAAAGCATTAACTCTAAAGTAAGAGTTTGAGCACTATATAAATATATTATTTTAAGTTATATGATATGAGACAAAATATTGATAAAAGTCTTATATCAAGTAAAATACTGTATTTAATACGTATTAGATAAAGTTGTATGACCTCGCATTACAATTTCTTGAAGTCAATTTCGATTTTTTGAACACTTATGATTCAAGAATAAGAAATATTAAGCATTTTGAGGGGTGCAATATATATTAGGCTTTATTTTTAGCCCTTAAACATAGCTTTTATATAATATACTTTTTAAGGTCTTTTGGTAAGAAAATGTCCAAAAATAGAGATCTCAGCTAAATACTAAGGTACCCTCTTATATTCAGCCGTCTTAGTTCCTATTTTTAAAATCTGGAATTTCACATGATGATAACAATTGTTTTCTACTACTTCTGTATTTCAAGAAGTTACATAAATTTAATTAACACACACAACATATTTTTCAAACCCAAAAAAATTGACTCCATCAGCTCGAACTGTAACTGATCAAACATGAAATTAAAAAGAATACAACCAATTTATTGGTCCAAAATAATTTGGTTTTTTAAAACATAAGTATTGATTCGTTCGATGGAAAAAATTTCCTAATAAAGTAACGAAAAATAGAATTTCTGCATTTTGATTCAATACACCGTTTAAATTTTAAGGAATTAATTTAGCGCTATACGACAGACGGCAGACTCCAATCTATACAACAATGCTTCCTTTACAACGTGGCAATGTGAGATTTAACCAAATGTGGAATGTGGTTATGAACAAAGGAATATCTTTTATTCTCGATTCATATGGGTTCGTTGGGGGATTAAAACTCAAAATTAGTTACAGGATTTAGCCATAATACCAATCGTATTATTTTACACAGGCTTCAATGAATGATAATGCTAAAATGTGATATTTCCCATATAAGTTACACATTTTTCACTATATTTAACAAGATTATTGTTTTTGCTTCGTTATTGCTAGTAATACAACCTTTTTACTATAAAAAGGGATGTAACAGCTTGTTGCTTGTAAATAGTAAGTTAAAATGTTATGCTTTTTTTATTAATTAATTCCATTGATAACCTATACTAACCTTTGTCATTGCCGTTATTTTCGTAGTGCGAAGGATAGTCTAGTCCATGAGTATTACGTGTTTTTCCAATTAGTAATCAAATTTCCTGTAAAATATTCCTGCAAACAATATCCGATTCAGAAAGAGGTCACTTTTGGTATTAGTTATCAAATGCTATTTTAAATTAATTAACATAATATAATTTTGTAGCGTTTTTAAAGCTACATTGGTTGATTTTTTAATTAAAACTTAAATTAAATGAAAATTTTGGGAAAGACATATTGGGATTTAATTTTAATTAAATTGTGAGAGGTTAGGATAAAAACGAATATGTAATCCTTTGGCAAGTTAGTGCTGGTAAGTTTAAATTATTAGGAAGGCGGTTCACTGCCTTGAATTGATCAGAACTTGTCTTGTGTACTGCAGTTACGTCAATCTGAGAGAGCTATTGTTTCTCGAGTTGGATACGGCTGGGCCAATGAGAGAACACCGCGAATGTCCATCAGAGGGGGGTGGAAGGGGAACTATATAAACTGCCAGCACATAATTTTTGTTGGCCTTATTTGGGTAATTATCGTGAATTAAGTTGATGACAGTGCGCCCCGTGTTTGTAAATTTTTTTCCGCGAGGGATGTTAAGGAAAAATTAAATTTATGAGCAATCTGAATAACTGATTCTTGATGAACAATAAAGCACAATAGAATCAAAGATTTGCAATAAAAGTGAATTAAAATTGAACTTTGTTAATAACTTTGATTGAATTTTGGAAATTTAGTAATTTATTAATATTATAATTGGAACTGTTTTATTGTGAATTATTACTTGTAAATTAATTGAACTGTAATAATTGTTTGAGAGAGTTGTATCTGAATTGGAAAGACTTGAAAGTTAAGGTACAACTAGTGGAAAGAGAAGTTTTATTTTTTATTTTTGAATTTTGTGTAAACTTAGTTAGAAGTGAACATTTTTATTTTAGTTATTTCCAAGTGGTATTGAATTTTTTATTTGAAAACTGTATTATTTTATTTCAGAAGAGAGCTCTGATTTTTTTAGTTTGATATATTTGACTGAAAATTTTGTTTTGCCAATGGACCTCTTTAATATTAATAACCGGTTTGTCAATTCTTTGCTGAAAATAGAGAGTAATGAAATTCTGAAACATTGAACTTTTTCATTTGCCAGTTTAAAATAAACCCATTATTTGTATTTTGAACTGTGATTTTATTTTAGACAAACCAGAATATATTTAATAGTTAAAAAAATTAGTAATAACTTTTACTGAATATTCACTTGGAGCTTACTAATCAAAAAATGTTTTATATCGTCTTGGATGTCTGATTGATGATTTTATTCAAAATATTCTGGAATATTAATATCTGCAATCCAAGTCGTTATAAATTTTAACATAAAAATCAAAATTTTAATGCTGTAAATATTTCGGTTTACAGGATTTTAAAATGAATAGATAAATAAAACTACTTTTCTTAGCGCAAGAATGTGACGTAATCAGGTTATTTAATCCAGTGCAAATAAATTTAATTTTAAATAATACATAGCAGTTAATTTTTTTTCGAAACTGTTATTAAATTAATATTTTGCTGTTAAATTAAAATGTAAATAGTTCTGTTTTATTTTTTTAAAGAATGTTAAAAGAGGAAATCATGCTCTGTGTTCTGTCACATAAAATATTCAAAGTATGCAAATCCTTTCAGTGTTTAGGTGATGCTTTGCGGGAGGAGTGGGACAATATTTTATACGCCAGAAACACTTTTCAAAGTATTTCGTAACTTTCCATTCTTAAAACATATGTTCTGACGTATTTTCTTCAATGATAACTTAGAACTTAGGATATGGTCAATGAATCTCATCATTTGCCAGAAAAAGTACATCCTGTGAAAGTGAAAGCTATGTAAAAAATCAATAAACAAGCACGACATCATGTATATTCTTTAACTAAACGGATATGTTACATTCACTGATTATTCAAATTGTATTTCGTGTATGGTTTCAAAATAAAATAAATCATGCGTGGTTTTTAAGAAGCTGAGTTTTAAGTTTAATGTGATATTACAAAAAAATACAAAAGGGACCACTAAATTTAAGAATTAAATAAAATCAAAACAATACAAGAAAATTTACAATAGCAAAATTTAAATTACTTCACTTTGCTGCTTTAAACATTATCAAACTAATTGAAAAACACGTCGATGAGTGGTAATTATTCAAACGTTAACTTCTTGAGCTTCATACGTAAAATTAGCAGATCAACCTTCTTCTTCTTTTATATCTAGGTCTCTTTAATTAACAGTATTAAGTAAAAATCAACTGGTAAATCTAAACAAATATGAGAAATAAAAGAAACATAAGCCAATAAAATTATATCTGAAAGCATTACTATGAGATCTAGATTATAAAAAATAAAGGACCCACCCACTCACAAAAAACGATATCCTCTTTCTTCAGATGTTGTGTCGAAACTCTATAACATATGCAAATAAAAACGTCTTGCCAACGTACACACGCCTAGTGTATGCACTATAAGTTGTGCTGTGTGCCTTGTCTGATACAGTTGTATGGTTTGTTCTCATCGGACTGTTCTGGGCTTGCTTAGTATTTTATATGCATGTTAAGATATATGCTAACTTTTTTGAGGTAGCGTGTTCTCTTGTCACGTTTGACTTACGAGATTTTGTACCGCTATATGTAGATTTTTATGAATGTATGTGCTTAAATAATTTTTGTACACAAAAAACTGTATAGATTCCAGTGCTCGAATCGCAGTGTTCTAATTTTTTTAAATACACCACTATGACAAATACACCTCTATCAGAAATCACCTTTTATATTAAAACTACCTGTCTCGTATAGGACACTCAGTATAACTAGTACCTACTGATTAATTATACCAGGTGGTACTTCTTTCTACCTACAGAAATTTCCTATTAAAAATAAACTAGAAAATAGAAAGTTATAGAAAATGGTGAAATATTTTTAACATGATATAACGTCGTAAGTTAATGAATTAATAACAAGTTTTCAATCAGCAGTACTCATAATCCTTGTAAGTTCAGTTTAATCCTATTTACTTATGAAAAACAGCTTCGTTTGAATGCATTAGTCAAATTTGAAATTTTTGTGATGATAACACTTCCTAGATGGCTAGTTTTGAAACACACAACAAATAACGATGAAATAAAATTTTGATAAGTTCTCGAAACTATGCTTCCAGATAGACATTCTGTGTCATGTGGAGACAAAATCCTGTGATATAAACAATGAACTAAATACATAATGATGTATTGGATTAATAATTGTTTCATGAATTACAAGCTACATCTAATTTGTTCCTTACACGCCCTAAGTTGATTTATTCTCCCGTACAAATATTCCTAAGCAAAGACAACAGACTTGCTTTGTCATCCCGAGGAGACAGAGCAAGTAGACATTTGCTGTTGTGTGCTCAGCGCTGTCACAGTTTCCACGTTCTTTGTCACCCACGGCTCTCTTTATGGTTGTTTCAACAAACTTACATCTGAAACGATTTAGCATATTAAAAGTAATTTCATTCAGGTAGTTATTAGCCGTGCAAAATTATTTGTCATATCAAAATTAACAAATAACCTATATTTTACTAACAGTTAAATTATTATTATTTATTTAAAAAATAATGCATTATTAATTTAACGTCACTGCTTTATATTTATTTGTGACATTTTCCGCATTCTACTGGAATATTTAATGATGTATTGGTATACGAGCGAATCAAAATTTAAATTAGCAGCTGTAACTTGGATCATAGTTGTATTATTTTATAACTTTATATGTCATAAATATTTTTATGTGCTAAACAAAGGCGGTCGAGGTATAAAATAGATAGTGTTGCTGTGGATTATGAAGAAGTTAGGCAACAAATAAAAGTTAAAAGAGAAAGGAACTGTAGAACGAAAATTCCCTTGAAAATTGAGATTTCTTCTTTAAGTTGCACTTTATCTTTATCTTATCTCACATGTTCCTCTTTATCTTTGTCAAGACGATTTTACAAAAGTACGAGATAGTGAAATGTTTAATACAAGGACACACTGATTGTTGAAAATCATCAATTGGTTTACATAAAAAGAAATAAATGTTTTGCTGATCCCGTTATTATTACAAATATATCCAACGGCCCCGCCCTATAACTTATATGTGAGAACTATAAACACGCCAATCTTAATTTAAATGTATAAACCAAAGTATTTAAATCTTAAATATCGTTTAGATCAAAATAGAACAAAATAGAATAAACCATTTAAACTCTACTTATTTCAAGATTATCCGTTACATTAGTTAATCAGCTTGACAGGTAGTGTGGTACTATAAGGGTTAACCTAAAATAGTACGACAGCTAGTTAACTCTGATGCTTCTCTCATACTGACAGGCAATCTGGTACTATAAGGTTTAACCTAAAATAGTACGACAGCTAGTTGACTTTGGTGTTACTATCACAACGATAGGTACTGTGGTACTTTAAGGTTTAACATGTACTTGTATTACTGTTATTTAACTCTCTTATTCTAGTGTTCATACGAGGTTTTAAGTAAAGGATTTGCTACTATCTACGTATTTTATTATTTTATTAGAGTGAAGAAAAATGTGCCTTATAATCCTAAACTAATTCCTGAAGTTTTAATGATCGTATCAATAAAAAATGCTGACATCAAATTATATGAAACATTTTATGAACTAAAGCTACAGTATACTTTAAAACCGTATTTACGAATAATTACGTTATTTAAGTACTCACTATATTTCGGATCAAGGTGTAAAATACGTTAACGTAGTTTTACTAAACACGAATCAAACGCTAATAATCTGCCGAATAAATAAGTTTCTTCTCTAATATCAATTTCACCTTAGGATAGCTAATTTAAATGTAAATGCACCAATATAACGTTTATATTACCATTTAATGCCAGAGGCATTTATCGCTCAGAGATTTCTTGTAGCTTCCACTCAGCCGTCAATTTGTTTATTGACAATGCGCCTTCTACAGATTCAGGGATTTAAAAGTTTAATTAACCTGTATATGTATTGCAAATTATTATTATAAATATTTTCAACAAGTGTTGGGATTGAGTTTTGATGTTCTCTCAACGATGTAATTTATTAATGACATCTGCTATGCTTGGAGACATCTTGCCAGTCTGTCTCTGCTTGGAGACATCTTGCCAGTCTGTCTCTGCTTGGAGACAGATTCGTAGCCAGACAAAAATTAAGAGGGGGTGGTTATAAAACCTTGGTTTAATAATACCATCACTTAACATAACACTCTTATAGTTCGGGAGAAAGACTTGAACCCATAATTCTTGTCACCCCCCCTGGTGACAACCTTTCTTGAAGATATTTCTATCTCTATGTAAAAGTATAACATCAGTGGTTATGAAACCTTGGTTTTATAAGGCCCTTGCATAACATCAGCACTATTATGTTTTCGCGGGGGGAAGGCTTGAACCCACAATCCTCCCCCTTTGGTGATAACTTTCCTTGAGGATTTTATCGACCTGCAAGTAAAAGTATAATATCAGTGATTATGAAACCTTGGTTTTATAAGGCCCTTGTATAACATCAGCACTATTATGTTTTCGCGGGGGGAAGGCTTGAACCCACAATCCTCCGCCTTTGGTGATAACTTTACTTGAGGATACATCGTCCTGCAAGTAAAAGTATATCAGTGGTTATGAAACATTTGTTTTATAAGGCCCTTGTATAACAATAACATTCAACAACAAAAATTGTATATTAGTCCGCTGTATATTCATTAGCGAGCTGTGCATCGTGAGTGAAATGGCTCCATTAAGGCCTAACAGGTATTTCTCTGTTAAAACTGTAATAACTATAAACCAGCTTCCATGGGAGTATTTGCCCATTAATGTTATTTGTTATTTCTTAAAACAACAAACAACAGTTCGTTACTCTAGCTGATTTATAAGCACATGGTAATAAAACGTCTTGATCTACAAATTGGACAATTATATCGGAAGTAATTCTTGGAGAGATGAAATTTTCCCCCGATACGATAGCTTATCGTATGATGTAAAAATTCCCCCAAACCCTCGATACTTCACCTTGTCCTTCCTCTCCCTCTCTTTAACTTGAATCTGTAATTCCAAATGTCATGGAGCTGCTTCTTTGAGTTGTTTATATTTGGTTTGTTTGTCATATGCGTATGGGGTGAACGTTCAAATAAATGGCCGAAAGACGACCTTCAATGTATTTCATACGAACTCACATAGCATTATTTCGGCCGGCAGCTGAGCAATACTGAACTATAATTACGATGCCACGATGTCCAAGAACCCAACTCTGGGCTAACCGAGCTCTGATGTATAACAAACAGGTAGTGTTATTGTTATCTATTATTTTAGCTATGTTTACTGTTGTCAAACATTGGCTTTTAGCCGTATTGTTGACATACATACGTGAATGCAGTACGGGGGGGGGGAGGCACAAACAAGTGAGTGGTGTAAAAAAGTATGAACAATATTACGTATGAAATTTTCTCTGACTGAAGTATGTATTCCTACATTATTTTTAGACAGAGTCATCAATACCATAATCGTAATAACCGTTTCCTATCGAAAATAAGTGTAAATGAGTGGATGAAAGGTGATCTTGCAAGTCTTTAACATCATTCCGACCGGTGGCTGAGCAATAGACTGTTACAGTGCTAGTTACAGTGACAGGGTGTTCAGGAACAACAACACTGTGTTTACCGGACTCTGATATAAACTAAACTTACTGTTATCTTTCATCTAGTTAAGTGCGTGATATCAAATATATGGTTTTCATCTTATTGCTTACATACGTTGTATTAGGTTTTAGTATGAAATCTTAATTCTAATATTCATGTTGGAATTGTAAACAATGTTTTGTATACTTTCGTGTAAACATATTACAACCATAATGTCGTAAACATTATAAATATACAATAATTTATCCTAATAATATTATAAATATGAAAGTGCTTTTGTTTGTTTTTTTACGCATAAACAATTTACCAGATTATACTGAAATTTTATATGAACATTGTTAGGGTCCCTGAAATGAATATAGGCCTATCCTTTTTCCAAAGTTCCGAAATATTAATTGAAAGACCCTGTTACATGTAATTAACTGTTCTTCGTACACACTGTATTATGAAATTACAACAATATGTTTCATTATTTAAATAATCCCTTACGTTGTAATGTCACATAGAAAAAGACAACTGTTACGAAAACTAAGCATTCCACAAAAATTAGATACTACGTAAAGGGATGAGCTAGGCACCCCACAATCTTACTGAAAGATATCATGAATGCATCTGGTTGATATGCGCAAGGTATTGGCATTGTCCCTACAGATAATATTATTTTACTTTATTTGCCATAAGTTTTGCTAGAAACGTCGTAGAGATGTTTTCATAGTACCATTGTGTTTATTTGTAATTACATTTTAAAACGATATGTCACAATATAGGGGTTGCATGTTGAACACTTTAAGTTGCTCCCTTCTCCAAAAATCTAAAAAGTATTTGATAAAGTATGGTGAATATTGCAGATCGATATCTCAATCCGTTTGGAAAATATCCAGGCGTATCAGGAATTAATTTACACCCTGTACGTGTACACTTAACTGAGTTGAACAGTAACAGTTCTGAACAGTTTTATTGTATAAAAAATAATACTGGATTGCAAATCATTCATTTGTAATAATTGCAACGTTCATTAGAGTGAGAAATATCTGACATGTTACCAGATCAGTGAAAGCAGTTCTCTATTCACGAGTGATATATCAACCGTAATAATAATGTACAAACACTATCAGCTGTTGTGACAAACCTAAGTTAATTACCAACATGTGGTCCTGTGTTTGCGGGCTTGTTGGCATTGTCATGTTTATTAACATTATCAGAACGTTCATTTTCTATTCGGCCGAATAAACCAACCATCTGTTATAACATTTAATTAAAATAATGGTCCTACTAACAAAATTGCGTTTAAAAATCGTCAGTATCGTTATAATCAGTTTATTATCAACTCCAAATACACAACTGTTGTCAAGAAGCGATTAAGTAATATTAAAAGTAAATTGCGGGATAGGTTGTAATACGTTTATTTCTCCAACTAAAATGAAGACAGGTTTGAACAATTCAAACATAACGTGAAAGCAATTTTAGGACTTGATAGATCTGGCTGTTATATCCGGAGAGCCGAAAGCATATCTCACGCCTTTGGCGAAGCTATTTCCGAAATATGGGGTTCTCTGGCAGAAAACAGGGATTTCGAGTTTTCAATGGAAGTCTACCAAGTAACCTCAATATAAAGTTAGTCATGGTATTTTTTATATACACATTCACACATCGTAAGAACAAATGTATGTACGATCTAATATAAGTTTAATTGACATAATTATAAGTGTTCAAGTTTCACTAATGTTGGAGCTATCATATTGGATTCTAGGGTTAAATTTAAAATTACATACTAAAACATACAGAAATATAATATTTACGAAATACACAGTATTCTCTATATTTTTTATTCATTAGTAAAATTGGGATATTCTTAATCCGCAAATTCATATATATTCCTTTAAAATGACATATTTACACAATTTTCCCTATCTTATGATGAGGAAATTATTATTAAAATTAACCTATGAAATTATTTGAACCAATACATATTATTCTCCAGTTATAGTAGGTCTATAAAGTATCACAAATAAACAATGATTTGTTATATACAAGAAACGAATAACTGGTTTACTTCATACTAACAAAGCTTTAGCCTGGTATCAAAGGACGTTCCCAATAATATTCATATTATAATACTGTAGTGAACATTAAACAACAAAAAGTTTACATTAGTCTCCCGCACATTCATTAGCGAACTGTGCATTAACATTTGTTGTGAAATGGCTTCATTAAGGCTTAACAAGTATTTCTCTGTTAAAACTGTAATAACTCAGAACCAGCTTTCATGGGTGCACTTGACCATTAGTGTTATTTGTTATTTATTAAAAATAAAAAAAATAACAATTCGTTACTCTAGCTGATTGATAAGTAAATGGTAATTAAACGTCTTGATCTACAAATTAGACAATTATATTGGAAGTAATTCCCGGAGAGATTAAATTTTCCCCAATGATAGCCAAGTGTATAGTGTACAACTTCCCAAAAAATCCCCGACTTTTTCCTTGGACTCCCTTCCCCCTCAAAACTCTCTTAAAACTCAAATTGGAGACCTTTAGATAATCATCTATAACTCCAAATTTCATAGAGGTGCTTCTAATAGTTGTTTTATTTCGTTTGCTTATTATGTGCCCGCACAAGGGTTTCCGAAACGTTGAAAGAAAACCTCACAGTTTCAGGATTAAAATTCTTGGCGCTAGTTAATTTAGCGAAGGGTGTTGTCTATAGCGATTTTTATCAGAGGTATTAAAAGATGTAACATATTGCCGATGGTGATATTTACTGATGAGGCGTTTCATATTGGTGGTATTGTTAACCGCCTCTATGTTTTCAACCTCATGAATTTTCTGACAACGAAATAAGTTCAACCCAAGTGCAGTTTTAACAATCCTAGGTTTATTGGCCCTAATTTTAGAGGCACAAGCAAATGGAGCGTCATATCTTGCATTAGTATGGAACTGACTTATACCATAACATTATCAAACAAGATTGAGTGTCGCGGTCGCGGTGTGTTTTATACGATTACAGTGTCACATGTGGATAGTGAATGTTCCATATAGTCTTCAGTACCTACACATCCTCTAGTCAACAGATTAATTAATTATAAACTGTGCACAACTTGCCTTTATCCAATTATTTTACTGCAACTTAAATTCTGATTTTAAGCTCATCAATACCACAAGGTAAGATACTCGCATGAACACGTTCTGATGTACCTCTACAGGAAAAAGTCACGTCGCGTGAGAAGTCTTATCTTGCAGTGCAGTGCGCAATATCTACATGTGAGGCTGGTAGTCATATAAGATATAGCGCGACCTCGACACTCAATCTTGTTTAATGATGTTGTGGTATAAGTCAGTTCCATAATAATGCAAGATATGACGCTCTATTTACTTATGCCTCTAAAATTGGGCCCAATAAACCTAGGATTGTTAAAACTGCACTTGGGGCAAACTTAGTTTGATATCAGCAGTTTCATGAGGTTGGAAACATTGTGGCGGTTAGCAATACCACCAATATGAAACGCCTCATCAGTAATTAATATCACCATCGGCAATATGTTACATCTTTTAATACCTCTGATAAAAATCGCTATAGACAACACGCTTCGCTAAATTAACTAGCGCGAAGAGCTTTTACGAGTTATAATCGGTAGGGCTTTATGGACAAACATCGCTGTATCACATGCCACCGACGAATCTTCTTTAGTATTGGTGGTTGAGAACAAAATCTTCTACGATAGATACACTGTAAAATAGCGCCTGGCTAGCCTATAACTATTAGTAATAAATGCCTAGCATATATTTTATACTGCAAAAATATAGAGGATTGATCTATTGCAATTTTCATGTCAAAAAACACAAAAACGGACAAATACCTTCAATGCAGTCATCGCTACTAGGGGGAGGGGGGTTTCAAAACTATAGGATGATTTATCTCATAATTTTGTTAAAACATGCTTATATGCTAAAAATATTTTAGTCATAGCGTGTTTTTTATTAACGTTTGAGTATAAAATTTGATACGTGCAAAATATTATTTTGATATTTAATATCTAGAATTATAAAAAAATAAGGCTGCAATGCATTTTAAGTTTTTTTTTTTATTTTGGCACGCTCTGTCACCCTTTATGACACCTCAGATTTTTCAATAAGCAAAAAAGTTGTTTCCAGTTACCTAAACATAGCCTACAAGTTTTATATTTCTGTACCATATTCCTATTGTTAAAAACTAAGAAGACAGCCAGATATAAGTAAAAAAATATGGAAGGTTAAAAATATTTACCATAAAACTGGATTTTGACATGTCAAGATGCTTGTTATTAAAGTCATCAAAAGAATATATGAATTGTTCTGTTTTCATATGGAAGATAAATTATTAACAAAAATAAGAAACTAAAATCCTTTTAAAACATTTTATTACACATATTCGTGTTTAGGCAAAGCCATCCTCAGTGTACAATTAAATAACCTCTAAAACAAATAAACAAACAGTTAATTAAATATGTACATACGGACTCTTAAAAACAGATGTTAATAATAGACTTGTTATTTTGACCAGAGTTATTTTTGAATATTTTAATATTTAAAAAAATTGTGATTGTTTTGTTTTCGTGATTGATATTAAGAATATCCATCCTCTTACGTGTGTATGTCTTCCGGCGCTGATTTGATATACCTCAAGAGCAAATTGAGGTAAAGATTGGAAATTTAGCATGTAACGTAATGTATATATGAACAACAGGGTCCAACGAAGGACATTATCCATTACACATTAAGAAACGGCTTTATTGAAGTTTTATCCACATTCGACGCCGATGTAATGTTCGATCTTTTACATCAGTCTACTCATACAGAGGCAGTTCATTTGATACAAATTACTAGTATGAGGAAATGGTTGTTTGTAACAAAAGAAACACAGAGCGCAAGTTAGAGAATGGAAAGCTGTCACTGATGTCAAAGACCGCCAAAGATCAAAAGATCCCCAGCACAAAATCATTCCCAGATATTATGCTTTGTTTGAGTTTGTTTTGTATTTACCGCGAATCTATCATAATGGAAGGGTCAAAACGTTATTTTAATAAAACATTACATTTTATGGTTTCCCCATTAGTAATATTAATTTTTAATAGTATAACGTGTATAGGTATATGTATGTATCTCTATCATGAATATAGTCAAATAAATGTATAAGCATATTTCCTCACATGTGTACTGTCTATTTAACTAATTACAGGGCTTTTCAAATGTTAACCGCCAACAAAGAACTTTAAAACAAAATTTTAAAATATTTCAAACATAGCTTTATCTTTGGATATTTTTGAAGAAAGCCGAATGAACAACAGTTGTAAACAAATACGATAACACGTTGAAACAAGATTCGAGCAGGAAACAAATTCAAAGTTGCAGAGACAAGAAGGATAAATCTGCGAGTTTCCTTTAAAAGCACACATTTTAACACGATTCGAGCAGGAAACAGGTTCACAGTTGCAGAAACAAGAAGGATAAATCTGCGAGTTTTCTTTAAAAAACTTTTGTTTATTTAATTATTTATTATACATTTATTGCGAAAGGGTTCTATTAATGCTTAACACGTACTGTAGTGCATACAATAAAAATGTAGTGACACGACACCGTCTCTTGTCTCGCACTACGATTTGACACGGAATATACTGTATGGGATGAACAGCTCATAACAAAAGATTTTGTTGATTGTAAACTAATTTTAGTTGTTGTTATTCAGCATTCCATACAATTCCTATTTTAATGCACAAGATACATAAATAATTTTGAAACAACTGTTTATATTTTTTAATTAAGAACACATTTCATTAATACTGGTTCAACAGTTCATGGAACCTGGTGTCGTGTCACTACATTTTTATTGTATGCACTACAGTACTTGTTAAGCATTAATAGAACCATTTCGCAATAAATGTATAATAAATAATTAAATAAACAAAAGTTTTTTAAAGAAAACTCGCAGATTTATCCTTCTTGTCTCTGCAACTTTGAATTTATTTCCTGCTCGAATCTTGTTTCAACGTGTTATCGTATTTGTTTACAACTGTTGTTCATTCGGCTTTCTTCAAAAATATCCAAAAATAAAGCTATGTTTGAAATATTTTAAAATTTTGTTTTAAAGTTCTTTGTTGGCGGTTAACTTTTGAAAACCCTGTAATTAGTTAAATAGACAGTACACATGTGAGGAAATATGCTTATAAATTTATACAAGAAGGATAAATCTGATAGTTTCCTTTAAAAGCACACATTGAAACACGATTCGAGCAGGAAACAGGTTGAAAGTTGCAGAAACAAGAAGGATAAATCTGCGAGGTTTCTTTAAAAACTGTTGTTTATTTAATTATTTATTATACATTTATTGCAAAAGGGTTCTATTAATGCTTAACACGTACTGTAGTGCATACAATAAAAATTTAGTGACACGACACCGGGTTCCATGAACTGTTGAACCAGTATTAATGAAATGTGTTCTTAATGAAAAAATATAAACAGTTGTTACAAAATTATTTATGTATCTTGTGCATTAAAATAGGAATTGTATGGAATGCTGAATAACAACAACTAAAATTTGTTTACAATCAACAAAATCTTTTGTTATGCGCTGTTAATCCCATACAGTATATTCTGTCTCTTGCCTCGCACTACGATTTCGTGTAGTGGAATAAGCTCCAGACAAGGTCCAGTGGACTCTCTAAATACATCTCCTACGTTTCATTGCAAGTTAAGAAAAATATTTAAATATAACATCTTTATAATTTATCAGTTAAAAGTTTTAGAAACTTAATATGTTTTTGGAATCTTATGTTTTAATTTAACAGATTGGTCTAGCTTTAAAAGTATCTGTATTTTTCCAGGACTGTTACTATTTTTCTATTTTTTATTTTCTTATAGTTTTATATTTTTCTGAGATCGAATTAATCATCCAAAACTAAATAGCCTCAAAACAAGCAGCTATTTAATTATATAAAACTAATTTACATTTGATATGAATAAATTCGTGTATACTTACATTCATACATGAATTCGTTCACGTCAATTAATTAAAAATATGGTTGTGATGTCATAAAACAATGTTTAGACAGAATAATAGAGTACATTTAACAGGCTATATCAATTAATATTTCGTTGCTGTACAGACCAAAATGGGATTTATCGGTAATTTAGAGCCCAGTGAGGCGTAGCCCAGAGTGATTTTGGAAATAAAATTAGGTTTATATTCATCCAAGGTGCCATAAGACTTTTCATGTACAATTTCGCCATAATTCGTTGAATAGATCCCGCGTGAAAACATAACAAAGGCACTTACGAATTTAATATACTATTAAAATTACATTATTTCCACCTTTGAAACACAATTACACATGGAAAATAATCGGGACTTACACTGCCCCACATAATAAAAAGCAGAGGATACATGGTCTGTTACAGATACATATTATTTATAAGGTTAGACATGTTAAATTGGAACTATGCAAATTAATACAGTAAAACTATAAAGAACTAAAGTTAAGTTTGAAACATTGCTAAGTTTACTGTTGGAAATTGGGTAATTTTGGTAAATATGATACTGAGATAAAAAGAAACAGAGGACAAATGGTCTGTTACAGCTTGTTAAAAGTGTAAAGGTAATATAACGACAATACTCTTCAACCTAAACCTCATAAGCCCCTTTGTGAAGCTCCATTGTTCTCTCTTAACTTTTGAATTTCTCCGTCTTATCAGGTGAAAGTTTCCAGTGCAGGTTGGATTTGTTGTTCTCAGACCACAACCATTGTTGTATTATAGCAACTATTTACCACAACAGCATTTAAACTTTGCACATTAAATGTAACATTTTGTCAGAGTAAACTTTCCTAAAACATTGAAGTAAAAAAGAACCTGAGTACTTTGCTTATTTTTGTTTCAACTAAAATTGTATTAAAAATTAATGCATCATTTTAAATCTTATAATTATATTTTTCATCATTGGTTTGTAATCATTCATCATCCCTCATTTTTAAATGTATATTGCAGGTTTACTGAAGTATTATAATGGTTATATGGGTAAAAACAGAAACCCGATTTAAAACTTTCCGAAGTTTTCTTGATGTATCATCATTACTAAAAATTGCGTTGTGATATTGCAGGAGGAGCAAAAGAGAACATTGTATAATTACAATGGTTTAATGGTATAATTAAAAAGGTTTAGTTAATAATTTGATAGAAAATTCTAGTTTTAATATCTGCAAATATGTGTAATTATAGAAGAGTTTGTGTGTCGATTCGCTAAAAGAGTGTGGATTGGATATGAAAAAAAACTTATGATTAGCAATAAAAGCAATTTAATGCAATCAAAGCGCTCTAAAAATGTAAAAAATACTGTTTCATTTAAATATTAATTCGTATTACTCAAAAACGGAAACAGAAAACCAAATATAGTGAGGGGTTTTCTTTACCTGATTTTGTTGTAGCCTCATATATAGCAAATAGACTGTTTAAACAATACTTTATGAGTTATATAACAAGTTACGAATTAAGTTACAAAGTTACGAATGAAAGTTTACCTTCAGATTGAATAATAAGTTTTAATGCTTAATACCCTCAAAAAAACGCCAATGTTTGACCAAATGACAGAAATGGAAAGGTATGATAATAGTTTATTATTGATTTCAAGCCTAATCTTTGTCGCCAATACTGGGGACTTATTTGGAAATTTGTACAATAATCTCACATTTCACAATTCTCTATGAAACATTCTGATGTACTTTTTGGAACAGTATGGCAAAAAAGGTTTTAATAGATATCAATTTTTTAAATTTATTTTGATTTGAATTTCACATTGAAGTCTCCTAAGTAATAGACGCATGGAAAAATGTAATCGCACAGGATTATATACTTCCAGATAGTACGACTAAACATTTCATTATAATACAATCTTTTCAGAAAATAATTTATAAGAAAATCCAATATATATATTGGTTGGAGATAAAACGAACTGTACCATTTAAGCGGGTGTTGAATAAAACGTTGCTGTTACATTACATGTGGGAAAGTAATATTTCGAACGATAAAAGGAAAAAAAACTATAAGATATTGCTATAAGTGGGAAAAGCTGTTATTTCCCAGGTGGATTTCTTGTATCTTGCCGGTCCCAGAGGGAAGGGTTATGGCTTGTATCCGAACTCGGGCGGTCAGTTACTACACCGCATTTCAACACTACTTAGATTATTCTCAAAAATCTTTTCGTTTATGCTTTATACACAATTTACAAACACACCATCGTAAATAGTACTTGTTTCGCATCATTAGAATATTTTTATTCAATAATTATTGGAATTCTTTAAATTGAGCAAAAATAAATGTATAAGGATCCAAGCAATTTTGTTTATTGAATTAATTTATGTGCTTTAATTGTCTTGATAAAAATACTTTTACAAGTAAAGATAATACAATTTTATAATTCGTTTTACTTAGTTCGAAGCAAGGAATATTAATAAATAACTAATTTATACAAAAATAAAAGTTAAATCTTAATGATAATTACGAGTTTTAATCCGAATTACTATTAATTTAAGATAATTCATACCATAATTCTTTCACTTAAAAAGATCTCGAATCACATAGGGTTCCATCTCCCATATTTGCACATAATAGTCTCAAATCTGAACTTACTTTTACGATTGTTTTAGTTTGAAAAATAATGCTTTCATGATGTAACTCAGAAAAACCTCTGGGGTATACAACGTTTTGGTAAAAAATATAACTCTGTTTTGATTTTTTTTCAATAGACATAAACTATCTGAGCATCTCGTTTCTATTAAAAACGAAATACCTAATCAAGTACTCATAATTTTATAAAACGTGTATAGCTAACTAACTACGTGGCGCTGTATCGCCTGACAGATCTTGTCAACACCACCTCTGCTGTTAAGTTTAGAAGGTAGTAGCAGTCTTATCTAATGACAGAGTAAGGGATCAAAGCGTACAACCCTCAACTGTATCGCCTGACAGGTCTTGTCAATACTAACTCTGCTGTTAAGGTTAGAAGGTAGTAGCAGTCTTATCTAATGACAGAGTAAGGGATCAAAGCGTACAACCCTCAACTGTATCGCCTGACAGATCTTGTCAATACTAACTCTGCTGTTAAGGTTAGAAGGTAGTAGCAGTCTTATCTAATGACAGAGTAAGGGATCAAAGCGTACAACCCTCAACTGTATCGCCTGACAGATCTTGTCAATACCAACTCTGCTGTTAAGGTTAGAAGGTAGTTGCAGTCTTATCTAATGACACAGAGTAAGGGATCAAAGCGTACAACCCTCAACTGTATCGCCTGACAGATCTTGTCAATACTAACTCTGCTGTTAAGGTTAGAAGGTAGTAGCAGTCTTATCTAATGACAGAGTAAGGGATCAAAGCGTACAACCCTCAACTGTATCGCCTGACAGATCTTGTCAATACTACCACTCTGCTGTTAAGGTTAGAAGGTAGTAGCAGTCTTATCTAATGACAGAGTAAGGGATCAAAGCGTACAACCCTCAACTGTATCGCCTGACAGATCTTGTCAATACTAACTCTGCTGTTAAGGTTAGAAGGTAGTAGCAGTCTTATCTAATGACAGAGTAAGGGATCAAAGCGTACAACCCTCAACTGTATCGCCTGACAGATCTTGTCAATACTAACTCTGCTGTTAAGGTTAGAAGGTAGTAGCAGTGTTATCTAATGACAGAGGAAGAGATCAAAGCGTACAACCCTCAACTGTATCGCCTGACAGGTCTTGTCAATACTAACTCTGCTGTTAAGGTTAGAAGGTAGTAGCAGTCTTATCTAATGACACAGTAAGGGATCAAAGCGTACAACCCTCAACTGTATCGCCTGACAGGTCTTGTCAATACTAACTCTGCTGTTAAGGTTAGAAGGTAGTAGCAGTCTTATCTAATGACACAGTAAGGGATCAAAGCGTACAACCCTCAACTGTATCGCCTGACAGGTCTTGTCAATACTAACTCTGCTGTTAAGGTTAGAAGGTAGTAGCAGTCTTATCTAATGACACAGTAAGGGATCAAAGCGTACAACCCTCAACTGTATCGCCTGACAGGTCTTGTCAATACTAACTCTGCTGTTAAGGTTAGAAGGTAGTAGCAGTCTTATCTAATGACACAGTAAGGGATCAAAGCGTACAACCCTCAACTGTATCAACTGTGTAACATGACGTGTCAGACACACCTTTTTTAAAACTATTATGCGAGAGTAATTTTCTCGGCAATCTTTTCCCAGCCTTCAAAATTAAATTCGCCACTGAAAGATTTATATAGTTTTTAACTCAAATATCCCAACCAATGTCACAATATAGTCATTCATTATTATTTGAATAAAGATAAAATTATATATATATATATATATATATATTATATATATAATATATATATATATATATGTGTGTGTGTGTGTGTTTGTGTATATATATATACATTTGCTGGATTATTTTTAGACGCTATTGCAGGTCTATTGCAATCATTAATTAGTCACAATAATATATGGTAATTTAAATGAGTTAAATTTAATCTTTAAAATATTTAAGTTACATAAAAAATATTTCTTATTGTGTTGAATTTATGGTGTTCGAGCTGTCTCATGAAAGTTTTTAAAACAAACACTGTTACGTATTATTAGGTCGTAGAAATTATGGGTATGTCTCAATACGAAGATACAACAAAAACGTACCCAAATGCATTTTATATTGTTCAATCTTTTAATGGGATTTTTCAGAAATCTCAAACTCTTCTGTTTATCTTTAAATTATATTACTGAATATTTCTTTTTTAAGATCTATAAATTTCATTTCTCATAAAAGAGATTAATACCAATTGAAAAACAAAAAATGATTATGTCCTCCTCCGTAAACTAGTGGTTATAGTCTCGGCTCTCTAACCGAGAGATCGCAGGTTCGAATCCCGGGGAGGTTCAAAAATGTAATAATAACAAAAAACAGTGCACTTCGAAGCCGATATAGTTGACGCTGAGGCTAAAATGAAATTAAAAAATGTTTATATTTACTTTAGAGCATAATGTGTATTACATTCCATTACAGCATGATCCATAACCAAAATTCAGTCAATTTCCAATAAATGTGTCGATACTTATAGTTGAAACTGCCGTTTGTTTTTCTAACTAAATCAACAAATAACTTTGAATTCGTATTTAAATTTTAGGTAAATTAATGTAATGAGTGATCACAATACGTGTGTACTAATAATTTTCTACAGATTATAACAAATTATATACCAATGTTTTGATCTAATACGATAATAATTGTTTTCTATAATAGCATTTCAATTGTTTTTTTATTTTTATTAGTATATAATACCACTTTTTAATCTTAAGTTATACGATACATACTTTAAATTATACTTCTTTAAACCATAAGAATGCTACTTTGACAAGAGAAATATATCAAGAAGCGTATCCAGAGAGAAATGTTCTTGGACACAAGTTTTTAACATGACATACCTATGAAAAATTCAATTCTTATTTAAAACAAACGCAGGTAAGCACTGTAGTGGATGAAGGGTTTGAAATAAACGCTTTGAATTATTTTGAAGCGCACTCTGACATCCTCTTACAACCTTAGCATCAATATTAAATACTTCTCCTAGTTAAGCAAGTTGGACTATTAATACAAAGTATTTTTGAAAATTGGACGTGTACTTGAGGAATGTTATTTATGGGTATTTTCGTGGGGTAGTTTCCAGATAACAGACTAAAAATAAATACTTAATGGCAACATAAGTGTAATCGTTTTCTTTTTCGGTAAAGGGGCGCAGTTTCATCTTTTATTAAGTGTCGTAATTAAAACGTACGCTGTTACGAATTGATGTAATTTATTTCAAATATATATTCAAAAAAATTTATCAAAAACAATGTTAACATAAATTTAACCTGGCAAAAGACACTAAAGCACTGTTTGCGTAGGTGAGAATGTTACGCCTCGCTTACGCAAGTGGTAACACGCTGAAAGCTGCTTTCCTTGCTCAACTTTGTTGTTGGGTGTGTTGTATAATGTGATAGTCTACAGAACAAAGTTGTGCGAAGTTACAGGATTAACACACGCATTGTTTGGCACTTCAGTTGACTTAATTGTTTATACCGAACCAACTAATATGTTTTAATATATCTCACATCACCATACATAGGGATTGTACTAAACACAGGCTGTATAAAATAAAGCAGTTCATATTATAAAATAAGCAGATGTCTAGTATTAAAAACCTGTATCTTCTCGTATATTTTGGTACCCTAAAATTACCAAAATAACACAAACCAATAGTCAATGTATATTTATGGGGTGTGTACTGATACACCCCATGAGATATGGATTCCTTCATTGAAATGTTTACCTAAACTCATGTTTAGTGTTACGGATGATATATGTACTAGTATGTAATGGATTGAACTTATTGTGTGTCCATGTACCACGGAGGATTGGTTACAAGCCAAAAATTGAGATTTCTTAAATAAACCAAATTTCAGAAGATCTAAAAAGATACTTTTAACTTCAACCACTAATGAGAAATGTACATACTTCTCACTATTCCTACCTCTAGTTTCATTTTCTCATAACTACATTCTATGTGAACCCAGAAAAGCCATCTTGGAAGCTTAGGGGAACACTATTTTCCTCGTCTAGGAAAACAAAAAATGTTTCATTATAAAAAATGTATACCTTTTATGAATTCTTCGTGCGAGTATTATTATGTATTTTTTATTATTGTGAATAGTTTTATACCTTAAACGTCAGAACAATATAAAATCATTAGACTAGGAATGTAAGCTTACTAGCACAGGTATTATAAGTAATTAAATATTTTTTATAAGAAATTTCAATTTTACATCCTTTACTCCTTTGAGGTTATCTTTTTGTAACATTCATTCCTTAATGCCGCTATCTTATAACATCATGTGAAGAAAGAACTCGCCAAAAGGTTAAGATGTTTAATATGTGGAGTGACGTAATTACATAAAACTAAAGTAATTGCATTGAAGTAATTATAATATATTTATTCCCAACTACATTGCATGCGTTAAAGTGTAATAAATAAAATTCTAACTCAATGAAAAAATCTATACAAGTAATTGCTCATTCAATTATATTTTTAGTTAAAAAATAGTTAGTTATTTAAAAAAAGTTTCTTAGTATCAGTAATACTATTAATGGCCAAGAAATAAAGATTAATATATTAATTAAAACACAATATTTATGCTACAAATCCACTATCACAACGTTTTGTGTGTTGCTCTGCGCTCAATTTGACGTATAATTGATATTATTACACGGTGCGCAATTGTGAGTAATGCACATGGATATGAGGAAATTTATACGTACTGTATATGTAATCAGACTATAGTCTACATCATGGCTCCATGTATTAGCATTACATTACAGACGGAACGGTATTAGATTACCTGAGCTGAACATGTAAATAGTGCCTTTACATCCGGAAATACCGCTTCATATCACCTGTGTGGTCTGCATTTACATAGATTACATTTGTGAAAATAATAATACCCAAAATCACTCTTGAAAACAGATTAATCTGTATTGAATAAAACTTCAAACTTAAGTGTATAATGTTTAATAACTGGCCTAGGTTACCAATTGGGTTACTACAATTTTCTATGACATAATCCTAGTTAGATTAATAATTTTCACTTAAGTCCAACTTTTTTTATCTAAAGGTTTTAAATACTGCAACAAATGTGTGAATGTTCCTTTATTTATTTTCCCAATAAGAGATTCAACGGTTAGGTTTGTTTTCCTTTTATAAAATCATACACCAGTTAAAATATATGCATTTTAAGACGAGTCTTATTCATGTCAGTTATATTTTATTGTATTAATATCTTTTTGATATTAAATTTTTAAACTATGTAAACTCCTTTTATGATAATTATACTATTAGTTTCCTGTATTTTAAACTTTATTACACTTTTAAAATATTTGAATTGTAGCGATACATTTCTAAAGACAATACTCTGTCGTTAAGAATGTTTTCATATTTATTTAAATTTGAATTTGAATTAAATGAAAGTTATAATACTACCCACTTTTATAAATTTAAAATTATACGATTTATTCTAGTTTGTGCTGTCTGTGCAATAGGTGGAGAATTTCTGCTGTGAATTAAAAAAAAGTAGGTTATTATGTATTAGTGAGTAAGTTATGGAATCTGTTCTCATAGTGCTTAATAACTGTAGTGGCTTAATTTTTATACCTATGCGTACACTATTTACACAGTTCAAGTAGCCTACTTGCGAGAGTAATTTTTTTATATCGTATTTAAAATTACTTAACTTTATCTTTCTCCATCCGAATTTCAATGTTTTATAATCAATATAAAATAATGTTTACTTATATACTAAATATGAACTATAAAATAGAAACGATATAGTTCTTAAACCACATCATTTTTAATTTTCAGCAATTTTTTGTTGGGTAATATAGTAATAATTATTTTCATATCGTTTTTGTCACCCACTGAATCTTTCAAGAAATTTACAATTTTATCATACTTCTAGTAGTACTATTAGGATATTCAACTTCTTACCAAACTTCAACCAAAAATTCGTACCAAAAACTTTGGTTTCGCTTCAGAGATTCAAACACGACCTTCTCTCAAAAATTTTAAAATATAATTATTTCTACTATGCAATGAGTGCTAAGTTAAAATAATATCCAAGCGTGAAAAATTTTTGCTATTTTTATAACACATTTTTTACACACAAAAATTAGACAGCATTTCCTGTGATTCAAGCTATTTTTTATAAATATAGATAATATATAACAAGAAACGCGTCTACAAGATCAAAAGACGGACCCACAAAATAGTAGGAAAAAGAAAGTAAAATAGATTTCATGAAAAAAAAAAAACATAAACCCACGTATACTTCTTACTCAAAACCCCAATACCATTGACATAACTGTTGCGATATAAGGGTTTTTTAGTTTTACAATAAGATGAAAATAATATCCTTACCTTTGTTCTATTCTACTACATGATGGTCTATCGGAACAAGATCTATGACCAAGAAACTTTCTGTTAAATTATGCTGGTATGTTACCAATGTATGTATTAAAGAATTTAATTATGCTACAATTCGGTTATGTATCTTACTGAAAGTGTTGCCAGAAGCCATTCCCCGATAAGAGAAAGTCACTGTCAAACACGTGTGACATATTCAATGACGTAGGTTAAGTGATATGATAGTAACCATTTAGTAAAGAACAAAGAAGTTCCTCATCTGCTACAACTCTGCTTTGATGCCATCGGCAAGGTACTACCGGCAATCTCAAACCAATTTAAATGCTAATGTGAATCGCCCGGTGTATCCCTATCACTAGCAGGCCATTGGCCGTTTTTACAGCACTTGAGGGGAACTGAATTGTTTATACCAAACACTTGTCGTGTATCCACAGAACAATACCATAAGGCATTAGTATATTCAATATGAATCTAACACAAAACCAATGATTCTCATGATAGATGTTCAACCTTAATGTCAGTATCGAATAACTCTTTTGATCATCGAGGATTAAACATTATCTCATATTACGGTTTGGATAATGGCGAACATAAGGCCTAGATCACATAATAATGTGAGTCAAAGGTTTTTTTCCGGCAAAAATATAAAAGTTTTTGTCTATAAAAAAAGATTGTAGTAAATGAGTTTTTAGTATGTTTAACTCAGGCGTTTTTTGTTAACCCTGTTAACCACAGACCCATAGATTTTGTATACCCTCCAGATTTTTATTCTATTACATGATGTTCACTATATCGAAAACATCTATCAACTCCGGTGCCGATGGCAGGAGGCATTAGTGTTAAACAGAGAAACATTTCGGAATCTAAAAATGATTTTCAATTTTTTTCAACAATAGTATATACTGTTTTTTATAATAATCATTTTTATTTCAATAATAAAATATTATATAAACAGTTTTTTTCGCAGCTATAAATCGGAATTTGAGTTATAATAAGTTTTTTTAATTCTACTGCGCATATGCTGAAAATAAAAATGAAGCAATTATTGTATAATGCATAATAAAACCAAATTGTATTATTTGTACAGCAATTATTATTAGAAAATTGATAAATTTGTGTAACTGGCAATTTCGAGTTAATAAATATTAATCCTGTATTAAAAATTTAAAACATTCATATACCATTTTCATATACTCTTAAAAAATATAAAATAAACATAAAGATTAACTATTTAGGGTAAAATTTATCATGATAGATTACTTTGGACTATACAACAAGGATAAAAGGTTAGTTATGTTTAAGACCTTTATAAAGCTCTTCTCCATGGCAACCTTTTCAGGCGGTAAAGGTCGTTACCTTATTCTTAACAAGTATCCTTCCAATATATCACATTTAATTTACAAATTAGCGAACTTCTGCCATCAAAATTGTTACTATCATTGTTTGCTAAATTCACATACATTGGACTTCTTTTGAATTCTTTCTGTTGAATGTCTTACTCGACATTGTACTGTTTTATATAATTATGTAAATAAACCACCCATACAGAGAATATAACTTAACACTAAGTTGTAAATATTATTAATATATCCATCTTTGCCAATTATCCACAGAAATACAGACGAACGTCATCTCGAGACTTATGTCATTGCTAGAAGTACTTCTCGTACTTCATTAATCATTTCGGAGAATCTTCGTAGATGTATCAATCAGGAAGTTCCCTTTCTAAGAAATCCAGAATCAACTGTCAATTCCTACCTGAATAAGACAGAACTCTCTTTTTGATGTTTGATAATGACTGTTATGTACTTAGTTGAATGTACAGAACAATGAACAGCATCCGGCTGATTCCCTGCTGGTACACAGACTACGTTCCGGTTGTGGAATGCTACAGTACAATCCGGATACATAAAGTGTATGTGATCCCTCTTTAATACTTTTCTGATTCATTGGTTGCACTTAAAAAAATCATATTTAAAAAATTTAAAAAAAAATAAACTGTCAATAACTAAATTTTTGTTAGTCTTTCTGATATTTTGAGATAACTTTAATATTATACACTTGTTACGAGTTTCTAAGTTAGGAGGTAACAAGATACGATAAAAAAAATAAAACTACGACGTCTTGGTTATCAATCGTGATTCAGAATTACTTTACAAAAATTGCAGGCAATACACAATGGTGATTTGGTAGAAAACTGAATTTTGAGAGGGGTACTTTAGAGCCAAAGGAATATCTTTTAGTCTCGATTCATATGGGTTCACTGGGGGGATTAAAACACGAGGTTAGTCACCGGGATTTAGTCATCATAGTAATTGTTCTATTTTGTTTAGATTTCAGTTATTATTATGACAGAACGATACGATATTTATATATATATATATATATATATGTAAGTGACATATTAATACATTGTATTTAACAAAGTTATTAGTTTATGCTTGGCTATTGCTAGTAATAACAATTATACAATTCATATATATATATATATATATATATATATATATATATATATATATATATATATATATATAGCAGATTAACTGTGAAGATACATGGCCTAATATATGTAATATTAATATACAATAATATCAATACCATCCCTAATACCCTAAAATAAATATTGTGAGGCTGGACAATTCACTCGCAGCTTTACTGCATATATTAGTAAATTTTTATAACATTTAAAAATAATTTTAAAAATAACAATTTAAAATTACATTATGGCGAGGTTTTGAAAATTTTATATATTTCCTTTTTATATATTTGTGAAATACATTCAGATGTGTAAAATCCTACACCACATTTTTTATATTGATACATTGATAACATTTGGACTGATAGTTTTAAAACTGATAGTTTAAATTATACCAAATGTGACTCAGATATTTATGATAACAAGGCGAGTTATAGAAAAAAAATAACCTTTAGTATTTTAAAAATTGCGGACATTAAAACTTTTAAACTTTGAATATCTCAAAAACCAGCAATTTTCCTCATGAGTTACAAAAGTAACAATTTTTAGGGGATTTTATCACAGAGAATTACATGTTTCTGATTCATACAAAAATGTCACCTTGTTAAGGAAAAACTAGTAACATAATTTAGATTGATTACAATAAGATTAAATTATGATTTTGCTGATTACAAATTAATTATAAGACATTAAGATATAATTATGTAAATACAATTCAATTTTTACATTTTATATTTTGCAGTACTGTTTGGGCCTGATTAAATGGTTTTCTACTTTTTTATAATTAGGGAATTTATCTGAAAGCGCTATAAATTTAATATACAAATTATTTTCCAAACACAACATTGATTGCACTGGTTTAAACTTTAAGTCTACTCGAGCCTTAAATTAAGAATTCAAGTTAGTCAATTTAATGTTTTTAAATCCTTTACATTACATTTGTGATAAAATCCTCAAAAAACTGTTATTTTTGTAACTCGTGAGGAAAATTGCTAGTTTTCGGATATTCAAAGTTTAAAAGTTTTAATGTCCGCAATTTTAAAAATACTAAAGGTTATTTAATTAATTTTTAAAATAATTAGTATTATTATCATAAATATCTGAGTCAAATTTGGTATAATTCAAACTATCAGTTTTAAAACTACCAGTCCGAATGTTATCAATGTATCAATATTAAAGCTAATGGTTGTAGGATTTTACACATTGTAATGTATTTCACAAATATATAAAAAGGGAAGTTACGTAAATTTCCTTTTAATGGCCGCCATTTCGAAAATACTAAAGATAATTTAATTAAATTTTTGTAACTGGCCTTGTTATCATAATTATATGAGCCAATTTTGGTATAATTAAACTATTAGTTTTTAAGATATACATTTTTTATAAAAACACAGACAGACAGATGGAAAATTAAGCATCGGAGACCCATGCTTGTTTCATATGGTGAAACATATTTGACTTCACCTGAGCAATAACGTGGTATAACTTGTCCAGAGAGTTATGTGACAGCCTGTATAATATAATTCTGACTGCATGTAATTCAAAACAATATGTCGTTTATCTAATAAAAATTGTTTAGTATTTAATCTTAGTGAATGATCCTTATTCTCAATTACTGATCTACAAATTTGGAGACGAGAATAGTTATTTTAATGATGAAAAAGTATCTTAAAAAAGACATATCCTAAACGAGTATAAACAATAAGTTAACAATACACATATAAGTAAACAATATTTGTATGATAAAGTTTTAGTGTTATAGATGTAAAATTTATAATTTATTAACTTATTCAAGCTCAATATTGTTATTTTGATAGTGTAAAGCAGTCGAGACAAGGTGTGATACAATGCTAACTGTAACCGAGGAGCAAAGTGTAACATAAATATCAGAGAACATAACTGTTAGGAAGAAGAGCAGTTCTTGCTTCCACCACTGTAGCTGCACCCCCTGAGCCTCTCCTGTAGTTACGTAATAGAACAACAACACTACTTCGCTTACACAAAATATTCGTCATGTCCCTCACATACCCAATATATGACTTGTACACTTTTATCGCTTTTTATTACTGTAACAAACATTTTAAAAATAAATACAAGCAGAAGCATTAATAGAATATTTTCTAGGAATAATGTTTTTATCAAAGGAATATGTAGTTTTTACAATCTTTAGTAAAAAAATGTTTCAGGCACATGTACATTATTTAATATTGCGCGAATGTTTTTACGTATCTTAAGACAAAATATTGAAAATCACCTATCTGTAGAACTACCACATGAGCTACGGATTGGAAAAAAATTAGTGTAATTGAAGATGAGTTGATTCCATTCAATTCCATATCCTCCTACGTTAGAAAATATTAAAAAATCAGTTACTTAAACGATTAAAATATTTTCAAATGTAAATTCCTAATGTAGAATGGTTAAAAACAAATTGTATTCCCTGGTGCTTATTATGCCGTTATGTTTATTGTGTGATAATTGAATATTACAATTAAGAAAGGACTCATCAGGTATTTTGAATTAATAAACATTTTCTGATTAGTCTAACTAAATTATATTATAATGAGGCACAAACAGATATTTTGGTATTGATGACAAACTGTTGGAAAGTAGAAGTGCATCAGTCTTAAAGCAATTGACGAAGGAAAGTATATAAAACATTTCATAATGTCTATCCTGTCAATGTTGGTTTATTCTTATTCTTACGACGCAGTTCAATGAATTAAAATTGTATTAAATGAAACGAGACGTCGAACGCCTTGTAATTCCGCGAGCAAACAGCACTGCCTGGTGGTAACAATGCGCTATTGATGAATTCTATTTACTGCGCTATTGAGTCTGGGTGAGCTTTTAAAAGAAATAATAACCTGACCGGGATTTTATGCCTCAATTATTCTTGATACGATCATGTCTAGTTATCTTGGGATAAGTAACGTGTAAAAATTTCATTTCCACAGGTCAATCAGTTTTCGAGATATTGTGCGGGCACTTAGTTTCAAGGGTTAACACCGATTAAGGCAATAAAGGGACAAGATTTTGTTCTGTTTGTTGTAGTTTTATGAATAAAGAAAATAAAGTTGATCTGAAGAAAAACTTACCAAAAGAATTGTAAATCAAGAAACTAAGATAAAGTGTAATTTGCACAACAAGGGTTAACTTGACCAGATGTTTATTACTGTGTTCTAAATTGAGGCAAAATATATATTGCAGATTCATTAACGTGTATTAAAAAATAGTTTGCCATAGATCACTTAGTATAAGAGAAATTGTCTTGTAAGTCTATTTCAGTTTCAAAAACTAGGTAAGTATGAACACTTATACGAGTAGATTCACATTGTATACAAACGTTATTGAGACTTTCCTAGATATGCACATATATCTAATTATTGAATAACATGTGCATGGTTGTAATAAAGTTTATTCTTAATAACTGTAGGTGAGAACACGTATCCGTACGTTGGTTAGCGGATGATGTATTTAATGTCACACGAGGTTGGCAGCTTATTAGGAATTTGTGATTAAAATTATTCTATTTGACCGTTGCTAAAAAACACGTCTTTATTTAGTATCCTCTATCTGTTATCGTTACAGTTAAGCAGGCAAATATAAAATAATATAATAAATAAATTAGAAGTGAGGCAATATCGAGAAAGCTGGAAATAATAGATGGTTTATCATGGCTCGCCTCAAGTTAAAAATATGGGTAGTTAAAGAGAAATATATAGACCGTTGAAATAAAGAAATCACATGAATAGAAATTTGAGGCAAAACTTTGTTTTTGCACCCGTGGTTGTCCAATGCTTCTTACTATAGTGTGTAGCCGTCTCAATACGGAGAAGCCGAATAATACTTCAAAAGATTTAGAAAAATCGGTGGTTAAAGTTGATACCTCTTAGTGAAACAATTTCTTTAGTAATTATAAATATTTACTGGTCCGTAATTGTGTACTGATTGGTATTAAAAGTTATTATACTTTTGATTGCGTGTTAGTTCTCCAATGGTTTAAATTTTTGCGTGGTATATTCAGTCTCATTGAGACCATATATTATTACCACATTAACTAATATTGTTCTCGCATTACGTGTGCAAGTTCGGAGATTTAGCGGTACATACGAGTGTACTTGTGTCAAATTATTTGCTAGCAACTTATAATCGATAAAACTGTTGTTTGCCCGTTAGTTTGTCAATGCTTGCAATGTAAGCATGATGTATCCAGTCTCGCCACGGGGAGGCCGGCAAACACAGAGACCATATGAAGGGGTCGGGGGAAGAAAGAGATAAGTCCACTTTTGAAAATTTTTCAGGAACAGCAGTTTACGATATCTAAACCTAAGTACACAACTGTTTTCACGTAAAATAAAGAGTTAAAGCCGGTTTTTTATGTTATAAGTTATATGAAACATTATACTTGCGCAAAAAAGTGCATAAAATCTTTGTTAAATACTTTTTGTTTAAGTATTTATGAAATATTTTACATATACTGGGGGAAATAAGGGGATATGTACAACGGACTTATCTCTTTCATTCCCCAGTTGTTGTTCATAAATGACTAGACCATGCACTTTCAAAGCAGAACTTAATTTTATTGTTACATTATTATAAAATAAGATACATTTAAAAAAGAAAACATCCTAAAGAAGTTTTTTTTCACTTTTACTTATATTTCAACTTCCTGAAAATGTCCTGTGCCTCTGGACCACAAAACTTTGATAAGTGCTGCAGGTCAGCATACTTAGCCGCACTTATGGGAAGTGGCCCTGAAACATAGCACATACCTCCTAAGTGCTGTAAAATTATGGAGTAGTTTTTTAATGTTTATATTATTGATAATTTAATTTTAAATTTTAAAACTTCAAAGGCCGTTTACAGAATTTAGTTTAGTTACATCATTTATCTAGGATACAAAGAAATACAAAATATTGTATTAAAATAGTAACTCACCATTGTAGCTAGCCTCAGGCAGTGTGAATTCAGCTGCAAGATTCTTTGATTGATTCCTCTTAATTTTATTGTTACATTATTATAAAATAAGATACATTTAAAAAATAAAACATCCAAAAGAAGTTTTTTTTTCACTTTTACTTATATTTCAACTTCCTGAATATGTCCTGTGCCTCTGGACCACAAAACTTTGATAAGTGCTGCAGGTCAGCATACTTGGTCCGCACTTATGGGAAGTGGCCCTGAAACATAACACATACCTCCTAAGTGCTGTAAAATTATGGAGTAGTTTTTTAATGTTTATATTATTGACAATTTAATTTTAAATTTTAAAACTTCAAAGGCCGTTTACAGAATTTAGTTTAGTTACATCATTTATCTAGGATACAAAGAAATACAGAAATAAGTGGAGGAGGCTGTGTACGACGACCCGTGAGAACGGAAACGTCTGACGATGATGATGATGACAAAGAAATACAAAAATATTGTATTAAAATAGTAACTCACCATTGTAGCTAGCCTCAGGCAGTGTGAATTCAGCTGCAAGATTCTTTGATTGATTCCTCTTTATTATTCCTGTAGATTCCCAAGCTCCATGATATGTGTGCCGATAAAACATGTTTTCAAAGCTCTTATCATCAAACATAATCTCCCTTATTGGCCTAATTTTGAATTCTCTCTTTGCATAAAATGATTCGAGATGTTTGGTCCAACTCATAAAAATACACTTTGTAGCTGGATTTTGGTCATCGATTGGATCAATGGAGTTTACAACGAACGGAGTTGGTTTCCTTCTAGCTGCCTCAAAATGTTCTTGCCAATCTTTTTGTGTTTCCAACCACGCTTTAGGGTTTAGAAGAGCCATGTGCCTGTCGCAGTCGAGGTAACTGTGACCACGAATAGGGTATGTTACTGTGACACTTGTAAACCGCTTCTCAAAATGTACAAGGTAGTGAAGAAATCTGAACATTGTAAAATTCTTATTTTGGCCTCCACAGGCATCGGAGAATATGTGAAGCTTTTTTACATTCATTGATAAGTGATTGTAAAGAAAGTCGTGTACAAGAGAGCAAACATCATCGCTTCCTTTTTTCCCTGCTGCTTCAGTAAACAAGTAAAATATTGATTCACCTGTTGACAAGATTGTTATGTTGAAAACATACAAAGACAATTGTCGCTTATAATAAACGTCATTCGTCGAGACATTTGGTATGGGCAGGTTGCGTCCAAAATCAATACAAATTGCTTCATCTTGTGGATTTTTTCTACACATCTTTGTCACAGCTCTTTTCCTATTATAAAAAGCATCTGCTTTTCTTTTGTGCAAAGTTAGTTCAGTTTGTATTTTCCCTACTTCTTTTTGTAGCTCATCTCTTTGATTTAAATCACTACAATTATTTATTTCCAATTCAATGGACCTAACTTTTGAGTTTAGCTCATCGCAAGCCGAGCAAGTGTCTATACGTGGATATCCAAATCCAATGTTGAACTCTTTGCAAAAAATCTCATTATATTTGTCAAAAGATACTTTAACTTGGGGGTTTTTCTCTTAGAAAAATCTGTGCATTTTTGTAACATTGAGGTTTTGGTCAAGGTAAACTTTTTTGGTGTCCCTCAGCCCATAGTGAGAGTTTCTAGATGAGAATGACGTAATATGAGTGCGAATCTTGTCTAAAACTTCATCACTAATTTTATGTGGGCGGTTCTCATGTTTTCCTCTTCTATTTTTTGGGCTGAATCCAGTGTCTTTTAATGCAGCAGCAATACGCTCAACTCTCTTTTTACCTATTCCATGAAATGACACAAACGCCTTTTTTACATACATCATACTCTTTTGTTTCACCTTCAATTCGCCCCCTTACTCTGTACTTGTAAGTAGCTTCATTTTTTCTTGCCTCTTCTTCAGGTTTCCTATTCCGTCGACGAGCAACAGGTACAACAGAGATTAGCCCGGATAAGTAGGAGTCTTGTTCGTCAGAGCTAGCCATCAAGTTAAAGGCATTTAGGACTGATTTTTTTGCATCGTCTGGCACTCTCTCAAAACATTTTAACCTACAATGGCAGTCTTCTTCTAACTCATGACTCGATAAGTAAATTTTTTTTCATTACATCAGAAATTCTTCCAAAGGCTTTTCTTTTTCTACTTCCCCTACTCACCCCATTACCTTCATCAACATCAATGTTTTCCATGTCACTATACTTATAATTTGTACTTATATAACCTACCAACACTTCACTCAACACAATCACTATAAAAAACAAAATCTGAATTGAAAAAACACTTTACAACACCATAAGGAAATATACTAATTGAAATTCACACAATAATTATCTTATCAACTGTTCTGCAAGAAAGCAAGCAACAAACTAAGAATATTGTCCATAAAAAGACAAGTCCCAACCAGTCTGTGGCGCAGAGGACCATGGGAAATCCAAATGAGCGCGAGGACTGATCCCTTTATTGCAACTTCGTAGTTCGTTTCATGGACTGATCTCTTTCTTTGCCCTGAGCGTAATTATTTATTTATTTTTTTCTGGTGGACTGGTCCCGTTTATTGCACAAGAAATCATCATAAACTGTGTATTTGCTACCTAAGAATAAAGTGGCATTGATATCTTTAATTTGAAAAAACATGGACTTATCCCCTTTTTCCCTCGACCCCTTCATATATTATTAACAGAATTACAGCTATCGTTGGTTAATGACGTTGTCTCATATCGTGTGCAAATTTAGTTGTGTATATACTTGTGTCAAATGAGTTGGTAATAACTTGTTATTTGTGACAATTTTGTTGCCCGTTAGATTGTCAATGCTTTAAATGCATGCATGACATATCCAGTCTCGCCACGGGGAGGCCGGCAAACGTAGAGACCATATATTTACATATTTACAGTAAACTTATTTACACCGACGAGGAGTTTTGTTTTGGCAGGCCCTCTAGCCTACTGCCTTATCAATCAGAACGGGGAGTTTTGTTTCGGCATGCCCCCTAGCCTACTGCCAGTGTCAATCACGACGGGGAGTTTTGTTTGGGCAGGCCCCCTAGCCTACTGCCTAGTCAATCAGAACGGGGAGTTTTGTTTGGGCAGGTCCCCTACCCTACTGACAGTGTCAATCAGATTTACTAAAGAAGTTCTCTGTACACGATATTCTTCGCGTAGGCGACTTCATCGCATACCCTATCTGGACAGACAAGGACCACGATGTCTTCTGGGCGTCGAACTCTACTTAACAGGACGTACAACTGGCCGTGGGTAAAACAGTCAGTGCGAAGATCGACTCCGACAAGATCGATTGTCTGACCTTGGCTCTTGTGACCGGTCATCGAGTATACCAGCATCATAGCTTTGGTTCCCAATCCTCGACAATGGCCCGCTGTTGGTTCTCGCCATAATCCAACAGCTCCCTTCCCAGTTCAGTCTTGTCATCCTGCACATCGGGGAGACCACATTCCACCAAATATAATCGACGTTGACTTCGATCGATATCAATTACAGACAGTTTGTATGCTTGTTCTGGGTCAAGCGGGTTTCTTTTCTAAGCGGTCCTCGCATAGGGTGTCGCGGAACGTGTCCCACAGAAGAGCTGCAGCGGGAGCACCCATGTTGCAGAGGAGCACAAAGCATGAAGACAGCCTTGTAGCTACCATAAACGCAGAGGCGGTGCTCATCTTCATCCTCCACCAAGCCGAGATGACTACAGACCTCCTGAAACGTGCGGCAGCCAGGACCACCTCGTGACAGGAGGTCAGAGTAGCCGCGGCAAGGGGTAGACATCAGGAGCATCCGCAGGTAGTACAGCTCACCACAATTGGGCGAGACCCAAAAAAGTCTGCATACCTTCTCTCTACGCTGGCGAACAATGATGAAGTGTTTTCCATCTGTATGTGTGTATAATTATTCCGTGTTAGGTCGTCTCACGTGTAAAATGAATTTTTCAAAAAATTTTTATATGCCATAGTGTCGAAGATGTTGTCAACAGGCCTGTTAAAGTACAATACGAGTAATATAACTATTTAAATAAGCACTTCCTCCACCGGCTTCTTCTTCCAAAGGGATGTCCGCGCGGATTAAAGAGTCGATTTTGTCTGCTTGTACTGGACCGTCTCCGTCAATCTTAAACACAATGTGGGCGTAAGTAAAGCCCCTCATTTGCATTTCGATGACGTAGACGATATAGCTCGTGCAGCCGAACATCGCTCCGCTCCGCAGATCTCGGAGACGTTCTAGAAGTTTTATCTGGAAAACTCTGCAAGCCGTGCTAAGGTCACTGCGTCCACTGCCGTGGGGACACGCTCTTTTGTTCTCCTCCCAAGTCGCGCTATACGTAAAAGTAAGAAAGTACGTTGGTGAACCCAGACGTGATACGAGAGCCATCGCGTTCTCGTTGTGTATCTTCATGTACCTAGGCCCACCAGTAAACGTACTTGGGAGGTAAATCTTGCCAGGATGTGCCCCACCCTCGCCTTGGACTGTTTCGTCCCGAGTCATCTCTAACTTGCCTTCCTGTCCTATCCGCATGGCATTTTAGGATGAGGACTGTCTATGAAAATTTAATAAAACGAAGTCTCTCCTCTTCAAAACTCGTAAACATCTCTACCTGCCAAGCTTGAGAAAGATGCCCAAGATAATAGAAACGAGGATTGGATAGCAAGAGACAACGTGAATAGTTATATTGAGAAAGTTTTTTGCCGTTATTGTCCAGCATGCCGATGTTCCAACCCAAAGTACATGGAATCCAAATAATTTTTAATGTCGTCAACTATGGTGGCATCAAATGTTCTACTCATGGCTATGTTACTGCGTTCTTCTCCATCGTCAATATACAAGCGGCACCGGTTTACGAGTTGGACGTCACCGCCCTTAGTAACGAACTTTTGACCGGGGGCGTCAAAACTGTACACTAGAATGCGGTATCCGCCTGATATTTCGAGGGAACAGAGAGCAAAGAGGGCATTATAGGCTCGCGCTCTATCAAGGAAGCGTCGGTAAGAGTAGAATTATGTGTTGAGAGGTGGTACGCTAAAATGTAAATTGATCACATTGTACGCTAAATCTCCACAACACCACTTTTTTCTATCCTCTTCTTCCGCGAACAGAGGGGCTTGACAGTGAGGGTAGATAAATACGTCATCATTCCAAAGACAGGTTTTCTTTAGCTAGTAGCTGTTAATAATGTAAAGTAATGCACCACTCCAATGTGCCATTGGTCCAAGGCCAACGATGAGTCGAGCAATTGAAATTGGCAAATGTCGCAGTTCAGTTAATTTAGGATTGATCAAACGAAACCCCTGAACTCTTTCCCGAGATGATTCCACATTTTGTTTGTAGTAGCGCTGAACGGCTTCCCTGTGAAACTCAGGATGCTATTGGCTGTAACGGCGAACAGAATCTCTGTTGACATCAGGGTGCTGCTCGTCGTAGCGGCGAACAGAATCTCTGTGGACCCCTGGATATTGTTGGCTATATCGAGAGACTGCTTTCCTGTGGACTTCGGGGTGATGTCTAAGATATCTAAGAAGTGCGTCACGGCTTATTTTGGGATTCCGTTTAACATAATTTTTGTTCGCCTCTCTCACTTGCTCGATTCTTGTTGTTTTTAGTAGTTTAATGCGTCCACAATGAACTTTCTTCGGTCTTCCAATGACAATTATCCGCAATTTTTAATGGGGATAAAATTATTTTAGAGCTACATTCCGTTTTAGGATATTCGAAATCATTTTCTTTGTGGTACTTTGACAGTGTTTTACGTCTTTGAAACATAATATCAAATGTTTCTGAACCGATCTGGATTGGTTCACTCTCAGTAAGGGACGCCAGACAAAACCTGAGTCTACTTAAACTGAACTGTCTCACTGAAGCATCGAGAGCAGCATTTGACAATAATAACGACGCCAGTGCAGAATAGTCTTCGCACTAAAAGAGCCGGGCCAGGTTGTTGTTATCATCATTCAAATCATAATGTCTCTCCTCGTTCACTTGTTGGAGATCAAACAGATACAGGTGGTCCTGAAAGCTACAGTGACCGTTTGTCCAGTAAACAAAAACTCAATGTTTTCAAACTCCACGGCCATCAGAGATTCTAAAACATTGGACAGAGATGCAACACTTTCGCTTACATCCTCCTCTGTCCCAGGATATAAGGCGCCGTGCACAAATACATTTTCTTCAACGGCTACGGATTGGCCCTGGATGGAGAATTCGCTTGGAAGTTAATCAGGGCACAATTACCGATCCCCACCCATACGATTCTGATCCCATAAGGTTCTGTAAATACAGTCACCAGCGATGAGAATCGTATCGATGGCCATCGAAGAATACTCAAAACCAAGGGCCTTCCACACAAGGGCATATGCAGAAATCGCAGTGCACTGAGAGTTTTTGCTCGTCGGAAACAGCTGCTCGTTCCCTTGATGGAAAGAGCCCTTAGCAATGCAACTATAAGACATTGTTTCTACACTAATCAGGATATGTGGAAGTTTTATATATATATAAACGTAACAATTATACAAACAATGTTATAAAAATTTGTAAATTTTAAAATGAATCGTTCAACTACATTCGCACTGTAAGTGTCGTAAAAGAATAACCAGGTAAACAGAAGCAAAATAATTATAGAAACGGTATAAGCTAAGTTGTTACGTACCGTACAGAACTCATCAGGCTCAGTCTACTTCACGCCGTGAACCCAAACAGTTCACATGATGGAAAGAGCCCTTAGCAATGCAAGTAAAAGACATTAGTTTTACAGTAATCAGTATATGTAGATGCAATATACGTATAAAAACGTAACAGTTGTACAAACAATGTTATGATAGCTTGTAAATTTTATAATGAATCATTCAACTACTATCGCGCTCTAAATGTCATAATAGAACAAGTAGGTAATAACGGAAGCAAAATAATTATTGAAAGGGTGTTACGGTACAGAGCTCGCCATGCTCTATCTACTTCATGCCGTGAACCAAACATTTCGTTTTAAGTGCGTTTTGTCGCTTAACCGATGGAGATAAGATAAAAAGTAACTGGACAATGTTTGTAGTAATATAATTTACTTTAGACAATCTGCTCTTAAATTTTAGCTATAACCTATGCTTCGGCCGGTATTTATTATTTACTAACTGTCTGCACGGAAATAACTGGATTCTATTCCTATTTACGTAAATAGGGACAAAGTAATATTGGCTTTGAAGGTGTTTTGTCTGTTTTGCGGCCAAACCAATAGAGATAGAGGAAAAAGTCACTGAGCCTTTTCTGTAGATCTCGCAATTTGCTAATATGATGGGTCGATTAGATTTGAACTACGACCAACCGTTAGGCCGCTATCGGGCTCCAAACCTTATTTTTAACGGAAAAAATCTCTGGAATGTCAAATATTTAAGCGTTTTGTCGCTTAACCATGGAAGATAGAGCAAAAAGTCACTGGACCTTTTTTGTAGTTCACTTCATTCCTGACTTACGATTTTTCGGCAGATCCGAGCTAGCTCCAACGGTTCGCCCGCTATCGGGCTTACAAAAAAGGCCTGCAAGGGTAAAAAATGCGCGTTTTTTGCGAATTTTTTTGAGGGGGTTAAAATTAAAATTCCCGGTTTTTAGGCTTTTCCTGTTGGTTATACGGCAAAAGGTACCTGCGTGCCAAACTTCAAGTTTCCAGCACTTCTAGAACTATATTAGAATTTGTATCTATATATAAGTCAGTGAGTCAGTTACACATGCGGCTGTATAAGTATTTAGATATCTCGTTTTTTATATTGTTAGTCATAAACGTCTCTTCGACAAACTGGAAACCTATTGTATCAATGGTCTTCTACAGTTGTTCTGTTCCTAACAAGCAAACTTCACACTGGCAGAAGGAATTATGAAAGTAATTTCTGCTAGCTATTATGATACATCTGGAGTTTCTCAGAGGTGTCATTTAGGATCCTTCTTGTTTCACTTGTTTTTTTTACAGTATTGAAATATTACTGTTTGCTAATAACATCAAAACCTGCAGGACTCTCTTTTTGTAATTGAAGAGTGTTGCTCTTTAAATGGCACTACAGGCTGATGCTATTTTAACTGTTTACCAAGCCTTTAAGTTTATTTAGTAGAGGTGTGTACATGCTTGTATAAGGTAGCTGAGAGGTCATTATCTCCTCTTTAATGTTTAATTAAGATTAATACTTTAACCCTGTTTGTAATAATACTGTTTTTTTTTTCAAAATGGTTCTTAAAATGCGATCATAGAAGAAGCCCGTCAAGGTGCAAAAACTATGTCACCAAATTATTCTTTGAATCTTCACCATTAGATTTTTCGGTAAAACAAGTTAGAAATGTGACATACTGTATAGTACAGTCCTGTACGGCTAAGTTTACCGTCGGTTTGTCTTTTTGTGTTTTATTAGGAAAAAGCTATCATTAAAGGTGTAAAGTAATTAATACCTGTTTTCAGAAACATATCATATTACGTTTAAAAATGGCGGTCGTACACAATATTCAAACTATATTAATTAAAAAACTAAACATTTTATAAAACCTTTACAGGAATAATGAAGTTTGGATTGCTTTACAATGGACAATTTGATACACGTTTATTTCGCTGCCATAAACAATAACGGAATAGAAAACTTTTACTGAAAGTAATTCCTTTCTTAATATACAATAATCGAGTTATTAATGCTGTTTATCTGGTAATTAGTGATCATCTAATTGTTGTAACTAGCAGCTGAAATTACTTACTCGTTGTTATTTTTAAACTATCATTATTCAATATTTTTAAATGAACTACCTGTTGTATTTTCAAATTAATCTTTGTTCAAAGGAATCCTTTTTCAAATTAAAGTATTGTTTAATTTGTTTATCTACTATAACGAGACAATATATATTGAGCTTGCAATAGTAATGTTACACAATTTCATTGTTGTAGTTTTTATAAAGTAGTTGTTGGTGTAAGCGTTAGTTAAAGAGTCATTCCTTAGCCCAAGAAGGTTCTCACTAATAAAGCAATATTCAAATGGACTGTAGAAGGATTTTGTTTCAAGATATTTAATTCCTTGTTTTCAATTGTCTTATTGCCTACATTAAAGACAACATTATGCGGAAAAAATTCTAGTAATTATGAATGCCCACACGAATTGTGTTTTAAGTTATTAAAAGTATTGCTTTCATTTCTTTAAGCAGTTTTATAATGTCCGATATTGTTATTAGGTATAACACGCTCTAAATATGTTACACATAAAAACCTCTCGGAAAGATAAGGTAAAGACAGAAGTACATATAATTGGTACCGGTTTTTAAATATTTCTTACGACTTCATCAGTAAACTATAGTGTAACGATTTTACGAAATGTTGATCCTCAGTAAATATAGTATGAAACATAAAAGTAGATTAAACCCAAACTTGTTTATCAACATCGTGGCAGCTCAATTACAAGATAGTATAAATGCAAATGAACGGATTCACTTTACCTGTAGTTGTCTATTTCATGCAATGGCTGGTGTCCGACAGGGAACTATATTAGCATAGCATTACAGACAGCGTTGTACCAATAAGACTGGAAATCCAATACAAAGCAGCCCTTTGAAACACGTTTCTGGCTCTCCAGTACAATTTATAGTTGAACTGTTACAATAAATAGTACATATTTATAAACATTCGATTAACCTACGAAAGTAAGAAAAACTCTTATAGATTCTAGTGCATGACTGCAAACTACATATTTGTCATCACTTGACTAGTATTTTACATGATTTGAAGAATAATCAACACACTGATCAAACTCAATTATTCTATATGAAAATTATGATGGATTTGTACTTGAATTTGGTAGACCTTAGGTGGTTTTGATAAATTAATAAAAGAAAACTTATCTTCCAAACTTAGAAAACAAATTCAAGATAGAGAATCTTTTGAAGAATAAAATATACTTTGAGGATAATGTAATAATGACATTCAATTCAAAGCATTTTATAAAAGGTTTCCTTGTTTACGTTATTCTTTAGAAACAGATCTACCTCAAAACTATTTAGAGATATATTCCTTATTTTTTCTTTATTAATTCTTAACTCTTACCTATTCACTTTTATCGTATTTACTATGCCGTCGACAGCGACTATGTTTGGATTCGATCGACATCTATATTCTCTTGAACAAATTGGGAATTATCGTATAAACGAAATACGATTGTGGAAGAGTTTATGTGATTTCAGTATATAGAATAGGATCAATTCATTGCGGTGAAGTAATCTGTGAAAAAACTCATGCTTAAAAATTTAAACACAATGCCTTTCAAATGGCTTGTTCCTACAGAAACAGCATCCATTAGTATACGTTTTGTTTGTATTTCAACTTCTAATTCGTAGTGTAATTTTGATTCATACAATAGAATATAAAATCATCGAAGTGACCATTGACACTTTTATAGGGACACAGCTTTAAAAGGTTGCAACATGTGTTCTGCATTCTGTTTTAGCGGTAACAAAAGTTATACATTTTTATTCTTAACTGTATAAACGTTTGATTATGTTACTCTAGTGTTTATCAAGGTACTGAATTTAAATAGTGTAACTTATTTTCAACCATGGTCCCTCAAAGTTTTAAAATGTGTTTTGTGTTTGTAATGGCGAGCACAATAAATCTGAATTTTTAAAACGTGCAATTCTTCATTATTTATGTTTGTGCTGGATTAAAACCCCTTTAAGTTTCCCAGAGTTTTTCAACTACCCCGACAATACAAAATCGTTTTGGTTTTAATAATGTTTGAATCTTATATTAATTATCAGATGTTAAAAATAAAAGAAAAATACCTCTGTAATAACTGGTGAATATCTTAGATAAAATCAATTTAAAGAATTCTAATCTTCCTACCCTGCATGACCGTTAGCGAGGGATGGATTTGTGACGTAAGCGGCCGCTGCGTCATTTACCGCGATGCTTTCTTTACACCGCAGTAATTATCTTGTTCCTTTGAAGTTGTAACATCTCGTTTGTACCTTATGTAACTTGTTTACCTTTAATTAAAGTTATGTATTTATTCATATATGTTTTATTCATTAATTTAACCGCTTGTATGTTAATCTTTAAGCTACTTGACACAATGTACCTTAAATTTGAGTATAAAAATGGATAAAAAATAGTAAATGATCTTAAAGGTAACATTACTTTGGCAATATTTGTTATTTTTGATTTTACATAACTCTAAATTCAACAGTTGTGATCTATTTATTTTTTACTAATTCCATTAATATTTTATGTTAACATTGTAGTACCATGTAGTAGAATTTTTTATAACATATCACATATGTATAATAATATAAACGTACTACCTATACAGATAATCTATAACGGTTGAGTTCTGTGACAATCTACAGTCAATACCGAGGCCAATACCACACAAGAGTAATACGATGCGGTAGAGTTGTATTACAACCTGCAGCACCGATAAGGTCCAACTGTGCAATGTAGTGGGGTCGCTTCATCCCTCAATTCTCTCGGTGTATTTGTCTAAATCATTCAATCACAGCACAATTTTCGAAATCGGTTGTTTCCAGTAAATTTTGGGTAATATTTTGAACATTCCAATCACATTAAAAATGTTTTCTATTATGTTTGTCTACACATTTAATAACCAGACAATGTAGATGTTTAGACTTATGAAGAGTATGTACGATTGGTTACCCAAATTGCTTCATTCTGCACCATTCAAAACTTTGCAACCAATTGTTAAAAAGTGCTGATACTGACCACAGGTTCAAAGAACATTACTTTAGACAAAACAAATTTGGTATCTCAAAATAGACGTAAAACATATAGTAATCGGTATCGTTATTCTCAAAAAATAAAAACTTTTTAATGTTTACTTAATATTTTTATTTGTTCTTTTAGGACTAGAAGCTTATAAATTGCACTTAAAAGTGCTCATAAAAGGACATTTGTGCTACTTCCGCAGTGACAGGATATTCTGGATGGGTAAGGTTGAGAATAGGGACCGCCTCTTGTTAACGTCGGTGAGGAAGTATTTATAGCATTAATCTCAATCAAGTCTCTCCGGAAGAAAGAGTAGCCAAATTTGAACCAACCTCTCCAGTCAAAGCAGTCAGGTGGCGACACGCCCTTGTGCCCTTATCTCTAGGGTAGCAACTGCCCCTATCGCTTGGGAGCAATTACAAGAGTCTTAAACACAATATGTTGACATTGGATTTTCACTATATACTTTTGGAATCTTATAGATGCTCAGTACGAGACAAGTTTCTCTTTGACTTTGAGGTACCTCTCCAATTAACGGACGCCTTGGTTTAACTCTGTTTTTCTTTAAATCTAAGTTAGTTCTTCCAGCAAATAAACAATCCCATCTCTCCTTCCACCAACGAAATACAATACGCATGTCAAAAGACGATATTTACATGCTGAATTAATTGCAATTTGAATAGAACACTTCCGACCGTTTCTACTACTGTCATAACGAAATTCAAGGTACACATTTAAATCAGAATATGTGATTACGACATCGTCTAATAAACACCGAGAATTTGGAAGACAAGATGCTAATTAAATGAAATTTCAATTATAAATATACATTTAATTATAGATGATTCGTATTTCTTTAAATTTGTTACGGATTTATGCTTAAAATTTAATAATTCCCAATAATGTCAAATATGTTGTACATATCACGAATAAAGGATAAAAAACACGTAATCCATTGCAGTAAATTAATTAAATACTGCAAAATACCTCAGCACAGAAAATAGAATGCGTGAGCTCACTCTTACCCATAAACTTATTACGAGAGCCAAAGTTTAAACTAAGTTTGTTTCTAGCTCAGTAATGTTAATGGAATGTTACTGCTGAAGCCGCGTTTAATTTGCGTCTAGGTATTTTCAATATTAACACGATGCGGACGAGTAGGGTTCTTTACTATTCTCTATTGAATGTTTTATTAGAATAAAATAAAAGGTGTTAATCTAAACATATTGCATCTATGGAATAACATTTACTGAATTAACAATTTAACTTAATATGTTATAGACATTATTAAAGATTACTCCGCAACTCTGAATAAAATGTGAAACAAGTTTCTTTTGTATATTAAAAACCATAACTTACAGTGTACCTAACTGTCAACAGATTACGTCTGACTTATTATATAAATTTGTTTTATACTCACAAAGAGTTTATATTATTAGTGTTACGTACTATTAGGTATGGATATATTTCTGATTAGTCCACATATACGCTTAAACTGATGGTTATATAAACATGAAAATTCAAATACCATGAGAGCTATTATAAGAATCTAAAAAAGTAAAGAAGAACTTTAAAACGCAGTGTAAACAACAAAATTATGGAATTTAATTTTCCAGAAATGGTTAAAAAACTTACGACATTACTTATATCTTATAATCGTATGGCTCAATTGTATTTCAACCACAACAATATTTTTTAATACAACATACAGAGGATTAAACATGTATGTTAATCATTCTTTACAAAATAGTTTTAGTCCATTTGCAGATTCAAGAATTTCTAACATGACTATAAAAAAGACATAAAAATTATGTTTCTATAAAAACAGCAGTTTATAGATGGCGCTGTGCTATAATTTTGGGAAAAAGCGTAAAAAAAATTGTGGTAATCTGACTTACAAGTATTAACTTGCTTGCTAACAGATTGGTCTGTATGGTTTCAGTCCTTGCAGTGATACCGAAATGTGCCATTGTTGGTCGTGCTCTACAAGTACTATTTTATAAGTATTAAAATAATTCGCCTGCAAACATATAAAATCTTAGTTTATATTTGGTTAAACACTTTTTAAAATTTAATTATTCTTGACAATAATTATGTTCAATGTTCTTTTAATTTTCATGCAGTAGTATTACCCTAAAATGCTGAATAAGTGACAAATGAAAATATTATGCGATAGTGATATTTTACGTTAAACCTTTCGACGATTATCACCTCTATTTACAAAACAGGGAAGGAGTATAAATATCAAATGATATGGCCAACTAATGCCTCTCCCTGAAAAACCTCCGCAACTAGATTTATAAATCCGGATTGAAATTTTAATTTGTTTTTAAATTAATTTTTAATTTATCAAAACTAATATTTCGATATTCTCCCTTTCAGCTATCATCGATTCTATTATGTGGAATCTAGTCCTTAGTAATTACACTTAAGTATATTTGTATGAGTGTTTTTAGTACCTTGAGAATTGCATTAAATGCATTCCTTTTTTGTTAAATGTAAATTGAAAATTTCGTTCCAAAAATGTATTTATACATTTAAAAAAGGGGTTTGTTACATTCAAAATAAAAAAAAACAATAATGTCAAGGTACGTTGCATAAACCCTAGCATCAGATAGTCAGTCCCAAATGTAGAAGGGTTTATGGTGAAAAGAAACAAAGACCTGCAGAAAACGATTGCCTAAACGGATTCCTAGAGTGCAACAGCATTATTTTTCTAATTATGAACGCATATACAAAGAATAACAAACATTGGTTGTAAAAAAACGTCTAAAATGGTATAGTTTTATAAAAACCTTCTTGTGGTGTTTTATGAGTTATTAATTATTGCAAAGTTAATCTTGAAGGCTAACATTAGCTAAAAGCAATTTAAATCCCTCTTCAAGGTCTATGTGTTACAAAGAAAAACAAAGTTAGGAAGCTAATTAAACAAAGTGCTAGGGGCGACGTAACCATTCGTTGACTGAAACATTTCACTCTCTGGCAACTCAGTGCATTGTGCGCAGTTGTACATGGAAGTTACAATTTTGCACCTGGTGAAATGGTTGGTAGTTTCAAAAATTGCAATTTATTTATTAAAGTATGTTATACAAATTTTCAAATATTAAATTTATTTCATACAATAACACTTACAACATTGAGTACGCTGACTACGACAGTGTGTGCTATGTAGTGGATTAGTCAGTATAATAAAGCAGTGTAGGTGTTAACTACATGTATTATATATTAACATATTGAACAGTGGTTTAAAAACGTTGCCTGAGGCAGACTCCATAGTCCATGATATACTTAAGAGTAGTCAACATCAGTTGTTAAAATTTAAATTCTTTATAATAGAACTGCACGGAATGTATACTGAGAATTACATCCCAAACTAAGTGTTGCACGTTAGGCATAAGGTTTTAATCCATTGTTTTATTTTTAAACGGAGTTAGAACGGGACTTTTATGTAAAACATTATTATTTCTGGTGTATGTGGAGGGGCAGTAAAATGACGGTGAAATAAAAAAAGTAAGTAAAAAACTAAATGTATTATTATGTTATGTATAACTAATGTTTAACATTTGCTTAATCTTACTTTGCTGGAAACATATATTACCTAAGTACATATCATAGTTACTATTACGTTTTCCTTTTCGTAAATTAGCCACGAAATCATCAACAAGAAGGAGTTGTACCGCTTTCTACAAATTGAATAATAGTGTCAGCAAATGAGAATCTTCAAAATAGTTGGATTTGTCGTTAAAATACTTCTTGATTTGCTACCCTGATTTATTGTGATACGATTCATTCTGGGGAGCTACCAGTGGGTTAAGCTTAAAGTAACCAGTACAAACCCATATTTTCCAAATTTATAAGATTTGACCTAACTCAGAACTTATTATCAAAAGTGTACTGCGCGTCAGAGTATTGTCGCTGTTATAGGTGGATGGGTTCCAGTTGGAAAACGTTCGTATCAAAATACAATATTATGTTGTTGTTTACTTTGAAACTTTATCTACAATATTCTTTCGCATTGAGGGTTTATAATTTCTTATACCCATTTTTTATAGTATGATTTCATTTTCACAATGAACTATAGTACACTCAAATCACTTGTCTTGATGTTAGTAAAATATACAAATTGTTGGTTGGATGATAAAATGTATCTTCAATATACATTTGCCTAGAGGACCGGCAAAGAATCTGAGTTTTGGTTGTATGGTTTATAAAAACTAAGGAGGGGAGAACATAAGAGCAGAAGAATACAGAGTCAACTACAAATACGATACACATAGGGAAATTAACGCAGCTTTACATCAATCTAAAGATATAATAATAATATCTCCGATTTCGTTATTTTGTTAAGCTATTTTGCTCATTGTTAAAATTTTTTAACGTTTTTCCTGTTTGCTTTTGGTCTTGCCTGTCTATCTGCCTCTTGTCGGGTGAAATTTCGTAGATATAAGAGGAGTGAACATACCTCTGCGTAATTATATACCTCTATCACCAACTACCGGCTTGTAACGTACAACACGTTTAAACAAAGTCTCGTTAAACCATAACCGGAAAATGGCACGGGCAGGCTTCTAAAAAGCCGTGCAAGAGAGGCGAGACAGATACACCATCACACTTCAGAATAAACAACACAAGAAGCACATGAGAAAAAGCCTTAAGGAATATACATTACTCATTATTGTTGGTTCGAAGATCATAATATATCTTGTGCTGAAGTAGAACATTATAGTACATTGGGAATCTCTTTTATACAGATAATAAGACCTGGGAGTTTCCAGCCTTGTCACGTACCTCGTTTTGAACCTCTTAAACTTCTAGAGCTCTCAGCCTCTTTATTATGTAAAACTCAATATTAGCCAACTTAGGTTTCAATCATAATTATTCCAAAAAAATTCAGTAATAGTAGTTATCCAGTAAAATTTAAACTCAAACAATAGCATTAATTAAACAAACAATTATAATCCAAAACAGCACAGAACTTCGCACTGTATCACAATATACTACAGTTACTGTAGCTGGAAGCTGCAGAGTCAACTATTTCATTGTAACATTTACTTTTTTAAGTTATTGTCAATCTCGATATGCCAAAGGCTATAACGTTTTTATCAGGTTAACTGTTTCTTAATAAGAATCGCAAGGAACAGTGAGACATGTTTATAACAATTACCGTTCCGTTTGCTGTTGTTCCCATATGTGGTTAATCGTCAGCCAAATATATCAATTAAGTACTTAAAAAGTATTCTCTTATCTAAGTGATTGTCTTTCGGATATTAAGAGAACGAATTAAGCCATATACTTAAAATGTTGTATTAAGATGACTTCTAGATTAGCAAGATTGAATTATAAGTGATGCAGATCTCTCCGTTAGAAGTCCCTAAAACAGTTACACGGCACGTTAATCAACACCTTGCAGTTTTGAAGTAAGAGAAAAAAAGTGACACATGTGCAACAACAAGATATTAGATTAATAATAGGAATTTGTTTGTTATGTTTCATATTTATTTTAGTTAACACATAGTATCTGTTTTATGAATCATGCGGCAGTAATTTCAGGTCAATTTGATTATTATCTCGTGTATAATTATAAAAACAATGAGATTGGTAAAAGGAAGGTATACAGATATCACAGAAACAAACCTCGATGGACAACATGATATAAACTTGATGTGAAAAGAGCTGATGACGACACGACTCAGCAAATTGTCTGAGTGCTGGTTTCACGTTACTCGTGTATTCAATATTTGACTTTCCCACTTTGTTATTCTAAGTTATACATCTGAAACTTTCATCGGCTGCTTCCATTATTTTTCATTTAAAAATATAGTTTTGTTGTCTTTATTAATTTACATAAATATGTATTTAATATTAAAAACAGTGTAAAAGGTTTACCTATAATTGATATGTTATTTAACTTGTCATTTAAATAAAATGAATTTATAAACCAACAGATTTTATGATTGTGTCAAAATTAAATACAAAATCAATATCAAAATTTAACTGAAACATGTATTATATGAAGGGGATGAATATGAAAGGGTCTTAAGTGAGACTCCTGAAAATCTCCTGATGTGGCATAAAAGCTAGCAGAATTGACTTTTACAAAAATTTCTGTCAGTTCAAAGTTTAAGGAATAGTAATAGAACCACTGTTTAAATTTCCATTGAACTATGACTTCAAGTTTAGTATGGAGATGAATAATCATCTCCTTACTAACGACTAATCATAACACTAACGACGAAAACTTGAAGAAATATACGAATCCATTATAATCCTTTTTACGTAATCTAAAGAAGAAATAAAATGTCCACATTTGATTAGAACTGTCGTATTCACTTTGGTCTTGCATTTGTTACCTTATTTTATTCCCTTATAATTGATATGTCGGGTTGCCATCATATGGCAAACATATTTCATCCTGAATCGGCCAGAATAAAGTTGTAACCTGAAAAGATGAGCGTATCCTATGTAAATAGGATTCATCAGTAACGCATTTTCACAACAAAGCGGTGCTATTGATCGCAAAATTACAAGGCGTTCAACGTTCCTGTTCATTGAATGCAATTCAAATTCATTAAACTGAGTCGTAAGAATAAACCAAAATTGCCAGTATTGATATTATAAAAAGTTCCAATATACTTTCGTTTTGGCAATTCTCGGAAGAATGATGGTGTTCTAACCACCGAAAAATTAACGTTAGTACAGGAATATTTATTTATGACTTTCTATAATATTAGCGGAAACGTGACTGTCACAATTTATTATGAAAAACAAACGTTGAACGTAATGTAATAGTTATGTAAAACACAATACACAATAGAAACATAATAGAACCTAATCATGTGTTTAGCAACAACAATAAAATTTATTTTCAATCAGATGCCATTGGATCGTTACACAGTAAAATCATTTTGCACTGGTTAAAGTTGTTTATAAAAAAGGATACGAATGTTAATCAATTCCTCTTTGTCTGTTTCCTTTTTGATTCCATGATACATGACTTCTCCAGCTGTTTTGACGAAACACAAAATCATGTTTCTAAACATACGTGTATAAAACGATTGTTTTAACTAATTTTGATTAAAAATTCACAATTTCTTTTATATACTTACTAAGTTTAGAAAATATTCTACTTATGCTTCTATTCCTAGAAATGTACGCATTGTCATTTTCAACCATAAAACTTTTAAATACGAATAAAAAAGTAAAAATCTGAATGTAATAATATTTTTGGTAATTCATAAAATTATAAAGTTTTTCCACTATAAATAGTGTCCCGTAACTATCTGTACAAAGGTATAGCACTAATAGCACAGGTTTTGACTTCAAGTTTCACTATATGAAGATGGATTATCTACGCTTAGTTTCTCATCTGTATGTTTTTTTTTATAAAAATATTACCTTAAAAATAAAAAATAATGCTACCAATTTTTGGTCAAATGTTTATGGGTATAAGACTAATAATTACTATAAAAAACATTTTGCTATTATACTTAATATTTTCGAAATGGCGGCCATTACAACTTGATTCCATGATACATGACTTCTCCAGCTGTTTTGACACAACACAAAATCATGTTTCTATATATACGTTTATAAAACGATGGTTTTAACTAATTTTGATCAAAACTTCACACTTTCTTTTATATACATACTAAGTTTAGAAAATATTCTACTTGTGTTTCTATTCCTGTAACTGTACGCATTGTCATTTTCTACCATTAAACTTTTAAATACAAATAAAAAACTAAATATCTGAATTTATTATTTTTTTGTAATTTATAAGAGCATATATCTTTATCTATTCCATTATAAATGGTGTCCCGTAACTATCTGTACATAGGTGTGAGTATATCACACTATTGCACAGGTTTCGACGACACGTTTCACTATATGAACATGGATCATCTATGCTTAGTTTCCTATCTGTATGTCTGTATGTGTTTTTTTTTAATAAAAATATTATCTAAAAAATACCCCTACCAATGTTGGGTCAAATGTTTATGGGTATAAGGCTAATTACTATAAAAAACATTACGCTATTTAATAATTTCTAAATGGCGGCCATTACAATTTTTAATATCATAAAACCCAGCAATTTATTAAAGAATTAAAATTAACATTTTGTAATGGATTAATACTGTTACAAACCACAACACACAGTGAGATTCTCAGCGAACAGCTAACATTGAAAAACTGTAATAAATAGCAGCTCTAGAATATATTATGAAAATGAAGTATTATTTATTTTTTTTTTCAAATTAATTATTCCTTTATTAAAACACATACAGACAGACAGGAATTCTTTACAACTCCATTGTTTTACTGATGGACTTGGCTTCATCGGCATATAGTAAATGTTAAAAACACCTTTCAATGTCACAGGTATAAAAAGTATAACAATGTATACACGTTAAAACAGGTGACACTAAATGTTGTTATTCATCTATCAATGTCGGTTACACATTAAAGATATCATGTTACATTCAGAAGCTTTTCTTTGTATGTGTTTGGGTTTTCTTTAATCAACGACAGTAAAATGCGATAATGTATTACATCGTAAGTGTGGTAACTGAAAAGTTAAGGACTTTGATTTTTGCCTTATTTTAGACAAGATTTCTTCACACTGGCCTTAAATAGTTCATTCTTAGGTGAAACCGTTCGTATTATTTAATAAAATACAATTGAATATTGGAGCGAAAACTCCATGCATTTTAGAGGTACTTAAAAGAATTTTCACTCTCGAGCTTCAGGGCCCAATCTTTAAACTGAAATACAAAATGCGACAAGAGATTGGAATATCTTTCAGTGACTATCAATTATCTCAGTATTGTTTATAATGCTAATTAATCTTCATAGTGTCCCTGTTTAAACACATGGAATTGAATGCGAAAAGGCTAGTCTATTGTACACTCTGTTCCTTGGTTACTATTTTCACAAAAGGCACTGCAATCAGGAAATGTTCCTGCCTAAGAATACTTGGATCGTACGTTTGCGAGCGTATACACTTATCACTTATGTCAACAATCACTTATCTCACCATTGTTAGTAATTCAATTTATAATATTTAAGACCAAAATGGACCGTGTATCTTATTTTAATGGTACAGTATCGTTCTGTTATATAACTACAGAATCTGCAAAGAGCACAGGGTGCAGCTGTAGTCTCAGGAGCGGGAACTGTTCATGTCTCCCTGACAGTTATGTTCTCTGATATTTATGTTACAGTTAGCTCCTCGGAGAGTACATTGTTTCACACCTTGTCTCGACTGCTTTACGCTATTAAAACAATATTGCTGAGCTTCAATATTGTAACTTTCTTTTTACTTTCTGTAACATTAAAACTTTATCATAACAACCTTGTCTCATATCTCTTTAGGAGTAAAAAAATTGTGTTTTTAACCTATGTTTTCCCCAATATTTTAAGTATCCCATTTTGCACACTTCGTGAGAGTTGTATGGTAACTCCATTGTCAACACTACCTGCATACTTTTACTAATTCAGGACGGTAATAACAACATTATTGTACATATAAAGAGAATTATACATAAACTGCTAAGTCTCATCATATTTCGTGTAGTAATTCAACACGATAGTGATGATAATGTGCTCCATAAGAGCACACGTTATTGAGATCGTAATAAAGATTAAACTACCAATTGAAATGTCAATGCTGTAATAATAATAATTGTATTATATTAACTCATTCCAAGTACTTTTAATCTTTTATTTTGCATAAAACAAAACAATAAATTGCATCCATGATGGATTCAAATGGCTTTAATATAAATGAACATTTATTAATATCCTATTATATACACAGCTATAACTATTTTTATCTTAGCGGTATTTCAGTAGAATATATTTCTAGAACAGTTCGCCAGTGTGGATAATTTCTGTAGAGAGTTTCATTCACTACCTCGTTATTGTGTGCAATCACAAGTCCTTATTTATGTGTTAACGCCAAACATAAAATCTGAAATGTAACATTCAAATCTCGACTAAAAACGCCTCTTGGTGTTAAAGGCATTTTACTCCGTTGAAGAAGTTCATGATAAGCCGCTGGGATGAAAATCCTTGAAATTATCAACAAACAATTTCCCAGTCCTGATGTCCAGTTACCATGAAATTCCAAATACTTTTTAACTGCCTTGTTTATTGTCTCTCACATTTAAGTATTGTGTGTTTAATACCTCAAATGTTGACGCATGCAATGCAATTGTGAAATTGTTGATTGTTGATGCAATAAAGAAATATTATTATTATTATTATTCAAATCAGTAGTATGATTCGGATTTCCGAAATAAAATTCGCATTGAATACTGTATGAAATATACCTTTATTACAGAAAAATAATTATAATATATACACAGATAAGTCAAGCAGTGGTATAATTCAGACTGATTAGAGGACTGCAACTATATCGTCTCGGTGCTACTTACAACATTGCTACTACATGTAGTTCCAAGTGTATTCTAGCTGCCCGGACAATTTTTGGTAAGAGAGATGAAAATATTTCATTTAACGGAAGACAAATTAGTGTTTTACATTTCATCTTTTAGCAACTCTCTCTGCACATAATGTACGAGTATTTTGATTCTGGGTAAGTCTTAGTAATGTTTGTGATGTAAGTTTAGGTATACTGGTGATTATTTGTATTATTTAAAAGTTTAGTTTTCTCCTGTATTTATGCATTAGATTATGAAGGTAGTGTATAAGATGAAATTGTATTGTATTGAGAAAAAATTACTCTTCCAGTCATTTACTATCTTAAACCAAGCATGCAACCTAAAAAAATATAATTATAAGCATTCATTCTTTCAGTTTTGACTTTTTTAGCGTCTTACACCACTAGAAGCTAAGCTGGACGTATTGAGGCTAATCCATAAGCTCAATATATAAAACAGTCGTTTCATCTGTTATTCCGACTGGTCTAGTTAACTCCAACGAATCATGTAGGTTTTGGGGGTTCTAAGCACTTGTAATTAACATTAGCCGTATAAGGTGAAGGTTCGAATCCTCCCATTTATATTCACTATAATACATTTTATGTTAAGCTGGAGTTTCATAAACCAAGATTCCATAGCTAAAGCCCCCCCCCCCACTTCCATCTCAATATTTATATCTATTGAATAATTTCTAAGCACTTGTAATTAATATTAGCCGTATAAATGAACATCTACGCACTAGGCTGTCTTTTTTAAATGGACCTAGACGTTCATCAACAGCCAACCGATGTAATCAAAACCGTAGAAAACAGCCGCGGTATGACAAACATTGACAAGATAATTGACAAACGTAATTGATGTCCTTAATATCCTTGAAAGAACATCAAAACCCGATGTCAACACACCTTCCTATATCATTGATTGGACCCGTGACGTCGTGGCCTTTAACCCAGTCATTGTGTACCGTAAATTTAACAACAGAATGCCCAAATTACGGCTGAAGTCATTGGAATATGTTAATACATTCAATTCATATTTTCAATATGGTTCGATTTAATAAAACTACGAGTTTTACTATGTGGTGTTACGAATTAATTTAATAATATACATACAATGTAGTAACATATATATTGTAACATTACTTTGTCTAATGTGTCATAAAATTAAAGGCCATACATATCATAAGACATTGCTAAAATAAACATTAATAATCCAGAAATTAAGTAACGTTTATAATTCGGAGTTTCTCTTATTCCCTTTGAATACGTACTCGATATTCGATACACCTCTTTTCGCAAAAGGTGGGTGAACACTGGAATAGTTAAATACATTTAATGCGAGTTTTAGCTGTTATTTTAGGTTAATCCAGTAGTTCTCGATCTATTAGAAACGTGTACGTCAGTTACTTCTCACTCTATGTTATGTTATCCCTTGTAGTTCTATAGTACCTGTTAGTCTGATAGAAAAACTAAGCAGGAACAAGCTTTACACTTAATATTATATACTTATAATATTTTTACTCTTTGTTTTGAAGTTTTTTTATGGTAATGTTACTTCAAATACTACTGAAATAAATATATTTTGTGTTCCGTGCTAATGGTTAGGATGAATGTAAATATTTTACTTGATAAAAGTTAAAAAACATTTACGATGGAATTAATTACCACGGTTTATACGTATAAATTGAAAATGGGGGCCGATTTTGTTGTATATTTTATTTGTAATAACTGGATTTAGAGGAATTTTTAATAACGTAAACTAATAAATTTATATTAATTTAACTAAACAAATTAAAACTTGTAAATAATTGTCATTGTAATAAGCATTTCACTATTACGTAATCGCAGTTTTAGAAAATCGTTATGACACAGACAAAAGGGAACGTGAAGTGAAACTTGATGAGAAGCAATCTTAAATTGTTTCTTGATTTTAAAAAGAATCAGTGAAGATTCATTTTCGTTAGACCATTCTCTTCCCTTTAACTTGTATTTTTTAACTTCCTCATTAATGACCTGAAACACTACGGATTTTGTCCTTAAGCAGCCTTAGATTAGAATGGAGAAATAAAGTTATAAACTAATTAAATTTCCCTCTAAATTACAAAGTTGTCAATTTAAATAAACTTTACAACATCATGCAGTTAAATGATCTAGTATTGGGATGAATTTAACAAATTAATTTAAACATAAAAGTAACGATGAATTGTTATCGGGTTCATACAAAAATATTTGATGTTTCAACTAATACATGGCTAGTTGAAGAATCGATAATAACTTCAGTATTGTACTGAGTGTGCTTTGTGTTCATTCTGATACTGAAAATTAATTTGCAAGACTTATTTTTTAATTAGCTGAATGAAGGGATTTTAATGTGCAAACTCATTTCAGATGTAAATTCGTTTTAAACGCTAATAAAGAGAGGACAGTGAGCGACAAAGACGTAATATCGATTTCGCAAAGAAAAATTTAGTTAACTATACAAACTTGAATACAAATAGCCTATTTTATTACATGTAAACATTGTGGTATTTAGAAAATGCATTTCAAATATACATTTAACAAAGATACATTTTTCAAGTTTTAAGAATTATTGACCTTAAAACCTTTATTTTGTACCTTCCTTCAAAAATAAGTAACTTTATTCGTTTAAGAAATTCATAATATTAATGAAATTATTGCTTTTTAAACTTTCCGGTAGCAATATCCATGATTTTTAAAATATTATAAAAAATGTTAGAAGTGACTGAACTATCTAATTATAAAACATAGAAGGTGGAAGTACGGAAGGTATGTGTATATATATATATATATATATATATATATATATCAGAATTACAATAGCCCTTTGTTAACATTTCCCACACTTTATTTCATTTTTCATGTAAAATTTTATACAAAGTTTTAGATCTATTTTAAAAAGTAAAAATCACTTAAGTTCATAAATCACGCCTAACCTTATCAGCAGCCATTGAAAACGTATACAATGAATACAGATGCAAGCTGTATTATACTTATTATACCACTGTTGTAAAATATATTCGTGATATAAAAAACTATGTAATGCCACTTACATGGCAGTTTAATACAACAGAATATAAAAATGAAGCAGAGCACAAATTGTGCAATTGACCTGTCTACCTCAATATTCAAAAAAGATGTGAATAAAATTAAACAATTTGGACAAAGTAAATGCAAATGAAAATACCCGTAATTACTGGTTATAAATATTATTCCAAAGAAAGTAACTTTGAATCGGTACTAAGTTTTATTTAATACTTTCCTACTAAAACCAACAAAACTAACTGAAGGAGATAACAACTAAATTATTGTTTTCATCACCAAACTGTGTTTACTATATCATTTAATATGCATATAACAGTCGTACACATCCACAAACACCTCTCCGCCCTATCTCCTTGTTATTGTAAGGCAAGTGTGAGCTCATGTTCAAGAATTCTCTGTCGCTGGAAAGTATATCTAAGCCTTGGAGGCAAGGTTTATTTTTTATATAAATATATAACAACGTGAATCCAACCAGACTTACATGTTCCCCTGTTGTTGTTTTGTCATGTTTTTTATTTAATAATTAAAAATATGATGAAAGTGTACTAGTCATAGATGGGGTAGGTGAGGAACATGACGTCTATCTTGTGTAAACGAAGTAGTGTTGTTGTTCTGTTACGTAACTACAGGTCAGGCTCAAGGAGTGCAGCTACAGTGGTGGTAGCAAGAACTGCTCTTCTCCCTGACAGTAATGTTCTCTGATATTTATGTTACAGTTAGCTCCTCGGATTGTAAATTGTTTCATACCTTGTCTCGACTGCTTTTCTTTATCACAATAACAGTGCTGAGCTTAACTAAATTAATGAATTCAATATTTTTAAAAATTCTATAACATTTCTACCATATGAAGTTCCACTGAAATCTGGTTAAACATTTATTACACTCTCTAGTTTTTTAACACTATCATCTATATTGGTTTATGATAGATGTCAAAGTGCATTTTTTAAACTATAAATAACTCCTGATCGGTCACTAACCAACATATATTATAGTAAGGTACAATAATTACTTGGGTATTGGTTTCAAACTGTTGGAAAGTATAAGTCCATAATTCTTAAAACAATTGACGAAGGAAAGTATATGGATCTTTTCATAATATCCAGCCTGTCAATATTGGTTTATTCTTAAGACGGAGTAATTAATTCAAATTGTATTCAATGAAACGGGACGTTCAACGCCTTGTAATTCCGCGAGCAAACAGCACTGCCTGGTGGTAACAATGGGGTATTGATGAATTCTATTTACATTGAATAAATTCATATTTTCGGCTATTGTTTTATTCTTATCTATATGATTCGAGATAAATTTTTACATAAGATGGCCAAGGTTTGGACAGGACATAATACTCTAACTATTATTAGTACAACGGGACTACGAAAACTCTCAGCGTGAATAAGAATTTCATATTTTCTCCTTTTAATGACGGCCAGCAGGTTAATAGAGTATTCATAAGTAAGTAAAAAGCATGAGGAACATCGCCTCAACAAATTCGAATATTACGGTATCAATGGGTGTTCTTCAGTGGTTCTTTTTATAACAAAAATCTTCTAACTGGTAGTAACATTTATGAAATTGTTTAATTTCCAAAAATATAAATCCATGCGGTAAGTTTGTTTAAGATGGAAAAGTAATCTTTACGCTCTCCACCCAGATAAAAGAGATATTATGTAAGCAAACTAAATGAGAAACTTTTAAACACGCGATCCAAATACTATCGGCGGACAAGGATTTCCTATCAGAACTGATGTCCATGCAAAAATTAGTCTAGCGATAAAATCTGTTATAAAAGATATGTAGTGAATAGTTGGGCTGCATGTGTTACTATATCATGAAACGTTATATTAATTGGCTTAATCTGTAAACAAATTAATTTAATTAGCGATTTTCTCATTGCCATCATGGGTACCTATCAGATTAATCTACAAATAATCATTAAAGCTCATTGAAATGACATAGAGTGACATGTACCATCATCGAAATTAATTTCTGCTATAAAATATCATAGCTCTATATATCGTTTATCAATATATCGTGCGGAAATCCAGTAAAACAGGAATAGCCGCTTCATTGATAGGTTTAGCTTACATTCAGCTAGAAAATAAACATATTTTGTAACTTGAGGCCACGCAAGTAATTTAGATGTGAATAATAGCTCACTGAAGTATTTACACAGTTGGCACGTCAGACAGGAATGCAGTTAGTGAGGTGGTCAGTTGGGCGCTGACTGATGTACAGTGTATTGCGACCACTGCAATGCTGTTTTGATCTCACCAATAAACCTAAGTGTCTGGGCTTGAATAATTTCTTAAACTCAACAAATTGTTTACTAATGAATTTTGTAAATGGGATAAATGACTCTCCCCTCCAACACTTGTTCAATTAATATAGTTGAAACTATTAAATAAATTAAATACAAGGTGTAACAAACCTCTCTAAACAAAGTTTATTACATTGTTTTTGAGGTTAAATTAAAACATTATATGCGACTAGCGGTCTGTCTGTATCAGTTTAGTGCTTATCTGTGTTTATTTAAAAACTCGTATGCTATAAACTAATCAACCCTGTTTAACTAAACTTCAATAATCTTCAGTTGACAGGATACATCTATAAAAAGGTTTGCACAAATTTTCAAAATAAAATTGAATAAGCGGCTATTTAAAATATTTAAATCAAAGTATAATAATACGAACTAATTTTGCTAAAAGTAAGTTGATGTTTTATAGTTGTAAAACATTCCATTTTACACGTCTAATGTTGAAATCGGAAAACAAGTAATTGCATAAATGCGAGTTTAGTTTGATCATGCATGGACAAGCTGAAATTTCTTCACAATAAAGTAACAGTTCAGCAATGGTTAAGTATAAATAAATTAACAATTTCAAAATAGTTGTTATTTTTAATTTTAGCGGACACATAGAATTTACTAAATATTCTGTAGTAAAATACCTATCTCAGTGTTTTTATGGTACAGACAGTTAATGGCAGGTATAAGGAGTTCACCTTAATACCTCCCGTTGACCAATCTCCTCTTTCGATATCGATATATTTTGATATTCGATATAACATCAGCGATTGCTCTCCTGAGCTAAGAAGATGAAAGATTTACATTAAATTAGGAAGGGGTGAACCCTCCGTCCTATTATTATGTAATGTTGCTATACAAGAACAGAGTATTAAGTGATGCATCTTTCTTTATAAAGAAATTAAATTAATAAACTGTAAGGGATTTTATTATTGATATGTTAAATGATTTATATATTAGTTTGTTATATACATGATATTGGAAAATATTGTTTGTATTTATAATTATACTACAGAAACCCGTAAATGTCTTACAGCAATAAATTGAGTTGAATTAAAAAAGCAAATTTTCTTATAAAACCGTTATTTGAAATAACGTTATTACAGAATAATATTCGGTCATCTATAATCAACTTGTTTTTGTGTTATTAAAATATTAGTTTTTAATTGACTTTACAATTTTAAGAGTTTTCTTCATACTCATTAAAAATTGACTTTACTAATTTTTACAATGCACTATTAAAGGATTAATAGAACTTAAAATGCTGGTTTAATCCAAATAAAAACTCGATTGATAATATTTATTTTCATTGATATTGCTTATATATTGCTGAAGGATTAATAAAAAGAGTTCTTTTGACCCAAAAAGAAAAACACTAGTAATAATAATTGCCTTCAATTACTTTCTCTTTGCACTACAAAAGGATTAATGAACTTAGCTGAAACCGTTGGTATTATTTAATAAAATACAATTAAATATTGGAGCGAAACTCCAGAAATTTTAGAGGTACTTATAAAAGAAGTTTCACTCTCCAGGTTCAGGGCCCAATCTTTAAACTGAAATACAAAATGCGTCAAGAGATTGGAATATCTTTCAGTGACTATCAATTATCTCAGTATTGTTTGGAATGCTAATTAATCGTCATGGTGTCCCTGTTTAAAAACATGGAATTGAGTGCGAAAAGTCTAGTCTATTATACACTCTGTTCCTTGGTTACTATGTTCACAAAAGGCAATGCAATCAGGAATGTTCCTGTCTAAGAATATATTATATTCACTCATTCCAAGTACTTGCATAAGCGTATGTTTAAAAGTACTTGGAATGAGTGAATAATACAGTTATTATTATTACAGCATTGACATTTCAAGTGGTAGTTTAATCTTTATTACGATCTCAATAACTTGTGCTCTTATGGAGCACATTATCATCACTATCATCTTGAATTACTACAAGAAATATAATGAGACTTAACATAATTCTCTTTAAATGTACAATAATGTTATTACCATCCTGAATTAGTACAAGTATGTGGGTAGTGTAGACATTGCAGTTACCATACAACTCTCTCGAAGTGTGCAAAATGAGATAATTAAAATATGGGGGAAAACAGAGGTTAAAAACACAAATTGTTTTACTCCTAAAGAGATATGAGACAAAGTTTTTATAATATAGTTTTAATGTTGCAAATAAAAAGAAAGTTATAATATTAAAGCTCAGCAATATTGTTTTGATATCGTAAAGCAATCGAGTCAAGACGTGAAACAATGTACTCTCCGAGGAGCTAACTGTAACATAAATATCAGATAACATAACTGTCAGGGAGACATGAACAGTTCCCGCTCCTGAGACTACAGCTGTACCCTGTGCTCTGAACCTCTTCTGTAGTTGAGTAACAGAACTATGCTGTACCATTAGAATAAGATACACGGTCCATTTTGGCCTTAGCCTAAATATTATAAATGCCATTCCAAACAATCGTGAGATAAGTGATTACCAACATGTTTGTATACGCTTGCAAACGTACGATCCAAGTATTCTTAGACAGGAACATTTCTGATTGCAGTGCCTTGTGTGAACATAGTAAGCAAGGAACAGAGTGTACAATAGACTAGCCTTTTCGCACTCAATTCCATTTTTTAAACAGGGACACTATGAAGATATTTTCTTAATTAGCATTCCGAACAATACTGAGATAATTGATAGTCACTGAAATATATTCCCATCTCTTGACGCATTTTGTATTTCAGTTTAAAGATTGGACCCTGAAGATGGAGAGTGAAACTTCTTTTAAGTACCTCTAAAATGCACGGAGTTTCGCTCAAATATTCAATTGTATTTTATTAAATAATACGAACGGTTTCACCTAAGAATGAACTATTTTAGGCCAGTGTGAAGAAATCTTGTCTAAAATAAGGCAAAAATCAAAGTCCATAACTTTTCAGTTACCACACTTACGATGTAATACATTATGGCATTTTACTGCCGTTGATTAAAGTAAACCCAAACACAGACAAAGAAAAGCTTCTGAATGTAACATGATATCTTTAATATGTAACTGACATTGACAGATGAATAACTACATTTAGTGTCACTTGTTTAAACGTCTATACATTGTTATACTCTTTATCCTTCTGACTTTGAAAGTTGTTTCTAACATTTACTATTTGCCGATTAAGCCAAGTCCTTCATTAACACAATGAAGTGTTAAAGAAATCATGTCTGTCTGTATGTGTTTTTAAAAAGGAATAATTAATTTGAAAAGTAATAAATAAATAATATTGTATTTGCATAATATATTCTAGAGCTGCTATTTATTACAGTTAGCTGTTCGCTTAGAATCTCACTGTGTGTTGTGGTTTGTAACAGTATTAATCCATTACAAAATAATAATTTTAATTCTTTAATGAATTGCTGGGTTTTATGATATTAAAAGTTGTAATAGCCGCCATTTCGATAATATTAAATAGCATAATGTTTTTTATAGTAATTAGCCTTATACAAATAAACAATTGACCAAAAATTGGTAGCATTATTTTTTTTTTTAAGATAATATTTTTATTAAAAAAAAAACATACAGATAGGAAACTAAGCATAGATGATCCATGTTCATATAGTGAAACGTGTCGTCGAAACCTGTGCAATAGTGTAATATACATATGTACAGATAGTTTACGGGACACCATTTATAATGGAATAGATAAAATTGTATTCTTTTATAAATTACAAAAAATAATAAATTCAGATTTTTATTTTTTTATTTGTATTTAAAAGTTTAATCGTAGAAAATGACAATGCGTACAGTTACAGGAATAGAAACACAAGTAGAATATTTTCTAAACTTAGTATGTATATAAAAGAAAGTGTGAAGTTTTTATCAAAATTAGTTAAAACCATCGTTTTATAAACGTATATATAGAAACATGATTTTGTGTTGTGTCAAAACTTTTAAACCCAGCTGGAGAAATGTCACGTATCATAGAATCGAAAAGGGAAACAGACAAAGCTGAATTAATCAACATTATTAAAAATATTGATCAATTCCCTTTTTATTAAAAATTGAATCAGTTCAAGATTATTTTAGTGTGTAAAGATCCAATGGTGTCTGATTAAAAATAAATTATATTGTTGTTGCTAATTACGTAATTATGTTTATAGTGTTTTACATAACTATTCTTGTTTCACTGAACGACGGCAAATGTCCGGAAAAATCCTGTTTCCTACATAACTATAACATTAATACCATACGTTAAACGTTTGTTTTTCATAAGAAATAAATTGTGACCAGTCACGTATCAGCTCATATTATAGAAAGTCATAAATAAATATTCCTGTACTAATGTTAATTTGTCGGTGGTTAGAACACCATCATTCTTCCGAGAATTGCCAAAGGGAAAGTATTTTGAAACTTTTTTTAATATCAATATTGTCAATTTTGGTTTATTCTTACGACTCAGTTTAATGAATTCAAATTGCATTCAATGAAACGGAATGTTGAACGCCTTTTAATTTTGCGAGCAATAGCACCGCTTTGTTGTGAAAATGCGTTAGTGATGAATCCTATTTACATAGGATAAGCGCATCTTTTTAGGCTACAACTGTATTCTGGCCGATTAAGGATGAAATATGTTTGCAATGCGATGGAAACCCAACATACCATTTAGGAGGGAATAAAATAAGGTAACAAATGCAAGGAAAAAGTGAATACGACAGTTCTAATCATATGTGGACATTTTATTTCTTATTTAGATTACGTAAAAAGGATTATAATGCATTTGTATATTTCTTCAAGTTTTCGTCGTTAGTCTTATGATTAGTCGTCAGTAAGGAGATGATTATTCATCTCCGTACTCAACTTGAGGTCATAGTGTCACTGGAAAATTAAACAGTGCTTCTATTAATATTTCTTACTTTGAACTGACAGAAAGTTTTAAAAGTCAATTCTGCTAGCTTTTATGCCACATCAGGAGATTCTCAGGAGTCTCACTTAAGACCCTTTCATATTCATCCCCTTCATATAATACATTTTTCAGTAAAATCATAGTATTTAATTTTGAAATTATCATAAAATCTTTTGGTTTATAAATTTATTTGATTTAAATTCCAATTTAAATAAAATATAAATTAAAGGTAAACATTATACACAGTTCTTCATATCAAATACATATTTACGTAAATTAATAAAGACGACAAAATAGAAGTATATGGCTTAATTCATTCTATAAATATCCGAAGGACAATCACGTAAATAAGAGAACATTTTTGTATGTACTTAATTGATAAATTTCGCTAACGATTAACCACATATGGGAACAACAGCAAACGGAACGGTAATTGTTATAAACATGTCTCACTGTTCCTTGCGATTCTTATTAAGAAACAGTTAACCTGAGAAAGACATTATGGACTTGGCATACCGCGAATGGCAATAAGTTAAAAAAGTAAATGTTACTATTAAACAGTTGACTCTGCAACTTCCAGATACAGTAACTCTAGTATATTCTGATACAGTGCGAAGTCCTGTGCTGTTTTGCATTCTAATTGTTGTTTAATTAATGCTATTGTTTGAGTTTAAATTTTACTGGATAACTAATATTACTGAATTTTTTTGGAATAATTATGATTCAAACCTAAGTTGGCTAATATTGAGTTTTACATAACAAAGAGGCTGAGAGCTCTAGAGGTCCAAAACCAGAAAATATTTTTTATAAAAGACATTCCCAATGTTCTATAATGTTCTACTTCAGCACAAGATATATTATGATCTTCGAACCAACAATAATGAGTAATGTATATTCCTTAAGGCTTTTTCTCGTGTGCCCCTTGTTTTGTTTATTCTGAAGTGTAATGGTGTATCTGTGTCGCCTCTCTTGTAAGGCTTTTTAGAAGCCTGGCCGTGCCATTTAGAGATATATAATTATGCAGGAGTATGTTCACTCCTGTTATATCTACGACATTTCACCCGACAAGATTCAGATAGACAAGCAGGAAAAACGCTTAACAAATTTTAACAAAGAGTAAAATAGCTTACCAAAATAATGAAATCGGAGAGAGTATTATTAAATCTTTAGATTGATGTAAAGCTGCGTTACTTTCCCTATATATATATCGTATTTGTTGGTGACTCTGTATTCCTCTGTTCTTATGTTCTCCCCTCCTTAGTTTGATAAACCATAACTCAAATTCTTTGCCGGTCCTATAGCCTGTACTATTGTTGGTACATGTTATGGACCAACAATTTGTATATGTTACCAACATCAAGACAAGTGATTTCAGTGTACTATAATTCATTGTGAAAATGAAATCATACAATAAAAAATAGGTAAAATAAATTATAAACACTCAATACGAAAGAATATTGTAGATAACGTTTCAAACTAAACAAAAACCTAATATTTTATTTTGATACGAATTTATTCCAACTGGATCCCATCCACCTATAACAGCGACAATACTCTGACGCGTAGTACACTTTTGATAATAAGTTCTGGGTTTGGTCAAATCTAATAAATTTGGAAAATATGGGTTTGTACTGGTTATTTTAAGCTTAACCCACCGGTAGCTCCCCAGAATGAATCGTATCACAATAAATCAGGGTAGCAAATCAAAAAGTATTTTAACGATAAATCGAACTATTTTGAAGATTCTCATTTGCTAACACTATTATTCAATTTGTAGAAAGCGGTACAACGCCTTCTTGTTGATGATTTCGTGGCCAATTTACGAACCGGAAAACGTAATAGAAACTATGATATGTAATTAGCTAATATATGTTTCCAGCAAAGTAAGATTAAGCAAATGTTAAGCATTAGTTAAACATAACATAATAATACATTTATTTTTTTACTGACACCTTTTTACTTTTTTTATTTCACCGTCATTTTACTATGCCTCCACATACACCAGAAATAATAATGTTTCACACAAAAGTCCCGTTCGAACTCCATTTAATAATAAAACAATGGATTAAAACCTTACGTGCAACACTTAGTTTGGTATGAAATTCTCAGTATACATTTCTGTGCAGTTCTATTATAAAGAATTTACATTATAACAACTGATGTTGACTACTCTTAAGATGTATCATGGACTATAGAGTCTGCCTCAGGCAACGTTTTAAACCACCGTTCCATAATATGTTAATACATAATACATGTAGTTAACACCTACACTGCTTTATTATACCGACTAATCCACTATATAGCACACACTGTCGTAGTCAGCGTACTAAATGTTGTAAGTTTTATTGTATGAAATAAATTTAATTTTTGCAAATTTGTATAACATACTTTAATAAATAAAATTGAAATTTTTTATACTACCAATCATTTCACCAGGTGAAAAATGGTAACTTACATGTACAACTTGCACAATGCACTGAATTGCCAGAGAGTGAAATGTTCAGCCGACGAATGGTTACGTCGCCCCTAGCAGTTTGTTTAGTTAGCTTCCTAACTTTGTTTTTCTTTGTAACACATAGACCTTGAAGAGGGGTATAAGTTGCTTTTAGCTAATGTTAGCCACCAAGATTAACTTTGGGATAATTAATAACTGAAAACAGACCAGTAGAACGTTTATATAATTGTATACAATTTTAGCCCTTTTGTATTGTTTTATACTCTTTGTATATGTGTTTTCAGGGGAAGGCATTATTTGGCCACATCGTTTGTTATTTATACTCCTTCCTTCTCTTGTAAATGAAGGTACTAATCTTCGATAGTATTTAACACAAAATATAACGGTCGCACAAAATTACATTTGTCAGCTCTTTGGTGTAATACTACTGCATGAAAATTAAAAGAACATTGAACATAATTGTAAAGAATTAAATTCAAATTTAAAAACTGTCTAATCAAATATAAACTAAGATTGTATATGTTTGCAGGCGAATAATTTTAATACTCATAAAATAGTACTTGTAGAGAACGACCAACAATGGCACATTTCGGTATCACTGCAAGGACTGAAACCTTACAGACCAATCTGTTGTCAAGCAAGTTAGTATATTCTAACTACTATAGAATATACTATACTATACTTAAATATAGGAACGAAATTCAAGGAAATGTACTAAATCAAGCTCACTAGTATTGCAATGAAATTTTTTTTTATAAATATTGGTAAGGAATTTGTAACTGTTATTGGATTTAGGTGATATGTCATACACAAATAAACACAAATTTACTTAAATATAAAGAGATCGACATGAAAACAACATCGTTCTCTAAACACGATTACTATGAGTGAATAACTAATTATATGGTTTGTTGACAATAATCTGCCAGGTTTGCGTAGAGGCCATTCCTCATTGTGCTAGAAACAATACCCTACAATGACAATACACTCATTGTCTGCTCTTGTATAAACTTATAATTACCTCTAGCCAATAAAGAAGTGGCAAATTTCAGGTGTCAATCAACACTACATTCAATGTTCAATACATTTAACAATAACCAATTTTAAAATTTTTTATAATTTGACAAATAATTGAAGCTATAACTATTTTATAATTAAGATACATATTAATACACAAATAATTACGCTAAAGTATTACTGAAGCCTTTTAATGCGATTCATTAAACGCGCAATAAACTGTTTGACAAGAATGGGAGAAACAATAGCGTTTGTATTGCGAGACATTGTTGCTGTTTAAAGCGAAGTGCAGCGTGTAAATTTCACAAAAAAGTGAAAATACCAATCCACAAAATTCCTAAGATTTCTGTCCCTCGTAATGAGAAAGTCCAGTGAGATAGGTTTAGGTAATATTTTTGAGTTTGAAGCATCAAGATCAATCCAGATAGAGGGACATATTCGATCACTAAACGAGAAAGGTTCCTTTAATTTTAATAAGATTACGCATAAAAGTATTATTCAGAAAATTGCTAAACTGTTTAATGATAATGCTCAATTATAGTATTTGGAGAGTTGTTGGATCATACAGTCATGACAAAACTGTTCTTAAATGCTACCACAAAAATCAATCAATCAAATCATCTCAAAATTGTGCTAAATTTTACGTTAGTGTCATAATTACATAAATAAGTTCTACACAGGGTACCCAGCTGAAAAATATATTTCACCGTGAATCTAAATTGGCCACCCCACAAATTTTAAGTTACTTTTGCGTATAAAATATATGTACATAACACATAGTTACACATTTTTCTCAAATACTAATTACATTGTAAATAATTTACATATAATGAGAAACATTTTGGACTCAAAATACACCGATTTGCTTCTAAACCCACTCTCAGCACACACACTCCTAGTACCGTCAAGTAACTTTTTCAACGGCCTCAGTATAATATAAGAATTCCCCTAACCTGACAATCTTAAAAAAATAGCGCGTTTCTGCTGATTGTACCGAAGGCAACAGCGAAACGCGTTTTTACCTTCTGTTGCAGAACGTAACTAGATCATCTTCGATAGATTAAATAAAATTTCAATTGTAGAGTATCCCTTTCTTGGCATTCTGTAAGTATGTGGCGCTCGCTTGTCCATGAATGTAATCTGTTATACAATAAATGATAATATATTTGTGCAATGCAGACAATAAAAGACAAACTCCTATATTGATGGACAACGTTACGATCAACTTGGATCTCATGGATTGGATTGGAAAACTTATATATTTCTTTTAAACGAGCTTGGCTATGTAAATTTTATTATAAACATTTAAAAGCTTCAGCTTAAATAAAACAGGGCAGGATTTAAATTCTCGTAGGGAATAGCATCATACCCAGGTATCTTATCTGCTTTCAAGCCATCCAATACAACATTCAATTCGAGCATGTCAAAGATTTAATCCAAAAAGTCATTTTTTATTAAAGGATTAGTAAAAAAATGGGAACTAGATTCGGCTGTGAATCCATTAAATTTAAATTATTACCCCTTCACCACTTGAAATATTTCCTATAAGTTATATCTTTTAGGAAATATTTCAAGACTCTTGAAGTAGTTTTCCCTCCCGTTTTTAAACTGTACGGGTATAAAATTGCGTTTTTGCGAGATTAATTGACTCCAAACAGTTTCTAAATAGGAGGGAAAAAATAATAGGAAACGGTGAAGGGATAATTATTCTAAACTTAATGGATTCACCGCTAAATCTAGTTCCTATTTGTTATTTAATTACATACATATATACATTTATATATACATACATATAAACAAATATTATATATATAAATTTGTTTTATACTATACGGTATAAGTCTAGACACCTTTTTTCTTGGGAAATGATAATCAAATTCGTTGATTTACTACAAGTTGGTTTGAAATTAGTAGTGCTCCTGATGCATTTAATTAGATTTTCAACATTCTCTTGAACACCAAACAATGGATTAAATGAAACCATTATATTATTTAATTTGTTTTTATATTTTAAACCAAAATATTAAATTTTCTTTGAACATCTATCAATTATAAAATCCTTTCTTTACAATGAGGGTGACACCACCTATGTTGACAAAAGAATGTACAAAACCATCCCTCCTCCCTAAAAGATATAACTTAATGACAAATACTCCATTTCTTCGCCATAAAGAGAAAATCTACTTCCATCTCAAGACAGACACTTCTTTTATAAATATTGATCTGCGTCCTTTTGAGACTAAGATTTGTGCCAAGGAACTTGTATTATATTATTATACACTGAAATAAAGCATTAACTCTAAAGTAAGAGTTTGAGCACTATATAAATATATTATTTTAAGTTATATGATATGCGACAAAATATTGATAAAAGTCATATATCAAGTAAAATACTGTATTTAATACGTATTAGATAAAGTTGTATGACCTCGCATTACAATTTCTTGAAGTCAATTTCGATTTTTTGAACACTTATGATTCAAGAATAAGAAATATTAAGCATTTTGAGGGGTACAATATATATTAGGCTTTATTTTTAGCCCTTAAACATAGCTTTTATATAATATACTTTTTAAGGTCTTTTGGTAAGAAATTGTCCAAAAATAGAGATCTCAGCTAAATACTAATGTACCCTCTTATATTCAGCCGTCTTAGTTCCTATTTTTAAAGTCTGGAATTTCACATGATGATAACAATTGTTTTCTACTACTTCTGTATTTCAAGAAGTTACATAAATTTAACACACACAACATATTTTTCAAACCCAAAAAAATTGACTCCATCAGCTCGAACTGTAACTGATCAAACATGAAATTAAAAAGAATACAACCAATTTATTGGTCCAAAATAATTTGGTTTTTTAAACCATAAGTATTGATTCGTTCGATGGAAAAAATTTCCTAATAAAGTAACGAAAAATAGAATTTCTGCATTTTGATTCAATACACCGTTTAAATTTTAAGGAATTAATTTAGCGCTATACGACAGACGGCAGACTCCAATCTATACAACAATGCTTCCTTTACAACGTGGCAATGTGAGATTTAACCAAATGTGGAATGTGGTTATGAACAAAGGAATATCTTTTATTCTCGATTCATATGGGTTCGTTGGGGGATTAAAACTCAAAATTAGTTACAGGATTTAGCCATAATACCAATCGTATTATTTTACACAGGCTTCAATGAATGATAATGCTAAAATGTGATTATTTCCCATATAAGTTACACATTTTTCACTATATTTAACAAGATTATTGTTTTTGCTTCGTTATTGCTAGTAATACAAACCTTTTTACTATAAAAAGGGATGTAAACAGCTTGTTGCTTGTAAATAGTAAGTTAAAATGTTATGATTTTTTTATTAATTAATTCCATTGATAACCTATACTAACCTTTGTCATTGCCGTTATTTTTCGTAGTGCGAAGGATAGTCTAGTCCATGAGTATTACGTGTTTTTTCCAATTAGTAATCAAATTTCCTGTAAAATATTCCTGCAAACAATATCCGATTCAGAAAGAGGTCACTTTTGGTATTAGTTATCAAATGCTATTTTAAAATTAATTAACATAATATAATTTTGTAGCGTTTTTAAAGCTACATTGGTTGATTTTTTAATTAAAACTTAAATTAAATGAAAATTTTGGGAAAGACATATTGGGATTTAATTTTAATTAAATTATGAGAGGTTAGGATAAAAACGAATATGTAATCCTTTGGCAAGTTAGTGCTGGTAAGTTTTAAATTATTAGGAAGGCGGTTCACTGCCTTGAATTGATCAGAACCTGTCTTGTGTACTGCAGTTACGTCAATCTGAGAGAGCTATTGTTTCTCGAGTTGGATACGGCTGGGCCAATGAGAGAACACCGCGAATGTCCATCAGAGGGGGGTGGAAGGGGAACTATATAAACTGCCAGCATATAATTTTTGTTGGCCTTATTTGGGTAATTATCGTGAATTAAGTTTGATGACAGTGCGCCCCGTGTTTGTAAATTTTTTTCCGCGAGGGATGTTAAGGAAAAATTAAATTTATGAGCAATCTGAATAACTGATTCTTGATGAACAATAAAGCACAATAGAATCAAAGATTTGCAATAAAAGTGAATTAAAATTGAACTTTGTTTAATAACTTTGATTGAATTTTGGAAATTTAGTAATTTATTAATATTATAATTGGAACTGTTTTATTGTGATTTATTACTTGTAAATTAATTGAACTGTAATAAACGTTTGAGAGAGTTGTATCTGAATTGGAAAGACTTGAAAGTTAAGGTACGACTAGTGGAAAGAGAAGTTTTTATTTTTTATTTTTGAATTTTGTGTAAACTTAGTTATAAGTGAACATTTTTATTTTAGTTATTTCCAAGTGGTATTGAATTTTTTATTTGAAAACTGTATTATTTTATTTCAGAAGAGAGCTCTGATTTTTTTTAGTTTGATATATTTGACTGAAAATTTTGTTTTGCCAATGGACCTCTTTAATATTAATAACCGGTTTGTCAATTCTTTGCTGAAAATAGAGAGTAATGAAATTCTGAAACATTGAACTTTTTCATTTGCCAGTTTAAAATAAACCCATTATTTGTATTTTGAACTGTGATTTTATTTTAGACAAACCAGAATATATTTAATAGTTTTAAAAAATTAGTAATAACTTTTACTGAATATTCACTTGGAGCTTACTAATCAAAAAATGTTTTATATCGTCTTGGATGTCTGATTGATGATTTTATTCAAAATATTCTGGAATATTATAATCTGCAATCCAAGTCGTTATAAATTTTAACATAAAAATCAAAATTTTAATGCTGTAAATATATCGGTTTACAGGATTTTTAAAAAATGAATAGATAAATAAAACTACTTTTCTTAGCGCAAGAATGTGACGTAAATCAGGTTATTTAATCCAGTGCAAATAAATTTAATTTTAAATAATACATAGCAGTTAATTTTTTTTCCGAAACTGTTATTAAATTAATATTTTGCTGTTAAATTGAAATGTAAATAGTTCTGTTTTATTTTTTAAAGACTGTTAAAAGAGGAAATCATGCTCTGTGTTCTGTCACATAAAATATTCAAAATATGCAAATCCTTTCAGTGTTTAGGTGATGCTTTGCGGGAGGAGTGGGACAATATTTTATACGCCAGAAACACTTTTCAAAGTATTTCGTAACTTTCCATTCTTAAAACATATGTTCTGACGTATTTTCTTCAATGATAACTTAGAACTTAGGATCTGGTCAATGAATCTCATCATTTGCCAGAAAACATCCTGTGAAAGTGAAAGCTATGTAAAAAATCAATAAACAAGCACGACATCATGTATATTCTTTAACTAAACGGAAATGTTACATTCACTGATTATTCAAATTGTATTTCGTGTATGGTTTCAAAATAAAATAAATCATGCGTGGTTTTTAAGAAGCTGAGTTTTAAGTTTAAATGTGATATTACAAAAAATACAAAAGGGACCACTAAATTTAAGAATTAAATAAAATCAAAACAATACAAGAAAATTTACAATAGCAAAATTTAAATTACTTCACTTTGCTGCTTTAAACATTATCAAACTAATTGAAAAACACGTCGATGAGTGGTAATTATTCAAAAGTTAACTTCTTGAGCTTCATACGTAAAATTAGCAGATCAACCTTCTTCTTCTTTTATATCTAGGTCTCTTTAATTAACAGTATTAAGTAAAAATCAACTGGTAAATCTAAAACAAATATGAGAAATAAAAGAAACATAAGCCAATAAAATTATATCTGAAAGCATTACTATGAGATCTAGATTATAAAAAATAAAGGACCCACCCACTCACAAAAAACGATATCCTCTTTCTTCAGATGTTGTGTCGAAACTCTATAACATATGCAAATAAAAACGTCTTGCCAACGTACACACGCCTAGTTTATGCACTATAAGTTGTGCTGTGTGCCTCGTCTGATACAGTTGTATGGTTTGTTCTCATCGGACTGTTCTGAGCTTGCTTAGTATTTTATATGCATGTTAAGATATATGCTAACTTTTTTGAGGTAGCGTGTTCTCTTGTCACGTTTGACTTACGAGATTTTGTACCGCTATATGTAGATTTTTATGAATGTGTGTGCTTAAATAATTTTTGTACACAAAAAACTGTATAGATTCCAGTGCTCGAATCGCAGTGTTCTAATTTTTTAAAATACACCACTATGACAAATACACCTCTATCAGAAATCACCTTTTACATAAAAACTACCTGTCTCGTATAGGACACTTAGTATAACTAGTACCTACTGATTAATTATATCAGGTGGTACTTCTTTCTACCTACAGAAATTTTCCTATTAAAAATAAACTAGAAAGTTATAGAAAATGGGTAAAATATTGTTAACATGATAATATAATGTCGTAAATTAATGAATTAATAACAAGTTTTCAATCAGCAGTACTCATAATCCTTGTCAGGTTAGTTTAATCCTATTTACTTATGAAAAATAGCTTCGTTTGAATGCATTAGTCAAATTTGAAATTTTTGTGATGATAACACTTCCTAGATGGCTAGTTTTGAAACACACGACAAATAACGATGAAATAAAATTTTTATAAGTTCTCTAAACTATGCTTCCAGATAGACATTCTGTGTCATGTGGAGACAAAATCCTGTGATATAAACAATGAATTAAATACATAATGATGTATTGAATTAATAATTGTTTCATGAATTACAAGCTACATCTAATTTGTTCCTTACACGCCCTAAGTTTATTTATTCTCCCGTACAAATATTCCTAAGCAAAGACAACAGACTTGCTTTGTCATCCCGAGGAGACAGAGCATGTAGACATGTGCTGTTGTGTGTTCAGCGCTATCACAGTTTCCAAGTTCTTTGTCACCCACGGCTCTCTTTATGGTTGTTTCAACAAACTTACATCTGAAACGATTTAGCATATTAAAAGTAATTTCATTCAGGTAGTTATTAGCCGTGCAAAATTATTTTCATATCAAAATTAACAAATAACCTATATTTTACTAACAGTTATACAACAGTTTACAAATTGATAGATACTGAAATTTTACAATTTAATTTTAAGATATTATTTAGAATAGAGTTTGTAATAAAATGTATTTATTTTGAGATAGTTTTTATTATATTCGATGCCATTAAAAATATTAGAGATGTAGCCTCGAAAAGTGTTTTTATAAATATGAATAAACCTTTTAAACTACTTTTTTTTAAACTTTTATTTTTCTTACAATGTAACATTTCGAAATCTGGGATTTCATCTTCAGGTACTAACTAAGGTTAAAGTTAGTTAATTATGAAATCACCCACATCAGCAATAAATGGCTGCACTCAAATTAATTTTAATGATCGACAAATTACACAAAATTCCAATGAAAATTGAAGATTTTTTATAAAGAATTGAACATTATTAAATAACATAGCCCAAAATAATGGATATAAACCAAGCATGATTGATGTATTATCGAAGAACTACACAAAGAAAGAAAATAAGAAGAAAGAGATATCAAATAAGTTCAATCAGACTATCTTGGTAAACATTGTCACAAAATTAACAAATCATTTTATAAACAAGAACAACCAATTGGCTTTCAAAACCGCGAACAACCTCGGACTTTTAATCAAAAACAAAAGCAATTCAACAAACCAAAATCAAAATTCAACAATAGTGGAGTATACAAATTAAATTGCAAGGATTGTCAATCCCACTATATTGGACAAAAACCGGCCGATCCTTCAAAATTAGATTTAATGAACATAGAAAAGCATTGAAAACATCATCAAAAATAAAAAAAAAATGCAGACCATTTAATTTAAACCCTGGGGGGTGGGGGGGGGGGGGGGTGGGGGGGGGGGGGGGTGGGGGGGGGGGGGGGTGGGGGGGGGGGGGGGTGGGGGGGGGGGGGGGTGGGGGGGGGGGGAAATAATTATGGCTTATTGCAGTTCGAAGCCAGTATATTACTAAAATTTCATATTTATTTTATTAAAGTCAATCCTAATCTAAACCATTCGTACTCTTGTGAAACTTGTTGACAACGAAAGCAGGTTTTTTATGCTAATTGCAAACCGTTCATAAATAGAATCTGAGTTAATGTTTATTATTATATAAAATACAAGGTTTTTTGTAATTATCACTATGTAATTGTCAGAAAAAATGTAAGAATTACGACTCTGAGTTCTACTATAATTTATAGGTGTAAGACAGTTTAAATTTTAAACAAAGAAAGTGGCACTAAAGCAACATCGTTCTTTAAGCATGGTAAATACGTACGAATAACTAATTATATGCCCTGTTGAACAAACGTGCCAGGTTTGCTTAGAGGCCCACACCTCATTGAGCTGGAAACAATGCCTTACAATGACAAATACACTCATTGTGTGCTCTTGTATCAATTACAAACTTATAATTACTTCTAGGCAATAAAGGAGGTGTGGTAAGTTTCAGAGTTTCCGTAAAGATCTTAAATAACATTTTATAATCAAAATGTATTATATAATAAACTATTTAGATAAATCGTCAAACATATATAATTATATGTAGAAAGTGAACCACTTGAGTAATTGCAACTTGGATTAGTATGTTTTAGGTTTAATTTGAAGGAATTCAATTTAATAATTAGTTAGTTAGAATTATTTTGCTAGACTGAAAAGATTTATTTTTATTGGTTGAGCATTAGCAAAGCCTATAATTCGTGGGTGCTGAAAAAAATGTCTGCATTTTTTTCTATATCTGTCTAATTTTCCGCACTATATCTTGAAAACGAACCGTATTAACAGAATATATATTTTGAAATGTAGCCTATTTTAATAACATATGAGACACGCTGAGTGCGATGCGATGATGGTGCATGTCACACCATGGTATTAGGGGGAGCGTTAGCTAGTATTATATTGGTCTTTTGGGTAAGCATGATGGCAACAAGAAAGTCTCATAACAAATAAAATTTTAAAGAAAGATACTCATTAATTATTCAAACATGTGACACCTTAAACACATTTAGCCAACTATCCCATAAAACTTGATTTTATGTGATTTAGTGTGTATATTTTTTTTGTTTAAAACACTGATATGAATACAATTTAATGAACAAAAGCCTGCATGTATCATGTAGCAAGATATGTGGAGAAAGATTTTATACGTAGATTTGATATTTTGTATGAAATTTCGTCTTTACAAGGATTACTTATTATTTTCCTTGTCAAGCCCTTTTGTGTATTTTTATCTGCTTGGCTACCTGTCTTCAAAATATCTATAGATTTGAAACTTTGCATGCAACCACAGCGAAGTCAGCTTTGACACTCTTTAGGCAAATCCGAAATCATAAATAATTTATAAAATGAAAAGTATACCACTGTTGATTACCAATGTTGATTGTGTAAACCCAAACAATTTCCGGAGGAATAAAAATCCATAATAATTATTAATTTCTGCTGTTTTAAATTTTTTATCCCGAATATATTTTTAAGTATTCATTAAAATACAAAGTTTAGAAAAGTAATCTTATTTCATCGATTAGCGATAAAGTTGAGAAGTAAGGTCATATTGCTGAAAAACTTTAAAGCCAACAAGTAAGTCAAAGTTAAAGCTAACTTACGTGCACCGAGACACTGTAATTAAATTAATATAGTTCAGATTACTTCATAGTTTTTACACTGACAAATTTCATGATTGAAATCCTTGTGATCTAAGAATTCGTTTTGCGAAGGTTCTTCTTTGTTGTTACTTGAAGATGGAACTGTGCTTTGTAACGTTTCTTGTTCCACTTGTAACAATGTCCATTTACTATTTTGTCCTTTCTGGAATATTGCGCTATTGCTAAACAAGTTATTTTAAAATTTTTCTTGCAAATAAAACCTAGGCTTGTTTTAAAGGATTTTCATCCAATGAGTCCCAAGTTTTGCGTTGAGTAATTTAGAATCCACTGAATAATACAAGCACCCAAAAAGGTCTAGAAAGGCCCTGTCTGCTTACAATTGTTGATGTCATCGTAAGGTGATTTTGTTATACATCAACATAAAATACGTAAACAGTCGCTAAAAATAGTTCAAAAGCTGATTTAGTGGGAAAGCGTACTTATGTTCGCACTGTTAGCGTACTTTTGGACTTTAAAGCGTACTGTTTTGGAGATTATAGAAACTATATTAAACCGTTTTGATTCATTTTTTTTCTAGTCACAACAATGGCGGACGGCTGTAGAAATATTTTCTTCCGAAAACTTGAAAAATAGCGACAGTTTGCCAAATTTAGTTTTTTTCAGTCTTAATCTGAAGAAACGTGATAGTCTTTGTTTACAAACAATACTGACTGATTTTGATGACACAATAGCGACAGCAGCTTAGAAAACTTTGAAACACCAAAATTGAATGTTAAAAATTCTGTAATATCTTTAATAGATACCATCAGAAGATTACCATAAACTTTGCTTCTTTCAATATGTGGAGATGGCCTTGTGACAGATCATACCAATAATCACTACCTACAGTTGTAACATATTAACGTAACTAGGTCTTTGTAACATAAGATATATAGTGTCAGCCCTTAGAAGCCATGACAATTTTAAAGTTGTACTGTGGTATTCATGAAGCATTCGTCATTTTTAAGTCAATAGTATACAATGTATGAAAGACAAATAAAAATTCTACACAAGATATAGGATATGGTACTACCAACCCACGAGCCCTGTGAATCCAGGCTTAAGCTATTCAATACTGTCGTAGGTTTCTGCTACATGACGTCACGTCTCGCCGTATAAAAATACTTATTAGTTTTAATCCCGGCAAATAGATAACTATAAATGCCTAAATTTATTTTACAATAAAATGAAATTCTACCGTTTAAATATCTACATTTTGTAAAAATAAATTACATTTTCTATGAGTTACGCATTTTTTAAAACCTTCCAGAAATATGAATAAATGAATTTATTTCCAATCAATATAAACATAATTATAAAACATTATCATTTTTGGAAATTGACTGACCACTTTTACAAGTAGTGTGGCCAGTTAGTAAAATTGAAAAAAAAAAAAAAAAAAAAAAAAACAATAAATACACATTTCTACATTCTATTCTACATTTCTAAATACACATATTCTACTCGGTCAATTGATAGAACTCAATATTGCTTAGTATTTTTATATGAAAGGGAAATAGTGTTTTCAAGCGCTCTCTGTACACTTTGTTGTGTATTGGATTTCAGAATAACAAAAAATCAGTAAGGCTGCCTTTCACGTTGTTGCTATGCTAACTTATTTTCTATTACTATATCAAGGATGTGTGGAGGTGATTTGATTTTAGAATAACTATTAATAAGTTAATAATAAGATTGCAACAATTAATTAACCAGCGGAATCTATACTACAAAATGGTGAAATGTTTTGTTTTCAGATGAACTTATCCTTTTAATATTTTAATTGTTAATGAAAGTACAAAATATTGTGCTTTCTCTCCGTTTCAAAGTAAAGTTAAAACGGATATCATGCTTTCTGTTTCCGTTCCGAACTCATAAAATATTCAAAGTATGCAAATCCTTTCAGTGTTCAGGGGGACGCTTCGCGGGAGGGTGGGAAACTTACGTTATACGCCAGGAACATTTTGTAAAAGTATTTCGTAACTTTCAACTCTTCAAATAAATATTCTTACTTAACCGATTCAAAAGATTAGTGCAATAAAATAATATAGCGTTTACATTAAAACATTCCATACAATAAATGTGAAATATTTTGTACTAAATATACGTATAAATTATGCTGTTATCATAGTTTCATATGTAAAATTCTGGGCTGTTTATTCCGTGAATGTTACTTTACAGTCTGTCGAACACTGGTTGATCTATACCGGGTGTCCCAAAGTATCAACCTCCATCTCCCCAGCATATTTTTGATTGATCTGTTGAGAATATTCACAACTTCTTTGAGAATAGCTATCGCATCATCTAAGGACGTCTCATGTTGTATAATGTCAGTGGAGGGAGGATAGAGCTATAAAATGTTAAATGGGATGAAGTAACTTTATTTTCGTCTTGTTGGTTTTGTCTCAAAGCCTTTCATTTACTTGAGGTACTGCCGCCCACTATTTTATTACGGGGTTGCGTATTCAATTTTAAATCTTTAAAAATCTCCTTAGGTAACGTTTTACATCCCCAAAAGAGATTTAAAATGTTTAATTACTCAAAATTTAAAGTTGTGTAAGACTTTTTGAGACACCGAGAATATTAAGCTTGTCTTAAAATAGTTGAAAAACATTATAAAATGAAACTAACTAAAGGAAAAAAGATAATTCATACGTCAGTTCTATGGCCGTTATAAATAATTTGCTTCTTACACAGTCCTAAGTTGATTTATGATCTTCTGTACAAATATGCTTAAGCAAAGAAACCAAGCTTTGTCATCCCGAGGAGACAAAGCAAGTAGACATTTTCTCTTGTGTGCTCAGCGCTGTCACAGTTTCCATGTTCTATGTCACCCACCGTCCTTCCTTTATTGCTGTTTAAACTAATTTACACCTTAAAGGAGTTTACATATGTATTCACCTATTTCCGAAAATTATTAACCGTACATTAAAGCTAAGTAACAGAACAGATTTGTATAGAAATCAAAGTACAATTTCTTACTTAATAGTACAAGTAAATTACTATAGTATAATATTTGTATATATTACGTGCACTACTGACATTTTGATACTAAACCATCATAAACATTCTTCCATACTCATCACATTCTTCAGTGCCAATATATATATATATATATATATATATATATATATATATATATATATATATATAGTTTCTTTCTATGTTCGGTCCTACCCTACTTTTAGCACAGATAGTACATTTGTACAGGATACTGTTCAAAGTACCATGAACAAATTTATTTGATTTAACTAAAAATATCTGCCTAATATTCCTAAAACATTGAACATTTTTTTAAACACTGTTAATGAAAAATGCAAAGAATAAAACAGTAAAAAATCTTGCTATGTAAAATTACTGAAATAATATTACAGAAGAATACCTCCTAACAACGTTAACAATTTAGAACATTCAATTTAAATTCTTTATATTTATTATGAAAGTCTGCTAATAAAATGAGCTAACTTTTGTAATGTAAAAATGAGAATAAATTATTTACCACTATATTGACTAAATTTGTTATTAATAAATTAAGCTGGAAAAATCTTAATTGCTAATTCACCTTTTCCATTTAATTTAATCTATTTAATGTTCAGCACGAATGTTGTATTTTACACGGTATATTTTACAGGGTAATATTTTAACGGAATTTATTGCTTAAAGCGTTAAAAGGAGGTAAATCGTAGGAAATTCGGAACTCGAGCGGTAAACGAACAACTCGTCGAATACGGTTGTCGGTGACGCGAACCGAGGATTTTATCCTCTACCAAAACGCTCAACGCGCCTAAAGAAGTTTTCACTTCAAAAATTTTTTGTATTTATGATATGATGACGTAATTATATGATGTATGGTCATGGTATTACGATAAGGCACAATAATACATATTATATGTTAAATTAAAATATTTTAGAATTTACAAAATGAAGCTCTTACACCTTTAATTATTTTCTAATATGAGTAAAAAATCTTTAATTTATACATAAAAAGCTAAGTAGAGAAGAGGTTAAGAGGTGTAGCAGTGAAACATGCTAGCTATGGTAGTATTGTCTTAAATGTGACGTTGTCTTTGTTGGTTTGAAAATGAAAAATCTATGAAACACGAAGGAGAATGGAGAATATAAGATTTATTACAATTTGCTGATGTAAACTTGGGTATCTCGACCACTGTATTTACATAAGTCTTTTAAAGCTAGTCTTGACATGGAGGAAGTCTTTAGCATGAAAATTAGAAATGGGTCTTAAATATCCTGTATATTATATCCTGTAACTGTATGCAATGCCACATACAGTATCCCAGTAAGCCAGTCTTACTAGGCTCCCAGATAACTTACTCATTTAACTGCTTATAAAGTATGGAGAACAGATATTATCGAAATACTTTTTTATTGCATTTGTATAAAGCAACTGTTACTTCAATCGAAATATCCTTAACTTGTAAGACAGTTCAGAAAATGTAAAGGAAGTCAAGTGATCAGGGTATTATTTAGTCAGATGCTCGGATAAAGTATGAAAATACACAAAGTATACAGCTTTAAATGCACTGTCTGCAATATTAGGATAAACGAAATAAAAATCATTAAAGTTTAGTTCAAATGTCAATTTAAATTTTAACTGATTTGCTTGTTGTATGTGATTCAGTTGAATTTTTGTAGAAATCTTCTTGTCCCTTACAAATTCGTTTTAGGAATCGTCCTCCTTGATTGATTAAAGATCGATAATTATCTCTTCTTCGTATTATTTATAAATACAATTTTTTGGATTTATTAGGATATTATTAGGAATTAATCGTTTTCTTGGTTGTAGTATAGCTGAAAGTTTCGTAAAAAGAATTTTTGCTTGTAGCACAAGAAACTGGATGTATACCTTATTCTTTTAGACTGTATATATCAACGTTCTATCAATCAATAGGATACACAATGTTTCAGTGAAACTCCATAAAAACTTAAAAAAAAAAACATGTAATCTTGCCGATATAGGTTACATCCATGTAAAAAATAATAGGAATTCTGTGATTCTCGGGAAACAATCTAATATAGAAAGGTCGATTTGTACTATATGTCTATTTACTCAATAATAAATAAACATATTGGAAAAGTAGAAAGATATAAAATAATAAAATAGTATATTGCATGAGACTTGATTTAAAACCGAATCAAACAGTTATCTAATACATCCTGCTTGTATTGTCAAAGAAAGGTCAATCTAACCCTTCCGTATACACACAACTAAACTTTGCTTTAAGAATACTCAACTTCCTTCTGTGTGAGTTTGCATCCGTTTGCTAACAACTTAACTCAAATCAATAATTCAGTAATATTTTTAGAAATACAACATAGATTGCTTAGTTTTATTTCAAATATGATGTAGTATTCCACGGCTAACTTTATATTAATACGTTGCTTGTTTCAGTTAATGGTCTTAAAAGAATCAAAAATATGTCTATTTATTAATACATAAAATAATACGTACTAATATATTAGGTAATTCCAATCAGCCAGGGAGTTTCACAACTGTATGCAAAGTTATAGAGAGCACTGCAATTCTTTAAAGAAAAAAAAAATTTAATTTGAATGAAAATTATATTCCTGTAATATAATAAAATTTGTATAGGTTTTATTGGCAAATGTTTTTGGTAGTATATATATATACTACCAAAAACAACATATATATAAGTATATGCGGTTCTGTGGTATTGTTGCTTGAAAAATCTAAAAACTGATTAATTTTATATACTGTATCTGGAAAAATATTTTTTATTAAAAGTATCACCTTTTATTATTTTTCCTTAATATTTTTGATCAGATTGTGTTATTAAGATTATGAACTTTAACCGTCCGCCATCTTGATACGGGCTACGATAATATTTTTTCTTTCTTTGAGACAAGAACTTCAATAGTGCCAAATATGGCTTTTTTATCTCAACTGGTTTCTGAAAAAAAAAATATATATATACAGACACACTTGGTACCTTTTACATCAATTTAAAATATATTCAAATTAAAATTTATTGTATCAATCACTATCAAAAAGATAAATTAATTTATGCTGGCCATCTAGCTAACTAAATTAATTTTCTGTCCTCATTTTTGTCGCATAATCCAAAACATTGAGCAACAACGATACTCTTTTAATAAATATCACTCAGTACTTTGTGTCCAAAAATAAAGTAGGGCCAACAACAAAGAACTGAATATTTACGAAACACTTGTTAAGTTACACAAAGAAGAGGCCTGTACAAATTTCTAATTCACTTCATTGCGTGTAACTCACAAAGATAAAGGGGTTAATATAATTTCTTTTTATCAAACAATATTTTTTTTGCTACTACTCCAACATGCAATTATCGGTTGTATTTTCCTAAATAACTGTAACGATTTAGATAATACAACACACGAAACTGAAATATATGCGCTGCCATATCTAAATAACTTGTAATATATTTAAGATCATTTTAAAATTTAATGTCTAATAAAGATTTAAAAAATATTTTTTTCTCGAAAATGATAAAAGGGTAAACTATAAAACTACATATTGCTGCTCGTATTACGTAGCACAGTATAAAGACTAAGGAAGGCTATTGAAAAACTAAAGATCTCTTAAATAAATATTTGGAAATTGTTTAAAGAAACACACAAGTAAAAGATAAAGGGTAGTCCTTGTAAAAAGAGAAAAGTTACAAAAAATGTTCATAAAATGGTACAATACAAAGAATAATAAATTCACCCTATGTATAACCCGTGATTAGTTAGTGCCCGAGTCTGCCCATCCTCTATATATCTGATAAGACACCTTTTTTAGTCTACATTTGATATAAATGGCAGCAAAAACTTACAGAACTAACATGTTAATGTATAAGGTTTTTTATTTGTAAATTTATAACACAATCATAAATAATATTATTTAATTTTTTCTCACTCCTTACCAAGTAGTAGGATTTAAAAAAGCAGCTGGTACACAATTCTTTTGTGTTACAATTAAATTGGCATGTAATTCAAATTATTATAATTTTCGTTTAAAATTAAAATGGCGTATTTATTTTCTTTTAAGCAGGTCAATTCTCGGTATCTCCACCACAGTAGACTCGTCTGGTCCTACAAGCGAATAGTGCCTTATAAGTATTAAAGAAAACATAAAAAAATAATTTTTTCTGTTTCTTCAGACACCTTCTTTATAAATATTTTCGATTGCTAAGATGCTAGCATATGATTCGTTAACAGATATTTTATGAGTTATGAATACGTTAAGAAGAATTCAAATTATTAATTAAGAGGTTAGCAGGAATGTTGTTGTTTAACTTAACGTGATGAGTTTAAATTTTCCTTTAAATATTACCTTAAAGTAATTTATTATTTATTCTACAATCATTTCAAAATTAATGTTTTGTAAAGTAATAAGTAGTTATAAAATAAATAAGAAATGTAAGGTAGACGATTGAAACGCTACATTATTAGCTACTAACTGCCTTAGCTATTCTGCATAACAAAGATAAACACCAACTTTCAATTTGATTTGTTCAAAGGAATATTTCATAAGCAATATGGAACAACCAAAAGTTTGAAGTAGAAGTAGTTTTATTGTTGACTTTCTTTGTTCGACAAGAGGATTCTTCCTTACACAGATATCTACAAAATTTCCCTTTTTTAAGACTGTATTAATAAGCATCATTTTATAGAACATTTTTCACTAGTTTTAAAAATAAAACATTTTATTTGGTACAAAAACCATTACTAGCAAATATACAGTTTGATTAAATATAAATTGAAAACTAAGGAGAATATAGATTGTAGTGTTTTTTGAGAGAATTCTCATAATTTGTTTATGTGGACGGTTATTCATTCATTATATTCAACTATAAACAGTTTCGTATCACGACTAGAACTATAGAACTATATAATTTAACGTATTCCTAACATGATAAAAGTCAAGTTAACAGTATTGAAGAAAAATTCTTTAGGGGAAACCGGGGCTGAAGAGTTGGTTGTCACAAAGCTTATAAAACCTACCCACAAGAGTTCGTTGGTGTCTCTGATACGTCTAGTACCATTGCACTTCAGTAAGGGTGTGGTTAAGGGTTTAGTTCGCAATTTTCAAAGAAAGACAGATAGTGGGAAAGTATCTGCAGATGTTATATAGAGAACAGCATGTGCTGTAAAATTTGGTCCACTGTACTATAAGTTTTTATCAGCTGGTGGTATATATAAATTATTGCACTCTTGCAAGAAATAGCCATAAAAATACCTGAAGATGAACTGAAGGATGAAAAAAGAACGGTACCATCCGTAGTGTTGGCTATCTCAAAATAGACATCTTTTCAATGAGTAAAATGGAAATATTTTAGTTTTTAATTGCATATCCTTCGCGATTCAGAGATATATTTTGGACTCTCTCAAAAGCAAGTCAGGAAATTAGCTAACTAGTTAGCTGTAGCTAACTCCTTCAGGTATAGATACTATATACAATTTATTAGGTGCAAAGAATAATACTCTTCATAGTTAGCGTTTATTTGATAACACCATTATAATGTTCTGTAAGTAATGCATTCCATAACAACTCCTCTGAACTGATGTAGTTGTTGGATGTTATAATGTATTAACAAATCCTCAATTTGCTCAAAACATATTTATGAGTCAATAAGAGCATTACTGAAACAAGAAACTAACATGATTATAACGTTAGCAGTTACACTAAATCATGTTGTGGAATAAAAAGAAGCGCCTATACTATGTTTCTACAAATATTACAGAAATGTCGATTTGAGCTAAGTTGTTAACAATCGGATGCAAACTCACACAGAAGGAAGTTGAGGATTCTAAACCAAAGTTAGTGCTGTGTATACGGAAGGGTTAACTTCTCCCGTCTTTGGGAATACAGGATGTGTTTATATGACGTTCATTGTGCACTATTTTCGAAATATTGGAATTGGTTTCATAGTGGCCGTATCTGAATAATCATCTACGTAAAAATTAAGGTAAAATAATAAGGAACATTGTAAATTCATTGTGGTTTCGTTATCACGCACCATTTGATACCTGAATTCTTAGCACTACAGAATATCAGAATGTACAGATTACGTGTAAAATAGAACCAAAAAAGTACCTAATTGATAGATAGATAGGTAGTAGTAGTAGATTGTAATCTAATATTTAATTTAATTTACGTGAACATCTGGAACAGGAATATAAGTGACAGTCATAATTAATGTTTTGACAACCTTGACTGCGCCACTATATCTTGTTGCTAATGACAGGTGACATCATTTTGACTGATGTGAAGTAGGGGAATGTCACATGATTTATTCATAAACGGTAGTCCAAAACGCAAACATTAACAACTAAGTGGCAAGAACAGACCGCACGCACGCCGACTCTGACATCAACAATGTATGGCGGCTTTGAGTAGGACTAGCATGCCGCGTCTTCCTCCCATGTTTTTTATCAAACTGTCCTTACCTACTTACCCAGGTCCTTACAGAGACGATGTTTCGTACGGTGGGTTAGATTTACTTTCAGCATATAAATACATTGAAGAGGAAATACCTCTGGTCATATGCAGTGTTGTGGCAGTTTTTTGAACTGTCTTTTAAGTTGAAATTAGCTTACTGAAGCGTTGACTGCATAAATATCACTTAATATGTTGACCTATACCCGAAATAGCTGCGTAAATTACTAGAGAGTTTTTAACTACTTATATTACACTGCTGATTTGTATTTAGACCAAATTGTTTCCGAATATACACAAAACAAGCATACTTTTGCATACAAATGGTGTACAGAAAATAAATACACTTTCTGACCGCTTCGGATTAAAATTAATCTCTTTCTATTCTTTTAAAAGCGATCAAGATTCAGTAAAGTTTCGGGTAGTCATTCCCATTTAAATACACAATCGTAAAATTAGTCCCATAAACTTAGGTCTGGAAAACAGGAGGTGTAATAATTGTTAATGGGGTGTTTATAAATTATATACTTTGGGAATTTATTCTTTAAGTCTAGGTAAACAAAACAGATATAAAACCCGTTATGGGAATAATGCAGATAATAATGAATTTTTAACTATTGTAATACATGGCGAATGATTGCCAAAGGACGTGAAAACAATAAATATTTTCCCGAGTTGCGTTTTTGATGGGATGAAGGACGGACATAATATAAGCAGTGCTTATATAAGTAGTTCAAAACTCTCTAGTAATTTACGCAGCTATTTTGGGTATAGGACAACATATTAAGTGATATTTAAGCAGTCAACGCTTCACTGAGCTAATTTCAACATAAAAGATAGATCAAAAACTACACAACACTGCATATGACCAGAGGTATTTCCTCTTCAATGTATTTATATGCTGAAAGTAAATCTAACCCACCGTACGAAACATCGTCTCTGTAAGGACCTGGGTAAGTAGGTAAGGACAGTTTTGATAAAAAACATGGAGGAAGACGCGGCATGCTAGTCCTACTCAAAGCCGCCATACATTGTTGATGTCAGAGTCGGCGTGCGGTCTGTTCTTGCCACTTAGTTGTTAATGTTGCGTTTTGGACTACCGTTGTGAATAAACCATGTGAAGAGTTTAAAACATTTTTTTAAGATTAGATGTTTTTTCATTATCCCTATGACGTAGCACATTATAAATATTGAGGATAAAAATAGGGATCACATAAAGGAAAAGATTAAAGGGTGGTCCCTAATAAAAAAAAAAATACAAAAAAGGTTTTTTGAAATGATATACTGATGCATAACAAATTCACCCTATATACGAGTACGTCCCGTGGGTTATTTTGTTGTTAGTGCTGATCCTGCTCATCCTGTATGGATCTGAAAAGAAGATAACCTATTCCTTCTATAAATGATCAAATAGCAGCCAAACCTTTCACAACTAAAGGGTTATGTTAAAATATATTATTTTTAGTATTTCATTAAGAATCAATTAATATGAATTAATTTTATCTTAATCCTAACCAAGTAGCAGGGTAAAAAATAAATAAAAAGCAGCTGGTACACAATTCTTTTATGTAGCTATTAAATTGCATCTCATTCAAACTATTTTAATTTTTTATAATTAAAATGATGTATTTATAACAACGAAATCGTTTGTTTACTTTTTTTTAAGCTAGTCAGTTGTTAGCCTCTCCATCATAAACTCGTCTTTTCAAACACGGGAATAGTGTCCTAGAAAAGACTTGGGAAAACACATAAAACATAACAGAGAAAAAGCAACTAAACTGTTATTTCAGAAGCGTTTTTTTAAGTATTTAATATTGGATATAAGTTTCGTTAATGGAAATGTTCTCTAAAATGAACAAATTACGAGTAATTAAAACTATTAGAAGTTAACAAGCGTTTTTTGGTTGTTGTACTTAATGTTAGTGATAAACGATAACTTAGCAGTAATAAAGAAAATACTTGCTAGAATTTTAGGAGAGACAGGACAACCAGTCACATAACTTATCAAATTTGCCACAAGATTTCGTTGACGTCCTCAGATACGTTCACTACCTTTCTACGTCAGTAAGGGTTTGTCAGTCGTGAATAGTTGGTTTAAATGTATATTTTCTTAAGCATTGTGAAGTATTTTGTAAACTTTTTGTTAGTGAGTAATTCTGTGTACCATTAAGATTTGTATCATTGTACGCTTTGATGCAGATAGTTTTTAGATATTTAGTAAAGGAAACATACTTTCAGATCTGTTAAAGTATACATGAGGTGGACATTTAACAGTTTTTATCATCGTTCTAGTATGTATGGAGGTTAGTACGAGTTTTAAATTTCCGGATTTTTACCGATTTCTCATGATGGTGTCTATCAGTGTGACCATCCTTGATGTAAACAAACATGGTTCTAGCGAGCCTATCACTATAGACTAGTTGGATTTCTTTAATGACTGCTTGTGTCTCCAGAGACACATTTACCATACCTTAGACCTCGTGATGGTGTCTATCAATATGACCATCCTTGATGTAAACAAACATGGTTCTAGCGAGCCTATCACTATAGACTAGTTGGATTTCTTTAATGACTGCTTGTGTCTCCAGAGACACATTTACCATACCTTAGACCTCGTGATGGTGTCTATCAATATGACCATCCTCGATGTAAACAAACATGGTTCTAGCGAGCCTATCACTATAGACTAGTTGGATTTCTTTAATGACTGCTTGTGTCTCCAGAGACACATTACCATACCTTAGATGTCAGACAAGTGATCTAGATGATGCCGTAATTGGAGGGCACGCGTCTATTCAACATTAATTCACTACGGACGAATCAATACCAAATGTATATTCAGTGAGGGTACACCACAATTTGTGCTTTATGGGAACTGCCAGCGTATAGTATAGAAGTACATGTGTTTATTGATCCGTATACAAATAAAAAATCAACTTAATACACCTTAGCTTAGAAATTGTAATTAATTGTATTTCACGCCAAAACCACAGTTTATTTAAACCCATCTATAAAGGAGTGAAGATGTTATATACAACATTTTAATTTTACAATAAGAAAGGTTCTGTGAGTTAATAGCTTAGCACGCTCATCCGACAAGTTATACACTCGGGTTCGAGTCCCTATTGGTAAATTCGTTATGGGCCATCACTTATTAAATTATTATTTATGGTCCATAGAGTTAGGAAATTTAGACTGTGTTTACAATGAAACGTTTTTAATATTAAAAATTATTATTTTATAAATACTAGCAGCATCGGTACAAATGTCTTCGTTCTAAGTTTAAAATTACTACTTAAAAGATATTCGTATTCATGAATTAGTACCTAGATACGATCATCATTGAATAATATTTTTTCTCAACTCAACTTGAGATTACATTAACGGAGTAGGTAAAACCGATAAAAGAACAGCTATTGCAGCGGTAGCGGTAGCGGTAGCAGCGGTGTGGTATTGATCCCTGTCCCAAGGGAGACCAGAGACGTTGCTACTTTAAACCCCATCTCCGGTCCTGTCATATACAATTTGTTCCTTCCGGCATCTTGTTCTCTACCACTTGTCTCATGTCCAAGTAAAAGTTAAATCTTAAATTAAAACGTTTGTTCTCTAACACTTTGTATAAAGTAATCATATAAAGCTATAGTTTCGTTTTATTCGATTAAAGAACCATTTAAATCACAACAGTTTTACTTAATATTTTTTTTACGACTAATGTATACTCTATACAGGCAGAACGTTCAAAAATGTTGATGAATCAATTCTATAGAATTATGCCTGATTTCACTTTGTTTAGCTTTCGTTTTAACTGGATTGCATGACACATTAAAGCTTTTAGTATTTATTCTTTTAGGGTTATTTATAACCGTTTTATAAAAAATACGGAATCAAAATTTTTGATTCCTAAAAATTTGTATTTTCTCTTCCATTTCGTTAGTTGCCACGAAATGTTGAAAGGGCCATTAATGTATTTTTTTTATATTACAGTTATCATTAAAGGAAATGTAACCTCCTAATTACATATATAGACATGCAAATTTAATGTAAACAGTTTCAGAGTTATGATTTTGTTAATGTGGTCTGGTAAACGCTAAGCAATGGGAAATAAGCAATAGTGTAATAGTCCACACTTTTGTTTACTTTCACTTAGATAACAACTTAATGAGGAAAATAGCTACAGCACAAAGTGAATAGTAGTTTTAGTTTAACCTGCATTATCACCATGTATAATCTAAACTTAACTCCTTTTGCTTAGACTGTGCGGCCACAGGTTTTCTAACCGATACTGTCATCTATTTTTTTCTACTAAAAATTCTATATTTATAATTTTCCCATTGTAGAAATGTATCAGACCAGCGTCAACATGAGATAAATTACAAAACTATACTTCACATTGCAACACGGGATTAAATCTTTTCAGTTAGAGATTCATAGAGTCTAAAGGCAATTTTATCAATAGCTATGAAACAGTGAAAATTAATGTTACATGAAATTAAGTTGAAGTTCCAAATATTCTATTAATACGAGAGATTATAAAAAATGTAAATAACGCTAAGTACAGTGGAATAATGTTTAATTTAGACATAATTTATGTTTGAAATCTACAAAGAAACGTTCGTTACAGTTGACAGACAGCGATGATGTTACTTTATAACATTCCTAACCAGAGATATCTAAGTATCGCTCCAATTTGTTACATTTATACATTTTTTGCAAATTAAATTTTATTCTTTACTTTTTAAATGAAAAATTATCATAATTTGGAGAATTGTTACTGTAGTAGTACAGATGAACCACATCGTTTATTAAGATTCTGTATTTTTCCTAGTTGAACCATTTTTAATTTGAAAGTGTTTATAAAACATAGTTTAAAATGTATAAAAAATTGAATATGGCCCAGAAGTACAAGGTGTTAAAATTACTTTACCACTCCAAACAGACATAAAACCTTAATTCTTCTACTTAAAGTAATAATATTACAACAAAATATGTGCCTCTTTCTCAAGTTTTGTGACAATGATTACACCTAATTTTGACGTGCTTCACTTTGTAACACGCAATTAATAAATTTTCATTCCAACTTGAACAAAACACAACGCATTTTATCATCGATTTCAGCACACGTTCCCCTGGTTCTTTCTGTCAGTTATCTTTTGGTGTTTACCTTCATATTAATTTTTCAAATAGTATAATTTTACGTTTTGAATTTAGCTTTGAGCAATCTTAAACCATATATTGCTTAAAAATGATTGAATGTGTTCTTATTTTAGCTTATGTATCAATTAGTGTATGTATCAAGGACTTGGAAAAATCGGTGTTTTGGGTTGGGGAGAACAACAAACTAAAGAGGGGTAGGTATAGGAGGAGGGGATAACAGGGTTATCAACAATCACGTGCGAATTTGAGCTGAAACATTAGATCTATCAATTGTTTTTTAAGATATTTTAAAACATTTGTTGGGTATTTTTTTCTGTATTAATTTATTTAAACACTGTTAATACCTTCATAGTTTAAGTTTATTCATCTTTTATACCATTATAGTGAGGACTATTTATAGTTTTATTGTTTTATTAGTTGAGTGCTGAAAACATGAACATTCAGAAAAGAGAAATACTTAAAATAATAAATGGTTGCCACTCTATCTATTATACCAAATATCAAATTATGGTTGCCTGTAAAGTCGGTTTTACGGGCGAAGATTTTACGTGACAACGTCTTTTTCTCGTTAGAATATTTATTGATATGAATATTATTAAATTGCACAATAGGAAACAAGGAATTGAATGAAAATAAGAATTGCACAAATTTTAACTATAGAAATATATTTTGTTTACTAAAACATTGTACATAATTTGAAATTAATTAAAATTTGTTATTGTAAATGGTAAAGTTGAATAAAACATTTACTAAAATTGGAATTTGAAATTCTTGCTAAACACAGTTAAATTCTAACTTCGCGCGTGGTGATTGGTCGGTTTAGTTCGTTTGTTTGGTCGCACTGTTATGACAGGTTAGAGGTTATAATTTGTTATTTTAAATGTTTGACTAGCAATACGCGCTGTTTCTTCTCAATCGACTGAATTACGATTGATTGCAGAGTGATTTAAACTAATAATTTACTTAACACTATCAACATTTGTCAATAGTATGACATAACCTATAAACTCAGTTTCTCAACTTTTGTGTCAATCTAACAATTAATCAATCAATCATAGTTTACGATAATGAAATATCAGTGTACAATTATTTACCTTTATTGTTGTAGTTGTTGTAAATGACGAATCTAAGCACTCCACATTTTCACGAATAAACATAGTTATCTGCTTTATCCCGTGCGGCGGACCCACAGTTATCTGCTTTATCCCGTGCGGATCCCGTGCGGCGGACCCACTGGACGGGCATCGTAACGTTACCGGGCGTTACACTTTTTCATGAGTGACTCCGAGCCGCAACCTAATTTAAGACGTTGTCACGTCAAAAGGTAAGAAGTATGCTTTGAATAAAACATTATTTCATCTTTCAAGATTCCATTACCAGCGATTGTATAAATATACCCCTTACATAATTTCATTTCTAACTCTCTATCAAGATGTAAAATAAATGTGATTCAGTTTTTAGAAACTTTTGCTCAGTGAATCCATTTAAGCAAGTAACCGTTAATACATTTACATTTAAGACAAAGGTGTATTCAGGTAGACTTTTATTAGGGGTTTGTAAATTAGTTTAATAGCAACTGATACTGCCTAGTAAATGATTATTTCGTGGTGTGTTTTTGCAGTTCATTAGAAAGAATAAATTGCTCTATGTTACTGGATCAGTGAAATCTGTTTCCCGTTCACGAGTGATATACCAACCGTGTTAATGTACAAACACTATCAGCTGTTACGACAAATCTAAGTTAATTAACAACAGCCGGTTAGCCCTGTGTTGCGGGCTCGTTAGCTTTACTATGTTTGTAAACATTTAATATAGATGTTCTTTTTTCATTCTGCTAAATGAAGCTGCCTTCCGTTGTTATGTTATAATACATACCTACAGTTTCGCCTAACATAATGTGTTCAACTATCAGAGATTATATTTGATCGAAGTTGAAATATTTATTAACATCAAATACATTATTTTAATGTTGAATTACGTATTAACAAATGTATCAACGCATGGCATGACATGAATAACTTACTTTATCCTACTGAGACTAATAAACTTTTAGGAAGACAAACAGAACATTAAAGCAAATTAAGGACTTAATAGATCTGGATTATTTATCGAGAGAGCCGTAAGCATATATCACGCCTTTGGCAGGGCAATTTCAGAAGTATAGGGTTCTCTGATTAATAGCAGTAATTTCAATTTAAAAGAATAAGTATGACCAGAAACCATCTTTAATGGATTATTTTTATGCTCTAAATGAATGTTTATGTTTACAAATTTGGTATAATAGTCTAGTCAGTGTGATGCGTAAAATAGAAAATAGGGAGAAAACTATTATGAAGCAAATATTTGAGGGCTCTGTTATAAAACCGACTAAGTCCATGTTTTTATTGAAATTGAATTATTGGTAGAGACGAATACAATGTACATTTCTACATCACCAGAGAATATTTTTGAATTTCAAATCCGAATATAAACCTGTGTTATTTGCATTTGAAAACTGCTATTAGTATCAGACCTAGCTATCTCCAACAAAGTGAGTTGAAATCAAACCTAACTATCTCCAACAGCCAATGAGAAGCCAGTATAGTAGTCATGTGACCAACCACATGTAAACACGATCAACAATGTTTAGTGACTATTGAGGTTAAGTTTGTTGTAAGCGGGTCTGCACCTATTGATTGCAGTCTAGTTTTGATCTTTATTATGACATTTTAATGGCTACTTATCTTCATGCAGTGTTAAAAAAGTAATAATTAAAGATTCTGTGTGTGTTGTGTCACCTACGAAGGCACGGAAAGGGATATGACTACAAGATAAATGGAAGAATAACGTTGCAAAGCGGCTCAAGTAAGTTTAGGGCCTATGCTAAACCCTGCAGTTTTTCGTAAAAATTATCCTTTCAGTTATAATAGTTTTTATTCTTGAAGGGACATGGCTTAGTGATATTATAAAATCCTGTATGGTCGAAGGCTCGAAAACTTTACTAGAGAGCCTAGATCCATGCAGCTTAAGTTTCATGTTATGAGATGTGATGGCGTTTTACGTACCTGTCTGTAAACAAGCCTTTCTAAAAATACTGCAAATTACTCGAGCCAGAGTTGACTATGTAGCCAAACATTTAGTTGCTAAATGTACAGTTCTTACAGAAAAAAGGGGTGGTGATAGGAAATTACGTATGTTCAATACTAAAAAGGAAACAGTTATCTAAGTTTTATCTGCTCTTTAAACTGCATCGAGTCCCACTATTGCCGAGGCAAATCTGTTCGAAAATAGATGTCTTCAGATCTTAGCATAAATAGACTATGTTCTATGGATAATGAGAAAGCCCCTTCAGATGACTAGAAAGTTAAAAAGTCGTACTTCAGACACGTCTTCAACAGAAACTTCAACCTTGGTTTTAAAAGTCCAAAAACCGACGCATGCTCTACCTGCATAGTTCTGGATGAAAAACTGAAAATGGAAAAGGATCTTGACAAAAAAACCTTGTTAATGGTAAACAAACGTGTTCATAAGTTAAGAGCAAAGTCATTTTTTAAGTTTTTGAAAGACAAAGATGAAAATTTGCTTATATTATCCTTTGATCTGCAGAAGAACCTGGCCTTGCCAAAGGTTCCTGATCAACAAGCCTAGTATTCTAGGCAACTTTACTTACACAACTTTACTGTAGTGCAAGGACACTGTAAGACTCAGCTTAATAAAAGCACTTGTACCAGATACTGCAGGACAGAGCACGAATTTGCAAAAGGCTCTAACCAGATAGCCTCAGCTGTCTTTCATAAGCTAAATTCAATCGACCTAAAGCCCTTCAATAAAGTCAAATTAATGGCTGATGCTTGTGGGGGCCAGAACAAGAACCAGGCCATTATTTGCTTGTGTTTCTAAGTGGCTTCTTGATGCACCAAATAATATAAAGTGTCTTGAAGTAATCTTTCCTGTTCACGGACACTCATTCATTCCACCCGATCGTGTTTTCGGGAAAATAGAGAACGGCATTAAAAAACACGAAGTGATTGGGAACCCTGACGAATACTTAGAGATGATCGGCAACAGGGAAACCATTCAAAACTTTTGTAAAGACTGTAAGGTAAAAGACTGGTTGGGCGAAGCTAAGCGGGTCTTTAAACCCACTGGTTCTTGGCATTTTACGATTTCCGTATGCAAACGGTTCCTGTTCCAAAGATAGAAAACGGACAGACACAATGTTTTGGTAAAGGTGAAGAACATTACAACACCTCATCTTACAAAGTTTAAGTCAATTTGTAAGAAGAACCACTAAATTATTGACATCAACCCCACAGAAATAAAGAAGAAAAATATGAAAAACGTCAAACCTAAAAAAATAAAAGACGTCCGAAAACTTCTTGAAATCCACTATGGGGAATCCTGGCGTGATGTAGAAAACTAGGATATTTCAAAAAGGTTATTGAGGACTACAACCCTGCAACGCCTGCATTAAATGCCGCTCCTGATGAGGAGGATATTCTGTGTGAGCCACAGGAAGAAACTGAATAATTTTAAATGAATCTAGTTTCTGTTTAGAACTTTTTGTGTGTTATGAAAGTGTTACAAAAGTATTAATTTAAAAAAGTTAACTTAAATTTGTAGCATTTAAAAATGAACTGATTTGAGTTTTTTATGTATATTAATAAAACCAAAGACTACAGTTTCTGCTGATTTGTACACAATCATAACGTATTTCATTTATGTTTCCTTTATTACTTCGACCATACAGGTCATTTATTTAAGTATTAGAATAGTACAACCAATCAAAAATACTACAGTAATGTAATATAGACCTATTTTATTGATTTATAAAATATTAAAAGTGTTTTAGAAGAGAAACAAATCCCAGAATATTTTTTTAAACTTACAGAGCGACGGTCCTTACCCCCCCCCCCACACTTAAAAAATCACGTTTTTTCCGAATAGTAGGTAAAATCCATGAAAATATTATTTATATTCTTTAAATGGTTACCTTCTAATTAGGATTGTATAATTGTTAATTTTTATACCATGAATGCATGTATAAACAAAAAAAATATTTTAGGATATATAACAGTGCGTTTTTTCCAAAGAAATTTCAAAAATAAGTTTCAAATATAAACGTTTTGTAAACACTTTTACAAGCGGCGATTAAATACTTTTTAAACAGAACAACTTTTTCAAGAAATTTTAGTCTATTAATCGTGTTGGCTGTAAAACGTTAAGAAATGCTTTATTAATTGGAAGAAGAAGGATCGTTTTCAATGACTTTTATTTTGTGCTACATTGAAGTGAGTCGACAGAATTCAGAGTGCTCCTTTGATCCAAACACAACACAAAAGTGATAAGTACAGAGTGAGAGGCCGAACACGGGCTATCTGCCAGTCAGCACAGCACATTACGGTTGAAGGCACACTTCGCAATACTGCTGATCAAAAGCTGGCAGATGAAAGTATAGTCCTTTCAGAAGTCCCAATCAAGTTGAAGACCATCAGGAGAGGTACTTTCCAGTGAAAGAGTCTTTGTATCGTGCAAATTGGCAGATAAGGATTGACTTGATTTAACTTATTACTGAGTGTGAAGAGACAAACTGTTTGATCAAACATTATATTTTCTTCCATGTTAAATGACTGTCACTTAATCTGGGATTTAAATTACATTGATAGCACTATTGTAAATCACATTTTCAAATATACATGTATAACAATAGTTTTACAATTAACGTTATTAATTAACACTTAATTACAGCGAATACTTATAGTTATTCTTTATACTTTTATAAATAATTGAATTACAATGTCAGGAACGCGTAAATATAAAGCGTCATTAAGATTTGCATTTGTGACAGTAGTTTTACGTGTCACCAAAAAGTTTTTCTCTAATATTTGTCATTATATAGTAAAATTTTAAAATGTGTAATAAAATAAAACAGTTTGACAGCAGCATCGTTCTTTAAGTATGTTTACTAGGCACGACTAAGAATTTTATGGCCTGTTGACAGTAACATGCCAGGTTTGCTTAGAGGCCCAAACCTCATTGTGTTAGAAACAATGCCTTACAATGACAATATATTCATTGTCTGCTTTTGTATCAGTTATAAACCTATAATTACCTTTAGGCAGTGGAGGAATGAAGCCAAATTTCAGTGATACGTTGATGTCTTTAATAACATTTAAATAATGATTTATTAATCCCAAAACGCAAGTAGGAATGAACCACAATTAAATGCATTGTGGATTATTTTTTAGCTTGATTTATTATACCATGAACAATAATATAAGTTATTTAACGACAAGAACAGGACGTGATCTATGTTAATGATATAAGTTTACGCGCAATGTGAAAACCGTCAACGTAAATTTGTTGTTAAATATAACATGAAAAGAAATTGAAGAGAAATAAAAGAAAGATATATTGTACGATCTTATTATACAGTTCTTAATATTAACTTAGCCAGCTTTTAACATTATTTGTGCCACACTACTATATTTCATATCGTTTAATTTTTAATTCTTATTTA